>NC_085049.1:24720191-25031697 GCF_963662255.1 Cinclus cinclus
GATTTCAAGCTCATTTCAGAAACATACACAGATGTCTTTGAACCTTACCTTTCAGTCTATGGTTTTTTCCTGCATAAATGATTGGCTGACTACTAACATTCTTGGTGTTCGACAGAACAAGCTGTCTCCTTCCAGCTTGACTGATAACCAGACTGACACCCATTACTCCCCTCTTTCTGTTTCCATTTCCAATAGTCCCCCAAATGGTAACTTTTTATTTCTTTTAATATTCTGAAATGTATTGCTTTCCCAAACCACAGTATAAAATGCAGCAGGGAAATAATTATCTGCTTCTGTAGCATGCAAGTTTTAAAATTATATGCCCAGCATTACCAACACAGAGAGTTAAGACTCAGATCCCCACAGCAACAACATGCTAACCATCCTCTTCCCCCAGACGTATGGAGCTGCGGGATGTCTGCCAGGGAAAAACAGAGAAATGTAAAAAGGACTGCAAGAACATGAATACTAAAATAAATATCACAAACCTGGATGTTCGAATCACAGACTGAGAAAAAGCTATTAAATTAGCTAAGCTGTCTCCTCACTGAAGGCAGGAATGCTCTCTGTACATTATTTTCCTGCTGTTTTCTCCAGCCTGTGTTCAAATGGGCCCCAAAGTCCACTGTGTGCAATGGACCCTGCTCCAGTCTTCAGAAGCTTCACATCAGGCCATAAACTGTGAGGATTGAAACACCTCTCCTAAAGAATTACTGTACTAAGCAGATAGGACTCCCCAGATATATTTTAGCACTATATGAAGTCCTCAAATAAATATTTGTATTAAGATTTTTTTTTTTTTTACTTTTTCAGACAGAAATTTCTGGTGTTGTACCTCACCAGCATAAATATTTCCCCATCTACATGAACTTCCCAGCCTTGTTGTGCATCCTATATATCTTTTTTTTTAATTTCAAACCAATGTTTTATTTTGATCTCACTTCTCCACTCACAGATTTTGCTTTATTCTAGGTTCACTCTCATGTCCACTGTCTCTCCCCAAATCTCACTCCACTGACCCCACTGTTCTCTCCATCACCCACCCTTTGTCTCAAGTATAAAAACACCACTGAAACTTCTTGAAAATAATTCCAGTGGCACACAATATGAATCCAGACTTGAAGCAACATGGCTCAAGCAGATGTCGCTAAAATAATTAGAAACCAAGATAAAATATTGATTATGATAATGATAATAATTTTTTAAAAGGAATTATTTGGGAGAAAACTATAAAGGTCTTCTCTGCTGAGGAATGAACTTTGCGAAGTTGCAAACATCTGGAGGTCAAGAAGCACAATGCACAGTAGCACATTCCAGCAAGAAGCTGAACAGGGGTAGTTGCCAGATTTTCCACCACCAGTGAGACAAAGAAAGAGAATGCTGGGACTCTAGGCAGTACCAAGGCCAGGGGCAAAGATACAGCTACAGGAAACTTGCTCGTTTTGCTCAGCCAGCCTGACAAGCTGGGGTTTGGGGAGACAATGAAAAAACAAAATGTAGTGTATTAAAAAAAAAAAAATTCATTTCCATGCAGCTATAAAACATCAAAGCTGTATTTTTTTATTTTTTACAAGGTACCAGGTCTTCCCTATACTACAGTGCCCCTCATAAATTGTCAAATCACCCCTCACATGGGGAGGTAGACCCTTATTTAATCCCCCCAAAATTACTGCAGAGTACTATGCATCAATGGTCCAAATCATCACGGGAATATTTTTACAACCTCCAGTTTCACTATCACAAATCCCTGCTTTTGCCATAACCTCCTGAAAAACGCTCATTACAAACTGACCACCAGTAAATGAACATACTGAGCCTGGAAAAGCAGCCAGTTATTCTGAGAAATAGGCAGAAAATACTCAGGGTTTTTGCTAAAATACCCATTTCTGACAGTTCAGATAAAGGCCAATCAATGGAATCAGTCTGCTATCTTCAGTTCTGCCACCAGAAAATAAATATTGAAATAATCCTAAAAAGGCATTATTCTGTGGGAAAGGGTGAGCCAGGGAAATCACGCTGCTGATGAAAACCTTTCCAGGGAGATACATTCTTCTCTTCCTCGTCTTCATCTTCTGAAACAGAATGCAGGTCCTGGGAAAGCAAACCTACTGAGCCTCCCCTTGTCAGCCTGGTGTGCTCACCTGACAAATGAAGACTTTAAAGGGAAGGCAGTACAGTCAAATGTCATGGAGACACTTGTGGATTTTTAGTTTGATCCTGCACACTTCCACTAATGGAATCATTAGGCTTCCTAAATTAATAGGAATTGTCAGAGATAGGAACATTTCCCATTGCATTATAAAAAATAAACAAATAAAACTGAATATGCACTTCTAAGCATTTTTATAAAATGTCTGAGTTGGTTTTCTGTGACAGCAAATCTAAGTTTGATAACTGTTATCAGTCAAATAACACTCAGTTCTGTGACTGTATCTTTTCCTAGGAGGTCATAGCTATTTCCACCCATATAAGCAAAACCAGGGAGCACAATTCTAAATTATCTGTAAGCCTCAAAACCCTACTCTTTTTGTCCTCTTCTGCTTAGAATCTCGTATTTTATATATCAATGAATACTTCAGTGCCTCATCATATATGTCATATATTTGTTAACTGCAGATCTACGGGGCACTGAGCAATCTGGTTTCTAACATGGAAATAAAAACAGTGGCTTAAATAAAACCTCTTGTTTCTCTGTAATTCCAATCAACTTAACCCGCAGTAAGGAAAAAAAAAAGGCAACAAAATCTCCCAAGTTATTTCTCACCATTCTAAAACACATCACTGCTCTCCTTTGCAGGTTATAATGACCTGTCACATACGGTATGAGAAAATTCTTGACTGAATTGTTTTTTCTTCAAATTAGTTACTTCTTATGCTCTAGAACATAAATATTGCACATTTCTCTCATTATTTTCTTTATAAAGAACACTAACATACTTGTGAGCTTTAACTGCAATAAAAAGATTATATGGACACAGAAAGTAGGAAAGGAGATAAATTATTTGGGTTTTGGGAGTAAGTGGTAACATCCACTTCTGTGAAGTTTCATCCAAAAATATACTGCACCTACTGTACACCAAAGTTCTGGCCAGGCATCCAGGAAAAGATACAGACACGGACTTCACAAAATAGAAAAATGGCACACTTACCTAAGAAATCCAATTCTGTATTTATTTAAAGCAGTTACAACTTAGACACCTTCTTTGTCAGTCTTATTTTAAATGATTGTATGGTTTAACAATTTTTAACTTTTTCTCATTTCCCTACCTGGTTCCCAAAACTATACAGTAAATGAATATTCTATATATGAAGTTTTAGTTTTATTTTGGCTTATTAGCAGAATCATTCTCTGAATCAATTTCTCATCTGTACAAATAAGCTGTTCATTTATTCAATTTGAAAAATTGACACAATCTAATAATAATGCTTTGTTTTCAGCTTAAACTTCTGCTTTAACACCTATCCAATATTTTAGACACTGGAGTGCTCTAAGATTTACTAATACTGAGTATTTGTCAAGGCTAAATGCATAATTGTTATCCTACATACAACAGTGCCTGAATGTATAAAACATGGTCATATTTTGATGAAATATTTAAATGGATGCTTTTCTTTAAAGTAAAATCAAATCTTTTTCCTGAAAAATACACTATTTTTGCTCAATACTACCTTTAATTATCTAAAAATACCTGCAGAGGTAGCTAATCTATCTAAGTAATTACCTCTAGGGAAGGAAATTTTAAATAAATATCTAAGAGCAACAAAAATCATTCCTCACTCTAAAAAATTTGCGTCTCTGACAGTAATACATAATCTGCTACGTTACTGTAAAACATGTGTATGTATTCATGCAGGAAAAAAATAGAAGTCCCTAAATGAGAATACTTATTCTAAAGGAAAATAGCCAAAAATACAGGTTATGTGGGGAAAATAAAAAAATGGACATTCCAACAGGAATTAATTAGGGTTATGGGGGTTTGATTCTACATTTCAATTTGCAGTTTGTGCATGTCATCTGGTTAAACTCCTGAATCTTTCAAAATATTAGTTACTGAGAAGAAGACTATCAAAGTACTGAAACATATTTAAGACACTGTTTGGTTTAATTTTTAATTGAAGAATGTTCTTTTTCTTTACTCTTTGGTGACAACTGGCCACATTCTCCTTTCCTAGCCTAGTACAAGCCCTACTGGGTGAGAGCCACTTGCCTGCGACACTCACTTTATCCAAATTGATTTCAGTGGAATTTGTGTGAAATAAATTGACAGGATCTTCCCTTTTTGTGCAGCAGCACCACTCAGCTGTGGATTCATTTCTACTGCCAATATTCTCATCTGATTTCAGAAAGAGATCTGATGCTAACAACTCTTGAAAGGACAAGAGCACAAAAGAGAAGTGGCTTATCCATCCCCGTAGTTCAAGATGAATGGAATGCCAAAGTACCAGCACAGATGTCAAAGGTGGGATGTAGAACACAGCTCACATGTAAATATATTTATAGTGATAATACTCCAGAGATCAGTGTCTCTTTTTTCTACTAAGGCCTGGAGATAAATTATAACATTAAACAAAAAAACACTTAACAACTACATTTTTTTCTCTTACACACAAAACTTTGAAAATTAAGGATGCTGTCATATTACTTTTGCTGTTTCTACTTCTCCCTCCTTTTGCTGCATCTATCCTGTTGAAGCCCTTCGTGTCATCTGATTCATGTCCAGCGAGGGAGTAAGTGGGTTTGTTACCTTTATTTTTCAGGTATTGCCTCCAGGACTGATGCAAGGCAAAAACAGTCAAAAGGCACTCCTCCTACCCTGAAGTCATGACCACAAAGAACCCCCCTACATGATCCCCATGAGATAAAGAAAGGCTGCCCCTGCACTGTGCACTATCCATCAGCTGATTCACTGGCTGCTTAAAAAAACTCCTTTGAAAAATTTTATTTGCACTGGTGAAAAGATTTTCATATGGGGGGGGAAAAAAAGCTAAAATAAAACTACACCGTTTAGGAATGGAAAGTAAATGGAGATCAAAATGTAAAAATATCTGGGGGGAAAATAACCAAGTTCTGAAATGAAGTCGCTGTACATTTTTTTTATTTTTCTTTTCCCTTCTGTTTTATTTGATCAACATGGTGAAATCCAAACATTTTTTTTATGTTGACAAACCTGAGGTTTCCACTAATGTGTGTTGAAATTGACATTTATTGTCATTCTTGTCGAAGGTACCAGACAGTTAACCTCTGTCAGTTACTAGGCTCTAATCTACCCCATCCCCACTACATTAGGGAAGGTGTCTTGAACTTTTACCAAAATCAACTCATATTAGGGACAAAGTTTTGAGGGACAAAACTCAAAACAGCCGTACAGTATAGAAAACCTCCAAGTAGAAATGTTTGGCTTTTCTACCAAAGAACCAGAAGAAAGGCTGTCCCAGAAAGCCAAAATAATTCTTCTATTAATTTATTTTATGAGTGTCAACAGACCAGGTGAAACCCAGCAGTAAATGATGCTGGGCACTGTATAGCCCTACAGTAAAACAGTCTCTGCCCCAGATTACAGTCTCCAGAAACTCAACAGAGGATATGGGAGGAAAACAATGTAGCACAGGAATGATCGATGCAATGGCAGCACACTGTGTTCCTTCCATTTTCTTTTACAGAGAAGACAAAAACAATGCAAGATTAGCATCACAAAAGACAGAAGTGGAGAGAAGATGGGATATGATAAAAGTCACTGAGAGGAGGGAAAAGGTGATAAGTAGTAAAGGGGCGTGCAGGGTGCTGGAGTTACACAGCACGTTCAGTGAAGTGATGCTAATCGGAGGGCAGGCAAAAAAAAGGAGGCTTGTGCAAAAAAACCAATTAGGAAAAACAATCAAAAATATCAGCCACGATCAGCCTCCTTCATATGCTACTTGTGCAGCTGCTCCGCTGGCTTCAGTCTTTGGTTCAATGACAAGACCCTCGATGTCATAAGAGAAGCTGGGCTGACTGCATGGCAGAGGAATTCAATTTAAAAGGCGAAGAGGACACACCACATAAAAAGTAAGCTTGCAAAGAAAAGTGATATACTCTTGGTTTTAGCAGAAATGTACAAATTAGACATATGTAACAAGTGAGGGCTAATACTTGCAATGGAAATGTATTTCTGCATTGCACCTCTCAATCAGTAAAGACAAGCCCTTACTACACTGATAGTCTGACACAGACTACAGCACACTTAAATGATACTATAAACTCAGATTTAATCCCGCAGTAAATCATAGCATTTTAAATCATGACTGAATGGAAGATGCTAAGCATTTTGTGTTTAGGTTAATGTAATGAATCCCAAGTCAGTTATGACTGCAAGTTGCCACATACATACCATGATGGCTATTTGTTAATCTTAATACAATTCCCACTGCTTTGTCAAAGCATGGCAAAGCTGTCACACTTGTTGACAGTTTCAACAACGAGGTCAAGCAGTGAACAATGCCCAGGTATGAACTGCTTTACCTCCAGAGGTGGTTACTGCAGAAGCAGGGGAACAGTCAGTACTCTAACAGCTCTGCCACTTTTTGCAATAGATCTTATCAGGGACTGTCACTTTGCAACCTTGCCTGAGCATCGAATTCTCATGCTGTTTTATTTGTAATTACATTGGCTGAAAAGATGATTTTCTAATAGGAGGTTAAAGGATAACAACCCAGCGACCTTAAAGAGCTCTCTTACATTACCAGTTCTGCTTATATTTTGAAACACAACCTAGAATAGCCAGGATTTAAAATTAAGCATTTTTTATGAAGTTAGAAATAATAATTAGAGGCCCTTTTGCTCTCAGACACTCTCAGAGAGATGAAGCTGACCTATGGAAAATGATCACAAGAATCCAAACCGATGTATGATCCAGAACACCCAAATTAAAGTTTCCAGTGCTGAACTGAGTCTTATTTTGAAAGCTCATACTGTATGCTTCAATATTCTAATATTCCTTCATGTTACTGAACATGTGAAGGCTCTTCCTTCAGCTTACCTTGCACATCCCGTATGAATTCTTCAAACCAATATTCACAAGGATCAAATGGACTGCACTGAATTATTTTTATTACATTTATTAACCAGCTGAGATGAAAATTGTTCTCATGGATGAAAAGCATTAAAATTCTCAATTATAAATGCATTTTGTAATTACTATTGGATATTGTTTCCATGTGTCTGAAAAAAAAGAAACTGACTGGAATTGAAATTGACTAAGCAGTTACCTGGTTTCAGGGGATTTGAGTCTCCTTCCTCGTAATTCAGTGGCAGAACTCTAGCAGACTTAAAAACCAATGATCTCTTTACTCACTTCTACTCATTCTACTAAATAGAAAAGTCCACTTCTGCATAACTCTTCAGATCAGGAGGACTGCACCTGAGGCAGCCAGATCTGAATACATTGTTTCCTAGAAGGTCATTAATCTAGAGGGTTTTTTCTGTTTTCATATAGTACATTAAATTAAATAAAAATGATCACAAAAAACCACTATATTCTATGAACCATTAACTGAAGAAGCAGAAACGTCAATGTCAGTCATCTATGAACGTTTGCCAGATCAGAACTCCAGTCTGCTTTACATTCCTGCTGACAGTTCCCATAATGAGCATGCAGCATTAAATAAAAACCATGACCTGTTTAAACAAAGATCACAGCACCAGCTTTATCTTTTCACTCTCTAATGTTTGTTGTTGGGCATCACAAACTAACACCAAAGCAAGTCTCCTGTTAACAGCAGCCCAGAAGGCTTTCATACAAGGCATGAGGGGATGGCTGTTGTCCACCAAGAATATTTGTGTATCTTTAAAATGGGCATTTTACTTCATGTGAAGATATACAGGTATTCTCTGCACTTACTCTGCTATGAATTATACCACAGGAGATCAGGAAGAGAAGAAAGGAGATAGACAGGATAATGTACAAGCAAGAAATTTTAAAGATTTGTTATGCCTCAGATTGAGACAATGAAACAAACCACAGGAACCAAGCTAAACCTGTTTAAACATACCATTGAAATTGCATGGGTAGTAACTAATATTAATCAGTTCACATACGTATCATGCATGGGAAAACTACTACATTTTATAATTTCAAGGAAATCCATAAAGAAATAGAAATTGCCTCCCCCCCGCCCCATTTTTGTAGTAGACTGCCAGAGAATTTACAGTGTCTGGCATCACTAAACTGTTTATTATGAATAGGTGCAACATAGATTGCCATTTTACAATGACTCCATAAGTGGTCTTCTCAGAATTTTGGTAGTCAAATTTCAGATGAGCACTTTTAAAATGTAGCCTTGCATTTTAAATATCTACCGTAGAAAAACTTAGAGTTCACTTCATCGTGAGCCAATCACAAAGTTTAATAATCGTGCCAAGTTATCAATTTATCCAGAATATCCAAAGCTCATTTACACTAGTCTAAATTAACCGCAAAAGCCCTTAAACTGAAGTTGAAACGGCTATCAATACCATACATTATCAGCACATCTCTCAATGATAATATTGTCAAGGTACAGACTGTGCAAGCAGGAATCTTCAACTATTGATCTTGCGCCAGAGAGAATGGAACGTTTAAAATCTGCCCAGTCTCTTCGCGTTTCCCATCCGTACCCTCTGTGTAACCCACGGACAAGCACACTCATTTATAAATGTATTCCACACTACCCATCTGAAAGTGCAAGACAGAAAACGCTAATCCTAAGAAAGCAATGAAAAGAACTGAAATCTCTACCTAAACGTCCCCAGCCTTTTATTTATTTTTTTTTTCTGCTGCTTTGAGCGTGCCGGATACCAAATAACAGCGCAATAAATTACACGCAAATCGGCATGAATCCTACCAAACTTATCGAGCGGTTTCCTCCCGGAACAAAACTTTGGAGGTCACTCAATCCTCTCCTACGACAAAGGGAAGTTCTTCCTCTTCCATCACCCCTTCCCCCGGCTATGCGAGGGGAAACTACCAGGGAAGGCGCGCACGGCTTTTCCACGGGGGCTTCCTTCGCGGTGTTGACTGGTGGCACTGAGCACGGTCGGGGGGATGCGGAGGACAAGCGACCGGGGCGCCCGGGGATCCCAGCCCGGCCTCCGCGGCAACTCTGCGAACAAAGTAACTTCCCGGCTGGGCGGCGGCGGGGCACGGCGGGGCAGCGGCCGCCCTGCTGCGGCCAGCGAGCTCTCGCACGGCCGGGGAGAGCAGCCCCCGAGGGGCAGGCAGGGTCCCCGGAGCGCGGTGCCAGCCCTTACCTTGCTCCGCGCCCCGCTCCGCGCGGCCGGCGGCAGCAGCGCCGCGGGGCCGGGACACGGGATGCTGCGAGGCTCCCGGCGCCTCTCCCTCCGCCTCTCTCCCGATCCTTAGAAAAGCCCTTCCTCCCCTCGCTCCCCCCCCCCCCCCACCCCCCGCCCGCCTCACTCTCTCTAGCTTTGGGGCATAGATATTATATCTATATATCTATATATATATATACATGTAATTTTTAATTTTTTTTTTAAGAAGCCAAGGGGAAGCTTGGTTGGGAGAAGCAAAGCCCTGACGCGCTTGGGGGTGGGTAGGTGGGGGGTGCGGCTGGGGGGGTTTCAAACCCTCGTACGGCAACACAGGCGGACCCATCCCCCCCGTCTCCTCGGTCCCCAGCCGGGGGAGGCGGTCGAACCTCACCGCCTTCCACGGATCCCGCACCGGGAACGGGCCCTGCGCGCGATCCTCCCGCCCGGGGCATCCGCCCGGACCCAAGCCCCGACCCCCATCTCTGCGCGGGCAGCGGGGCGGACGGGAGCCCCCCAAATACGTACCCTGCCCGCCGGGGCTGGTTTGAGGACGCAGGATTTTGTGCGAGCGATCGTCTCCTTCTCCGGGAGCTCAGCCTCCCCTCCCCCCCGCCTCCCCTCCCCCGCCTCCCCCACCTCCTTTGGGGGGCCAGGAATCCCCCACTGCCGGCCCTGCCTCCTCGCCGCCCGGCCGGAGCGGTGAAGCGCCGGGGCCGCGGCGCGGCATGGCCCCGGCTCTCGGTGCCCCGGCGCTCGGTGCTCGGTGCCCCGGTGCGGCGGCGGAGCGCGGGCCGTCCCCTCCCGCCGCGGGCGCGGGGCAGCGGGGGCGGCGCGGGGCCGCCTCCGGCGGGAGGGGAGGCTGCGTCCCCCGGCCCCGCCGAGGGGCCGCGCGGCCCGGGGCACAGCCCGGGCAGCATCCTTGGCTTGTGCGGTCGGGAGGCAGGAACTCCGAGCCGGCCTTTCGGAGAGGGAGGGGGATGCCGCCCGTCCCCCTCCTTCCCGCAGAGGTCAGGGGGAAGTTTGGCGGCGGGGCTGCCGGGGGATTCTCCGGCCACCGCCCCGGGGCCAAGAGAGCCGCTGGCCGGCCCTTGGGCAGCGCAGGTGGTGGTGGGCGAGAAGGGGCCGGGGGGACTCCGGAGGTCCGGTCCTGGCGGGGCACAGGGGGCGGCCGACGGAAGGTCGCTTCCCTGACAGCGCCTGGTGTATTTCTCAGAGGCACCGAGCACGCACAGCTTCCCTCTGCTTCGAAATCAGGCCATGGAAAAATCATAAATATATAATATTACACTCCTATGATGTTATGGGTAGAGAGCAGGAGAGTTGAATGCATGCATTGAGGAGAGACAAATTACATGTAAAGGGCTTTACTGCACAACTGCGGAGCGATTCTCAAATGAAAAAAATTTCAAATCCTTACAAGAATAAATTGAATTCCTGCTCGCATGTTCCCGTATCGCCTGCTAGGCAAGAAAGCGTGCTGGATATCGAGCAACAACTAGTGGAGTTACATCTGGGTTTGGTACACATGGTGACTTACTGCTGATCAAACAGCAAGCTGAAAATCCCGAGCTGGAAAAGACCCATTCTGGACAGGAAAACTGTACCTTGCACATTTCTTCCAGGTCAGCATGAAACAGACAGCCCCGGGAAATGCTCTGGAGGAAATAAAAGAAGCCATCGAGCCCCACATACAGTCCTGTATGACCGAGCAGAGCCAAACGCCCACACAGGCTCTGCCCGGGGCAGGGGAACCCTTCGTCTGCCCCCCGAGAAGTTCCTGGCTCTGGGCAGAGGCTGTGAACCCCAAAACTGGACCTGAAAACCTTCCCCCAGAGCTTCCATTGCTGGCAAAACATATGTATTTATCTTGAAAGTTTACATTTTGACATGTCAGCGGTTTTGCAACAGTATAAATGTCCTTGAGAAATTTTTGATCTGCCTAATGGTTAAGACCTATTAGAAGCTGCAGAACGTATTCACAATCAATTCACTTATTCAGATGCATGAATGCAAGCTAAGAAAAGTAATTACAGGCACCTTTTTTTGGAAATCTTGAGGCTGTGTGGTTTCCCCATGGGAAATATGAGTAATAAATTCCTACTTTAAAAAGAAAAAAAAAGAAAAAGAGCAAATGTGCTAAGCATTGTTCTTATTTACTTTTTAATATTAAAAAAATTGTTGATCAAATGTTCCAGGTGAGACAAGGGTGGCTGGATGCAAATCCTTAATTTCAACTATTCTTTAAAAGAACAAGCAGAAAGATTTGATATTGGTAATTTAGGTCTTCTTTTCACTTTTAAAATTTTAGTTCTTTCATAAGAGAAATGGATTTTCCTTTTTTGGTGAACGTGTAAACAGAAATCAGCTGATCAGTATTTGCAGATCTGACGATTTTCATTTTTCAACTGAGAGTTAACGTTGTATCTATAGAGTTAACATCATATATATACACATTAAATACATCTGGTTTATGTTTAAAATATTTTATTAAAAATAAATTTCTCACCCTCTGTTGTTACATAATGGTGAATAGTACTTGACATTTTGAGTTGTTTATGACTTGCATCAAGTTCCTTTTGTATGAAAACTGACATTGAATTAAAATTTACTTGAGGTCATTTAAAATTGTTCACTAAAACTACCTTAAATAAGCTTGATGCTTTTCAAACATATCTTTGCATTTTAAAATATTTTGTGAAATAACTGAAATAATGGCCCATAGAAGGAGAATGAAATTGGAAGCTTCTGGTAGCCATGACTTTGATAATCTTAGAGAAAGCAGATCTTATCCTCTCACACTTGGGTTTAGCTGCAGATTGACAGAGGAAAATAGACAATCTTACTTTTTCTCCTCTAATGTTGATTTTTCAGCTTTAATAGTGCTTAACTGAACTACTCAAAAGGATTGAAACACAGAAGATATTCACCCTGCCTGCAGAAGAGACTGGGCCTCTCAGAAATTGCTTTCCTGCATCAGTTACATCGTGTTCCATCTGCTTAGCCAAGGCCTTTGGTCAGGCTGGTGGCATCAACTTCCAAAGCTCAGGAGCAGCAAACATCTCTTGGTGTCAATTGAAGAGGTGCAGACAAAATTTCAACAAAATGTTACTTGATTATTTAATTTTTTTTCTAATAATGAATTTTTGGGGAAGATAATATGGAATTATGTTGTCCAGCAAGGATGGTATTTGTAGGGATTTTAATCCAATTCTGGTATAATAAAGCAAGGGACTCCTAAATAGTTTCCTTTAGTTATACAGATTGTTACTTCGGGGTGTAAAGGGCTTATATATGTCAATTTTGAATGATTAGTCTTGAAGATGGAAAAAGCCCTATGTGAGCACTTAGGTAGTAACAGACAAAAATTAATTTCAACTGATAGGGGAGGAAACGATCCCCTTATCTAAAGTGAAAGGCAGTTGGGCAAATGAAATTCAGACAATCACTGGGAAAGGCAGAAATGGATAATAAATATAAACCTGCATAACAGTAAATCATTTCAGCTGCATTTTTGTACTTGATTTGGCTTCCTGGTTGGCAATTGTAGTTATGTGTAGTTTAATATGTGTAGTTTAAATTAAACTTGTGCTTCAAAAGCACCTGTAAAATGAACAAATACAGCCTAGTTTAGGAATTTTTTTATGTTTCTTGAGCAGTTTGATTTTAACAGATAAGAGTGCAGACTTCTGTCAGCACAGTGTCACAGCAGAAGAGGAGCAGTAGACCACTGCTGAGTGACAGCCTACAGCTCTGAAATGTGCCATCCATCCTCTCCTAGGTTCTTCTTTCCCCATCCCCTGCACTTCTGTGACATGTCAGACTTCCTGCACGTGCCCTGCAGAGCTCATCTGTGCCTGTGCACTCCAGCCTGCATTTCCCAAGCCTGGCTCACACTCCAAGGGTGCTTTCCTGAGGCATCAGATGGAATGCACGTGTGCAAGGAGCAGCTGATCTACACAGCCCGGGTGGTCTTTGCCAGGACATAAGGATATGTGGTGGACCTGAGCCCTGAGGCATGCCTGTATGTCCATGAAACCTCAGCAAACACTGAGGAACATCAGGTTGTGCCTGGCCATGGTTATCACATGGAGGGAATGATTTATTGTCCAGGATGGAAAGACCTGTTCCTCAGGCAGTGGTACTTCACATTGCTAACACACACAGGCAAATAAAAGTTAACAGGGTTTTTTTTGTTTTGGTTGTTTTTTTGAGTTTTTTTGTTAAATTTTACATCTTTTTCACAGAAATTTGAAAGTGGGTCTGATGGATGACTAATAAACCATCATCATTTCTTCAGTGGGGAGGAGGTCTCTAACCTGTGTGATATTTTTAAGCTAATAAACAAACAGCTAGTTCTTAACACTAAACTTACCAATCAAATCACCCTCATGTTGTTTTCCAGTAAACCTTAGCAATCTCCTTTCAGCTGTGGCTAGGTGTTCCCTGCAACTCCTCGTAAAATACGGAGCTGTGGTACTCTGCCTGTGGGGAAAAAGCCTGGAGACAGATAGTGATGTATCTGTTCCGCAGCATGAGAGATAAATTCCCTACTCACAGCCCCGCACAGCCACCACTGTCTGCTGGTAAACTTTAAATTGCCTGAGTTGTTTAATGTCGTGATTAAAAGCCATTTGTTTCTTTCTTGTCCTATGCTGTGTTCGGCAAAACAGGAGGGACAAAAGTCTCACAATTGCTTGCATGCCCAGCAAACAATTGCACATTGTCCAATTGTATGTGTTTTTCTTGTTCTTAAAAATATGGTCTAATAATACTATAGATACCAGAGGACTTTTTCATTTGCCCATGGTGAGCAAAATGAAAAGCTGAAGTCTTGAATACCAAAGTGCAATTCTGTGACTTGTGAAAATGAGTAGGTATATCCAGCAGCTGCAGAAAAATGATAGGACAAAACCTCAAACAAGTCATCATTGTTTCTTCCCAAAGCTGAAAAAAAAAATGTTTTGGGAATGATATTCAGCTTTCAATTAAGAAAAATGAGAAATGTCATGAATCACGCGTTTTTACAGGTCACAGCAAAACTATGTAAAAAGTAGAATTTCTCCTGTAGAATTTCTCCTTAAACATAGATGTAATTCCATATCTCATTTAACATGAGTTTTTCTTGAACTTTACTACTGTGTCAGAGGCTGAGATACTGCAAATAACTCTAAAACCTGAATAGCAATTGCTTATGTTCCTAATAGTAAGATGAAATGTCTGCGTCCTCCTGCATTAAAAATAGAAAATTAAGAAGACAGAATAAAAAAGAAAACAAAGTATTTGCATTTTGAAAGATGTAGGATTATATATTTGGAACAGCTCTAAAAGATGAGCTGCTCTTCAGTGTTATAAATTAAAAAATATTACTGGGAGACCATCTATAGCAATAATAGGTTTTTTGTTTGGTTGGTTGGGTTTTATCAGTGATATGTATTCTTCAGCTGAGGGGAAAATGTCCATTTCAACAATCAAGTGGACATATTTGTTCTCCTATTTTAGCAACATATTCCTTTTATAGGCATTAAACACAATTTACTACTGGAAAATTTTCATTTATTATATCTGCTTCATGTAGGGTCTCTCATGTAAACATTATAAAAAGGATTTAGTGTTGGATTTAGAAGTTGGGGTTTGGGGTTTTTTGCCCTTTGTTCTCATTTTGTATTTTATTTCTTTGGAGAACTCTTTTTTTCCCCCCTTTCAGGAAATTTCACATAATCTTTTCCATTCGTCATCAGCCAGGTTGCTGATTACCAGAGTAACTGCCAAGCTTTCAACTCCTTGTCATCAATGGGCTGTGAATGACAGACAGCATTAATGTTGGCAAGCTCCCACTCTCCTTTTTGCCTTTCCCAAATGTAATTAAACTGCACTAATACAGCGAAAGAAAAGCTGCAGCTTTATTTTACTCACCCCAATAACATAACAATTAAATCAGAGAAGCACACAATTCAGTCAAATAAACCCATCACCACAAGGAAATTCAAAGGTAAGGGAAGTGTGGATCTAGCATTTAGAGAGAAACATGAGTAGTGTCTTCCTTTCCTTTCCTGGTACTCCAGTGACTGCAGTGTTTGACCTTTGGCATCCAATGAACCACTCTCTTACAGCCTGGGCAAAGGCCTCCAGTGTTTCCTCTCCTTCTGCACCTTTGGGTTAAGCATAAAGGGTATAATGAGCTTCTCCTGCAAATGATCTGCTGTCCCCCAGGTAGGGGATGGCTGGATGGGGCTCAGAATCCAAAAAGGATGGGGGTCAGGATGTACAGTTTGGACAGCACTGCACGCCTTGAGCACCAGAAGGATATGGCATTCTCCTGAGCTTTGAGGAAGTCTCGAGTCTCTGTTTTAATGCCTGTAGTGGCTAGAGGACAGCCAGGAGTCAGGAAGAGGGAGAGGGAGAGTGCTCACCTCACCTCACTTGCAGAGCACTGTGGAAATCTGTAGAATGCACATACACCCCTGAAGCAGATAAATCATCAGAATATAAATATATATATATATATATATATGTGTGTGTGTGTGTGTGTGTGTGCGTGTGTATTTCCCTGGATCGAGGCCAGTGAAGAAGTTACTGGCTCATAGAAAAGCAATGGAATTTCCTTATAAACCTCTCATTTCTGGCAGCAGTGTTCTAGGATGGGAAGCAAGCACTCCTAAGGAGGCTGAGAACTGCCTGCCATGAGCTCTGTTTGCACAGCTCTGAGGCTGGCAGGAGAGCCTGTCTCATCCTTCAAGCCATCCTTAAAGTAACACAGTTGGCTTACAGGACAAAGCAAATTTTCAGTAATGCAAAGGAATAGCTTGACTAAATTCTGACAGAAAAAAATAAAGGATGTTACACAACTAGGCAGAAACAAGGGGCACCCTACTCAAAGTGGAAAAGCCAGGACCCTCCTCAGCCTGTATTTGACCAAAGTAGACATAACTTCCAACATGACAACCCTTAGGCCAGCCTGGCTAAACAGACTAAGTGAATCTGTCTGCTTGTGCAGTTTGGGTGAATAATGGTGACTGTTAGCTGACAGGTGGTACCTTACTAATACAGACTGTGCCAAATTCTCTGAGGAACTGTTCAGTACATACTGTAAGCAAATAAGTAAGTTCTGTGGAGTAAGTAATTTACAACGTTGAATAAATTGTCCTGCAATGCCAAAAGCAGTTCAGTATGATGATAATTTTCCAGAGGAAGAAAACTTTGGCTGAAATAATCTTTTAGACAAAGTTTAAAGTATGATGTTATATTTTTTTGTGGGGCTGGGATGATTTTTTTATATGCCTGCTAAAGTGGCTGAAGTGTAGTGAACAACAGAAAGGAAACAAAGGGAGGCATGTAAAACATAAAAATGTAAATCCACTGGAGAAAAAGCATAGCAGTATAGGCGAAATACTAAAGTGTTGAAGTTGGAGGTTTCTGTTAGATTTGTTCTGATACAGTACTGTTGCTTTAAACAGGCTGTTGCAAAATGGCCCAAAAGACCTTTTGGTTGAGTGTCATGATTTTCTACTTGATTCAGCAAAGATCAAAGCTACAGTGTTCCAAGCCAGCTCCAGGCCCTCAGAGGGAGCAACAGCACATCAAACACCCACCTCATCTGTTTTTGCCATTGAGCAAAGAAAGTAGAGGCCACAAAGGACATGGAAAAACATATCAGAAGGGCATAACTGAGCCTTCAGCTGTTCCTGTGTGTCAACAATAATTCTTGTTTAAAAAAAAAAAAAAGATCATGGCAGATTTGGTTCCTGTGTAGAAACTTCCTTGAACACTTTAAAAGGCTTGTCTCTGTTTCCATTAATGATAATTCCCAAGACTCTGTAAAAATTTAATCTGATTTTCAGACTGAATACTAAGTGAAGTTTGCAATAGAAATTGGCCCTAAAAATGAGAGAAAATGTTTTTACTGCAAGCAAGGTTTGCAGCATTCAATGTGGTGGCCTTTGATTGTCGTTGTGGGCAGCTACATTTGAGGCACTGCTAACAAAGGCTTTGGTCCAGGACTACTCCTGGCTTATTCACTGCACCTACATAACACCCTGGGCATGTGTTAGTATCTTTGAACAAAATAAGATGTATTTACAAATAGGTTGGGATCAACCCAAAGCTGCTGGCCTGAAACTGCACCCAAAGCAATGGGGATTGTGTTAAAAAGAATGAATTTAGTTCTGGCACATATAACAGTGGGGAGGGAAATTCTACTCTAGGATCTTTGGACACTAGAGAGTTCTCCAGAGACTTCCAGATCTGCAGTTCTGCGGGACTTTAATCCTACCAGAGAAGGTTTTTTCTAGTGTTTGCAGTATTACATAACATTTGCATAAAAGCAGAAGGAAAACCATGTTATTTCAATGGTCACTGCACGATCTACTGTTCAGAGATGAAATGGTTATTTTGGCTTTTTCTCTGTTAACTGACAAGGGCTACAAACCTCATTTTCAATTAGACACAGATGCTACTGTTTATGGACTGGGTATTGATACAGGAATTAAAATTACTTAAGAGGATGACAGCCTATTAAGAGCAAAAGGTTAACCTCTCATGGGAAAAATTACCCTATGTTCTGCAAGTGCTTAAAACTGTAGAATATGTTCACAGCTTCTTGTAGGAAAGAGGCTTCTGGTGGGAATAGACCAGCAGTGCTTTTTCAGATTCAGAACCAGAAGGACAATTTAGTTCCACCACAGACTGGAATAACTGGTGCTATGGTTTTGCAGTTACCTAAAAGCATGGGCTGAGGCTTAACATTGACTGCTGTTGTTGTCTTGTCCAAATAACTTTATTGTGATTGCAAATGCCAGCCTGAACAAGCAAGGAGCAAATAATTGATTGCTCAGGGCAACGAGCACCTTTTGGGAGAGGTGATTTTTTTTCCCTCCTCTCCTGTATTTTTCAGAAGTGCAAATCCAGCGAACAGTTGCTCTAGGGATTCCCAAGAAACATAGTGATTCCCACAGAGAGAATCTGCTGCCAGAGTACTGTGTCATTTGCAACAGCCATCCTGGAATATAATCTGTCCCAGTGTGAGTGAAAACTGTGTTTTTTTTCACCTGAGTGAAAACTGCATTCACAGTGGAACAGCTCGGAGTTTACCATCAAGTTCTGTATAAAAGATGAGAGGAAAGCAGCAGATTATAAACTTTATTAGCTGGCTCTAGATCTACTGTAAAAGAAGGACATAGTATAGTGTCATAATTTAAAAACTGCTGGCAATTTGAGGTGCTGTAAAGGGGTATGATCTCCTTTGCATAGGTTATAAATGGATGTAGAAGTTGCAAGGAACCATTGAGACATAGGAAAAGCCTCTCTTGAGCAGGATTTTGCTAAGCAGGTATTTCTGATATTTTTAATAAGGATAGTATTTATTATTTGCTTGGGAATTTTGCAGTAGTTCCCAATATTACATAAAGATCACTTAGGAAGACATTGTCGGGGCCCTGATTGCACTGTCTTAATGTCCCTGACCAGCCCCACCTGAGCCCTCTACCCACATTCCTTGAGAGACCAGGAACACTATTTGAGCTCAGCCCCAGCTCTTCATTCTTCTTTTAAGCTTTGCTGGAGAAGTTATGGATTAGAGCTATGCTATGCAGCCATATTTGGACCCTTGCTCTGACTTCCTAGCTTTAACTGAACCTGCCTTATCATCACAGCCTTGCCTGAAGACCTGGACTCTTCATTAGCCCTGGCCACCATCTCAGGATTTGTACATACAGATATCCTGAATCTCTGTGGGATGGAGCTTGGCCAGTGAGGCACCTGTCTTGGTGGTCTCAGGATTCCCCTTGGCTCACCCTCCTTTAGGAAATAGCCCTGCCCAGGTTGCTTCCTCACAGATACAAAGTAGAGCAGACTGTAGCAAAGAGGATTAATTAGATGTGAAATTTTGGGGTGGGTCATATGCAGGTCAGGGTAGAAGTTTTGAATTGAAAGTGTTTTCATAGATTGTGAGACTATAGGAAATTATTAAATACCTACCATCTTGGTGCAACAACTTCTGATAAGATAGTGGAGGAATTTGGAGTGGATGCTGGCAGTTCAGCTGACTTTCTTATCAACAAGAGGCAGAAATTAGCAGTTTCTATTCCTTTTGAAGCTGTAGGAGCGTAGGCCAGTGCTCCTCAGTCGTGGTTGGTGGCTGAAGACTTTGGGAAATCTTCTACCTGGAGTTTTTTGTGGAGTAGCAATTATTTAGGTCACTCATAAATCTTTAATTCCAAAGGTAGAAAAAACAAAATGTCCTACACCGGCTGGATATGTTTAAAAACAACGTGATAAATGGGACTATCTACTGCTGATGTTCTGAGTGTGTAAGGCAGAAGTACTCCCCTATTCTTGGGTGTGGGTGCTGTGCTGAGACAAGACCCAGAGTACACGAGCCATTCTTTCAAAGGAAGCTTGGAGTTTCTCAGCTGGGAAGATCAGGACTGCAGGGTATGAAATTACTCTTTTTCAGTAGCAACAGTGTCATTCCTCAGACAAAGAGGATTTGTTAAAAGTATCTTTGGCCCTGCTTGATTTTACTGGATCTAAGATAGTTCCTAAGTTTCTGGCAAACTTTGCAGATTATCATCTCCTACCCACAGAACACACCACAGATGGAACTACTTGGAACTGGGAGTTTGAGTCCCTATCACTGCTTTGTGAAGTCAATGCTCATTTTATCTGTGATAATCACTGAGCAGCTGAATGGTTTGGGGAACTTCCAGTTCAGAAGAATTCCTGAAAATATCTCACTTAGATTTGATTTGGACTGGAATCAAGTCTGAAAAGCCCCCTCAAATTTCCATTGAACTGCAAATCTTGCTTTTGAGCCAAATTTGATTGGAAAACTTAAGCTGGCTGAACCTTGGATAGGGCCTTACATGAATCTGATGTGAATGCAAGCAGTGCCTTTGGAGATAATTTGGGGTTCAGCCCTGGATATCAATTGTCATGTCCAACTGAGGCATTTCCAGGGTTAAGATTGTTCTTCTCCCTTTCTCATCCTAAAATTTTGGAGTGTACTTGTCAGTCTCAAGTAAGAAGCTGCGCCTCTCATTAGGACATAAAGTGTAGGGTGCCACAGCCACAAATTCCTGCTTGTACACCTGACTCTACTCAGGAGCCTTTAGTCATGTGTCCCTGCAAACAACCTGAAAGCAACCTGGGCATCAAGTAGAGAACTCCAAAGACAGGTGCACTGAGCTACAACTTGGAGTAGCACATGAAAGCACTCTAATAGATAAAATATTGTCCTATAGATACTATAGATCCATACTATAGATAGCTGCTTAAAGTTACATAATTTGTATTGAATCCCCTAGAAAGAGCCTTCTACTTTTATTTCCTTTTGAAGGTGACATCTAGGTGTCAACCTTCTGTCCTAAGGTGCTGAGATGAGTAAGTGAAGTTAACAGATAGAGCTGTGAATTGTCTTGAATTGGATCCTAGAGCCCCCCCCCCCCCCCCCTTATAATTCTAGTAAGCCATAGGAAGCTGTAAAACTTCTTCAAGAAACACTGCAGTAGAAGTGATGCAGATTTAAATCCAAACAAAGTTATTTATCCAGAATCAAAGACACAAAGAGTCTTCTTTGAGTCTCCTGCTCAGGCCAACAGGATAACATCAGAGAAATAGCAGACCAACATGTTTCTCCTCCAACTGGAGCAACCTGCAATGGCCAAAGCTGTGAATCAGCAGGTAAGAGGTGTTACAACATGCGTGTTACTTGCTAGAATAGTTTTGAGAGTTTAGAAACTAGTTTCTTTTATTCACTGCATGGATCCAGTTTGTTATCTTGCTGTTTGAGAATGCACAGTAGGGAGAAAAAAATGCTGGCACAAGGAGATGTGGATCCTTTCACACTAAAGTTAAGGAACAGGGACAAGCACAAAGGAAAATTCCACGGTAGAACTTCTTTGTTCACGGTGCCAAGAAAAAGCATGAAAGATGATACTATTAAGGTTGGAAAATAGGAATCTCATGCCACTGATGTTGGAACCTCAGAAATAATGTGTCAAAGATGTTGGAACATTTAGAATACAATCTTTTATTATTTCAATGTCATCAACATGTTGTTCTCGCTATTTTCTGAGACAGGAGAATTTATTGAGCCAATTTGTCTTCAACATGTTAAATGTACTATGTGTGGGAGGGCAAGTTAACCTTAGTTATATAGTATTACAGGGGAGAATGCTAACTCACTTTTGCACCCTTGAAAACTGTATTTCTTCTGACAGAAAATACCACACATTCAACACTCAGGCAGGTGTGAGAATACTTTTTCTTAAAAGAATGGCTTCAACAAAGAAGAAATATACTGGGGGGTAACCCAACCTGTGGTGTTGAAGATACGCAGAAAAGTTTATTTGGCTCACGTTACTTTGTGTAAACTGCTCTCAGACCAGGTACTCATCCATCTTCCCTACACAATTTATCTCTCAGAATAAGATCCTAAAATATCTTTTCTTGCTCACCTTGAAATATTGGTCCTCTTTCTGCTTCATGCATTGCTTCAATCTTCTCAGCTCCACCTTTTTTTGCTTAATTTTTTGTTGCTCTTTGTGATTTTCAGGAAGAATTTTTTTATCTTTTTCTGCCTTGATGTTAATTTTGTTACCCTTTTCCTGCAGGTGTTGATAGAGCAAATGAACTCAACCTTTTCCATTTTTCTTATCTTTAACCCTGGCCACTTCATATCTGCTGTGTGATCCCAAGGGTCTCAGTTTTCCAGTCTGCTCCTTCTGACTGAATTAGTTTTTAGTCACTGTCTGCTAAAACCTGTGCAGTACAACATCCCTCTCCGCTGCTGCACATACTCAAATCCAGCTGGAAGTTAGGCTACTTTGTGCTAATTCCACATCTTAGAGTGATATTCAAGAGACTCCACCTCTCTAAGGGTTGATTCTGATTGAGGTGCTCTTCCCACAAGTGATATTTATAGTACTGAACTTCTGTGACTGTTCTTTTCATGTCCCCTTTCCCACTTGGTAGCTGCCAAACCCCTTTGGTATTTCCCCTGTTACTTTTCTTATATACCTGTTTCCTGTACACACACACAACTGAGATTATGACTGTGTGCATTCCTGTACCTATGTTCACTGATATTTTCCTGCAATCTGTTTGAGCAGTTGTTTATTTGAAACTTCATCCTGAAAATATAATTTAAATATAAGATCTTTGCATTTTAAACTTTTGCCCTTTTCATTTTTCCCTGCACAAATGTCCCTTCTCAAAGCACATCATTGTTCCAGTCTCTTTTTCGACCCTTACTTTTTATGATTTCTAAGCAGCTTTGTATTTCCTCCACTTTCAATGGCTATTCCTCAAACCTCAACATGTACATTTCTGCAGAGCAGTCATCCCGTATAATTAAAATATCTAGCAGCTATCTTACTCCCTAGCAAAGGTAGGTTTGGCAATATTTCTAAATTATTAATTAATCCTTAAATGCCTTCCTGTTTCTGAGAGGGATGCCATATGTTTGACTTTCCCTCCTTGAAGCAGAGGTGACGTAGCTGCTTTTGCAAATCATGTGAAAGGTGGTATGATATGCAGAGAGAGGATAACAAGCACGCTGAAGCCAGACAAGTCTAAAGGGTTCACAACTTGAGAGGCATGGTCTGACACCTCTCTCTTTTTCCTCCCCACTCTGCCAAATATTTCTTCAAAACATGACTGGCTTCTTCTCTTGCTAAAATAGGGGTCCTTGCCATACTGTGTCTTATGTCATAGATGCTACAATCTGTTCTCCTTTGGCTTTATAACAGCAACCTTCCTTATTCAAGCTAAGCCACTAGAAGCCACAGTCCTTGGATGTCAGTCTCAAAGCTCAATCTCTCTTTCCCTCTCCACTTTAAATTGTTGTATTGACTTTTCACACTGAGCAGAACGTCATCAGTTGCCTTTCAGCACTCAGTGCCTGTCTGGTGACATTTCTGTCATCTTGAACTCAGCAAACACCCTGCTTCTACAAACTGGTACAGACCGTCCTCCATCCCTGCTCTCTTAAACCAAACCCATGTGCCTGGAACATTGTGCTTGATGCTGTGCCTTGCAGCCTCACATATCAGCTGCACTGCAGAAATCTTCTAATTCTTCTGAATCTTGCCATTAATGATATTAAATGTCCAAAATAAACATTCCAGTTCTTAAATATAAAAACTAGGCTGGTGCTTTATGGAGATGTACATCTCATTGTTCACTGCGGTGTCTCAAGGAAGAACAATCTGACTGAAAATTTTGTCATGGTTTAGATGTTTGAATGGTCACTCTTGCACACATGGATCCTTGACAACTAAAAATATCCTAATTTAAATACCCCTATTTTCCTCAGCAGAGCTAATTGTAATGTTTCTTGTCACTTAATTTACTAATGTTTGAAAATTTTGGTTAGTCTGGAACCCTTGCTGTCCAGCAAATTTGTTAAAAACTTTTAATGACTTGTGGAGGTGCTCTGGGAGATAGATGTGCATGTGCATAATGAGAACATGATTGCATGAATGAAAACCCTAGAAAGAAGATTTAATGTTTGTGGATGTAATATTTACCTGTTCTATTGTTACACAGTGTTTCTCTCCCCTCACTGACATACCTGATAATGTTGCCTCACTTTCTATTACTTTTATTGGGTGTAATGCATTCTTAAAACAGCAGTCCCTTAAGTTTCCATGGATTTAAGGTTACAGGTGGCATGAGATTTCCTTCTATTGTCTTTTGTAGTTCAGATCATCACCTGCCAAAATAGGTTGTAAAAATACCAAGTGTCTGTATCCTGTGAACATATAAAATATGTATGTAAAAAAAATATTGCACATAAACTGCTTTCAAGGAACTCTACAAGTTTATGGGTTTGAGAATATTTTAATTTAGCACAAGGCATTTGGAAAAAATAGTTCACTGTATATAGACTGAGAAGTTGGATACTTCTCTAAGTTTTACTGCTTTTCTTGAAAGAACAAAGAGCTCTGGCAGAGGAGGTCACATCTGTATCTGCATTTTGGACAGTGGCAAGCACTCAATGCAGTCACTCATACGTGGGAAGGCAAATTCATTAACTAGGGGTGGTTTGATAACATTTCTAAACTCAGAATTTGGGCACTCTGTTAAGGTCCTCCAGGGCTCACACAATATGACTCCTTTTGATAATAATGTTGGGAACTTTATAAAAGCAAGACTAAACAAAAATAAATACACCCCACCACCCCCCCAACCACCAAAATTCTTACTTTTTATGAAAAATTTGAATGTTATTCAAACCACAAAGCAAAATAGGGTGATAAATACAATTGCAGCTGTTGAAATAGGTCTGGAAGTTGGAAGAATCTCCACTTAAAGTGATGCATATCCTTCAAAAGGCAAGAGTTCAGTGTGCCACAGCAGGAAATATATGAGTTATTTCTCTAGAGTGGATGAAATGACAGTGATAGAAAAATAACTTTTTGATATCTGATGGTGTTAGGGTTTTAGCTAAAGTGTACTTGCACTAAGAAAGCATGACTTGTAATGGGATACTGCAAAATTAGGTCTGTGCCTACAATGTAACCTTCATGTTTTTGGATTTTACTGTGAATGTAATGAATTAGAGACAGGTTTGTCTAAATATGAGCAATGACAAGTGAGGTACTTAAAATGCAGGGTAAAAGAAGAAAACATGATGGAGTTGCAGTGTCCCTGTAAGCTCTGTGGACTCTGATTCAGGCTCTGATTTTTTCTCAGGACTTGCACCATGCCCAGATTAATAGAAGGACCCTAATTATGGATCTGGAGCAAGAGATTAGAAGATAAATTAATCTTCAAGAGAACCAAATCACAAAGCAATAGCATCTGAGAGGAAAATGTCATCATACATGCTGGAATTAAATCTGCTAAGGGGATGCTTAGTCAGAAGATTTTACCAAGTTGGGTGCTTTGTCTACAAAATTCCTATTACATTCTGCATGTATATTAGGCAATGATTTCCAGCTTCCTAAATGTGTTGTCTCACTTTTTTTTCTAATTACTCTCCTTAATTTTGTTTCATTACTTTTCACAGTGTTAAACCACATAAAATAACATTTACAAAGTGAATTGCACTTAGCACTATCCAAAATTAAAGCATTAAAAAAAATTATTTTTTAATTTCTGTGGTTTTTTATATTTTGTTAATTTCTGCAGCTGCTGAGATAAGGTCAACACAAAGGAAGATTCTTTGGTCTAGATTCAGTTCTACCGACAAGTGATTCTGGATGCCATGCAACTTTCACTGATGTTAATGTTAAAATTCAGAGTTTAATGAATTGTTGTAAGTCATGCAATCTTATGCCTTGATTTACTTGGACAGAAAAGGAACTGAATGAAGAATAGAATAATATCATTAAATTTTTTTCCTTAAAAAATCAATTCTAGGGGAAGGATAAAAAAGGGGAATGAACAAACTAGTAGGAGAGGGAAAAATATATCTGAGCAGGAGAGAA
Source organism: Cinclus cinclus (assembly GCF_963662255.1). Classification (NCBI taxonomy): domain Eukaryota; kingdom Metazoa; phylum Chordata; class Aves; order Passeriformes; family Cinclidae; genus Cinclus; species Cinclus cinclus. The sequence continues at coordinate 24,745,908 of NC_085049.1, forward strand.
ATTGAGAGATTTGAGTTGCTACACAAAGGATTCCTAAGCAATGTTCAGATGTGTCTAAAGGACTTTGTCTTGTACTTAAAGTCCCTGTGAGGTAAACCTGAGTTTATACCTTTGATGCTTGGATCTGGGGAGGTTTATGGAGTCTGCTTTCCAGGAAAAGCCCTAACTAGAAAGAAGCAGATGTTTTTGGAATAGACTTATCTTCAAATCCCCTTTCACATTTTTTATTTTTCTTCAAAATGGTCCTTACAATTAAACTACACAAGGTCAAATTATAACTTCATCTTCATTTGAACAACTTTCCTTATGAATCTGGCCACTTCTTTCCAAATCTTCATTCTTCAGAAATAAAACACTTCAGGTCAAACAAAATGTTTCCTTTCACTTGAAAAGGAATGTTTTTCTTTTCCTTAAAACTAAAAGTCTAACTGTGGGTCATACTGAAGCCAAATATATATTAGATTCAGCTACCAAAATAATTTATTAGCACAGCTCTATGGCCGGCTGTTTCTCGTGGCAAATTAACAACTGTAGTGTGCCTTAGGACCTTTGGATGAAAGGGATTATAGAACTGGAAGGGATCATTAGGTCTATTGAATTTGTCTTTAGTAACATGGTGGAGGAAATAACCAGTATATTAAACATACATGAAATATTTTTGGAATGTGTAGTCTGTTGGAAAGGAATGAATAGTTCATGTTATTAGCTGGAAAATTAAGTACATATAATCCACTGTGTGTGGTTGTCATCAAAGCCCTACTAGGAATGCAGGACTAAATGTGCTATTTTTACCTTCTTTTTCTTTCCTGCTTTGTTTGTGGCTTTGGCAGACCTAAAAAAGACTTGGGTAAAATGAGAGATTGTTTTTCATTTATCATGATTGCGTTTGAGGTGCAGTCTTCAGCATGAAGACACAATAAGCTTTTCATTTATTATTTGTATTAGAGTAGGGCATGGAAGCCTAGGCTGATATCAAAACTCCACCTCTAGGCACTCTGTGCACATGGGGAGGAAGGTTCTCTGCATCTGAAGGATTCATGATAAAACAGTTGTGGCAAATGATGAGAGGTGAACAGAGCCACAGAGGAGGAACCCTGTGTTCACCCCATACTTGGACCATCACACCAGTGCTTGGTTTCTGCCCTGCTGGCTCCCCTGATCTCTAATGGATGTGCATCCTTATTGGAAGAGTGTGATACATGAGTCACTACAAAGTGCACACGCACATACCTGCACTATTTTAACTTTGTTGTGACAGAAATTTAAAAATAAATATATTCCTTTCACCTCCCAAATCTGACCTGGTAAGAACATTCATTTTAAAAAGCTGATGGTAATGCCATACAAGATACTAATCAGCCTTCTATCCACACCCTTTGTAAGAGAAAATGGGATGGTACATGCCTAGTCTTATTTTATTGCAGTATTTTAACAACAGATGCAATGCTGCCTTTGTTATTATCCTTTATTCTTCAGACAGTGTTCCCCCTCCTAATTATTACTTGTCGTCTTCAGTAAGATTGAGAAATGGCATTTTTTTGAGCTCAGGTAAATATCAAAGCAATCTTACTTGTAATGACAGAGCTGCTTTCACTGGGGAGTGAAGCATAATGAGCTAAAAAAGGAATTTAATATGCTTTCCAAATTAAATAATGTATTAATTTCTGCTGAACAGTGGTCCCCAGCCCCCTTGAAAACAGCAGGTCTTGTATAAATACCTGCAGAATTTGAGAGTGGTTTGGCAATCAGTAGCCAAGAAGCAAAAGGTAGGTCAGGGCCATCTCCTTCATGATACCCATGGGTGGGCTTTGCCTAGGGCTCCCTGTGGGGACTCTGGGGACACTGGGCTGTGTCTTTTGCCTCTTCCTTGGTTTTTGTCCCTTCCCCACTGGCAGTGGAGGATGTTACTGACCCCATTCCCACTGTGTGAGCCCCAGGTTTGCTCTCTTGCCATCCATCACAATGTGCGGCATCTTCCTTGCTGGAATCAGGATTATGCCTCCCCCTCAAAAATGGCTGGGTTTCAGCTTTTGTGATAACAGAGAAATGTTTAAATATAGAAATTCTAAAGGTTTGAAAATCAGAGGCACGTTAGAAAAGAGACAATTTCTCTTTAGTACTTCCTTTAGGCAGATACTCTTTTGTTTCAGGTACATGTTTATTTAAAAGAATAGGAGAAGATAAGAAACCCATTCAACTCAGTAGTTTTAACCTCTTGGAGAATTCTTTAGGATTGTGCTGAAAAAAATCAGTGTGCTGAATATTCCACGCACATCGCCCTTCACCCCCCTCCCCCGGCAGCATTATTTTTTTCCTCTCTGAAACATTCATTTCAGAAAATGAACAAAAAATCCAAACAATTTTAGGTAGAATTTAGTGATTCCTCTCTGTAACGTGGCTTAAGGTCATTAAAAGCAGCATTGCTGAGAGCATGTGTGGACACAGAAACCTGTATTCCACCACTCCACAGAATAACCATACTTAAGGCATTCATATCTAGGCAGAGAGAAACAGACTCATAGAAGTGTTAAGAAAAAAAGGAACAGACCCTTAAACTGAGAAATGTCCAGGCTCTTGTTGATACAGTCAAACTCACAGAGCTGGCCAGAAATTTGCTGTTTAAGCAAATGAAAAAAAAAATCTAATTTTGTTCATTAAACTCAAATCCATTTCGTTTAAATCAATACTTAATGAGTAAAATCATCTTTCTCATTCTGAGGAAAAAAAAAGAAAAAGCAAGGATTTGCTTCACATGCTTAACTTTTCAGTTGTTTAATTTCTTAGTATATTACTCCTATTATTTGAAAACAAGCCAGTAGTACTGAGAGATATCCTTTATTTTTTAGACTGAAGTGACACAATATTTTTTTTTATTATTATTAAAGCATAAACAAGAATCTGTTTCAATCAGAACTCAGAAACAGCTGCTCATCATTATTTTTGAAGTAAAAGATTAAGTTCTCCTGCACCACGGCGTTGACTCGGGGAGTGCTCACATTCACACGTTCTTCCTTATACCTGGAATCAAGGTCAATAATAACAATATGTTTAAAAATCACGTTGTTTAATGCGAAATAATAATAATAATAATAATAATAATAATAATAATAATAATAATAATAATAATTATTATTATTATTATTATTATTATTATTATTATTATCAACAGGCTCTTAAAAATACTTCGTCTGGAGAAGGGCATTGGAAAGGGATTTCCCGAGAGGTACTGACCTTCAGTTTCCTTTTGTGCTCAGTTTTTCCCTCGGTTTTTCCCCCGCTTTTCCGCCGACCCGGCCCCATCCCGCGGCGGCTCCTGAGGCGGCCCGGGCGGGGCGGTGGCGCCCCCTGGTGGCGGACGGGGGAGCGGCCGCGCCCGCTCGGCCTCACCCGGCCCGGGGCCTCCCCCTCAGGGAAAGGCCGCGGATGGAGCCGGAGGAGCGTTCGTTTGGATATTGGGGTTGGGAAATTCTTCACCGGAAGGGTAGCGAAGCGTTGGGACATGCTGTCCAGGGAGAGGTTTGATTTGCCGACTGCCACAGCGTTCCAGAAACTTGTAAATGTGGTGCTTAGTGTGTGGTGAAATTCACCACGCCGGAGGTTCATGTCCAAAAGGGAGACAGAGGAGTCCTGTACCTTTATTTGAATAAAGGGAGAGGTGATGGGGTCCTTCAAATTGTTAGGGGTTGCAGCCCCCTTTTTGTCCTAATTTCCCAGATGCACCACCCTCTTTCTTCCCCCATTTGGCTGAGGTACTTGGAAAGTACAGATTTCCCAAATCGCCTGCTCTGTGCCCCCCTCTAATATGCACCCCCCCACACACCTTTTTTCTAATCCTATTATAACAAAGAAATATTCGTAATTCTGTTAAGTCTTTTTTCTTTTTCTCTAAATTCAGGATTTTTGCTCTGCCTTGGCTAAGCAGGAGTCTGTGTCAATTAGCAGCATTTTCTAGAACTGACAGTTTCTTCCATTACTTCATTACTTCCCTATCTGTAAGCTCCTGGCCCTATGTACAAGCAGATTCCCACGGCTTGTTTGTAATACGTTCATTTCATCAGGGACACGGTTTGGTGGAGGGGCTGTCAGTGCAAGGTTACTGGTTGGACTCGATGACCTGGGAGGTCTTTTCCAACCTTACTGATTCTGTAATCAGCCACCACAAGTTTCTCACAGCTCTCCTGTCCATCCTCTCCTGGCTTTGGCAGCTCTGCAGGGAGAACATTGCTGAGCTGAGTGCCCTGCCCTGTGCTTTCCTGAAGATTCCTCCACGGGACTGTTGTGCTCCAAAGCACCTGATTGCTCAAGTGCAAAAAAACCTGGTGGGTCCCCAAGTAAATCGCCCATGTAGGCAAAGCAAGAAACTGAGCAGTCTCCTTTTCCCTCCCAAAAGATATGAAAGGAGATAAAGGAACTGTATGGCACACAGGCTACAGCCTGAACGTGTTTCTTCCTTATTTTTTTTTTTTCAGGCCAACTGGAAAATCTGCCTGCTTCAGACATTTTCCCACAGATGTGTGGTCATGTATTTGCGTAAATTATGGGCTCTGTGTTCAGATTGTCCTATATGACAATAGGGCCTTCTGAGAAGAAGTCCTGTAGGAGCTTGTCCTGTTTCCAAAGAAAGGAAATAGGAAATAAATGGGTCCTCTGTCTGTTTCAGCTGTTCAGGTAACCACGTTGTAGCTGGGAGAGTGAAGGGGATGATGACCCTGCTCAGATCCTCAGCCCTGGAAACCTTAAGCATGCATTGAAGTATTTCTGCTGAATACCACACCACACACATTTGTTAAGGTTCATCTCTACACTCTACCATGTTCTCGATCCTTATGCCCCTTGTTTTTAATATTTAGGTGAAAATGCTAAGCAGAGTCTGACTTGAGGCTGAAGAAACACCTGTGTCCAGGCAGTGATAAGTAGGTAGGAGGACAAATATCACAAATTGCTCACTCAATCTATTGATGGGTGGCATCTTCCAGGTCATTAATCACTGACTGGGCCTCAGAAGTGATGCATTAAAAGGTAAATACTTTATGGATTTTTTTTAAAAAGTTTTGAGACTGTGTTGCAGGCTCTTAGGGAAAAAAAAGAAGGAAACAGGAACAGTTAGAACAACTTATTCAAAACAGTCATATTCTTTTATTTGACAAAGGGGTCAGAATTCCTGCTTTTGTAGAACTTTCCTATTCTTTTTCCTCATCCAGAGGTGGAAAAGGGCATAATCAACAAAGCACCTTTTCCTCAAAATTTTTTTTTATTTCCTTGGAAAAGGGAATTGCCTGCTTTGTTTTACTTAAAGTGTTCCATCCATTTTTTTTAAATGGAGAATGGATGAGAAGTAAGTAAATGAGAAGGCTTCTTTCTTCTTACTTACATTGTCCTTTTTATTCCATGGAAGAAGATGGTTACAGAACATTTCTTCCCACACACTCTTATTTTGAGTTCTGTGCCCTTTTCTTTGAGAAGAAGGGGTTTAGAGATCACAGAACTGAAATAAATCCCTCCAAAAATCTTTTTCTTTTCAAATATTTCTTCCTGTGAGAAAGGCAGATGCAAGACAGCAAATAACAGAAGTGTTTTCTTTTAAAGGTGGTACTAGGAATTAAAGTAGTGCTTTTCTTAGGGTTACACATTTTTTCCCTTTCTCTAAAGTTGTCTGCTGGGGTTTTTTAAAGTTGTTTCACTTTGTTAGTCAAAAAAATCTGAAAACTGAAATTTTCTCTCAGTTTCAACAGAGGCAGGAAAAAAAAGTGATAAATTTGGCAGGAACAAAAATTCCTGCCAACGAGCTTCCATAGTTATATGAAGTGGGAAATGGAGCCATTGCTGGTGCTGCTGTTTCTTAACTCAGCTGACATCTCGTGTGCATGAGAATTCACATTGGCACGCAGGGTGTAAATCAGGTGAGATCCTGTGTCCTCCTTTCCCCTTCTGGAATCAGGAACTCAATGGGGCTGTAGTTTCTAGGTAAAGTCTGTGTTTCAGGACTGTCCAGGTAAGCCCTAGACATGAGGCCATCCTAGACAGAACAAGGATATACTTCCCTCACAGGAATGAAAAAGGGAGCAGAGAAAGGGAGAAGCAAATCAGGAATTAATGTTCGCTCATCAGTGGGGTCAGAAATATGGCATTTACAGATTGAGGCTCTTTGTGCCAAAAAAAGCAATCTTATATTTTGAGGAGTCAATACTTTTTCAGCCTGTGGCAATATTTAATGCTAATAAAACAAAATTTTTGAAGATTAAGCTACTCCTGCAGGTGGATTGCTCAGATATCTCCTTAAGCAGCTTCCAAGCTCAGTGATGTCCTGCTCTGTGTTATTTCTCAATGGTCTAAGCATGCCCTGAAATGTTTAAAGCCATATGAGAAAGATGTGACAGAAAATGTCAAGGGGGAATTATTGCTGGGAAAATCAAATCTTAATGATATTTCATTACCTGTTGGCAGATGGTATGCTGTGGCTTTCTGCAGGTTTGGTGGCTTCATTGAGATCTTTTGTAGAGCTCAAGTGTAAGGCAATGATCTCACAGCCTGTGCTGGCCTGAGCCTGGAGAGCACACTGCCCACTTTGTAGAGGACAAATGACACAAATCCCCGTTGAACCTGCATTCTTGTCTCACCTTATTGTGACTCTTGGGAAAGTGCCTCAGAGAAGCTAAAACAGTCAGTGGAGCCTTGTCCTGGATATGTCCATGCTCATGCAGTTATTAATCCTGTGTAATTCCAAACACATAAATCAAGAAGCTCTCCTGAGTTTCCTTTATAATCTCTAGAGGAATGTTTCTCCCACCTCTCCCCCCAAATGTAATTAAATTCTTAAGTAAGAAGCGGTGCATCTCCAGAGGATGGTTTAGCTCACTCAGGTGAGATGGAATCAGATCACCATCTCTTCTTTAATAGAAATACCAGGATAGGCTCCATTGCACCTGGATCACATAGCAGTGGGTGCTAGCTGCGGAAGAAATTTGGGAAGCAGAAATATGAGACGAGGAGCAACAAAGATCCGATCAGTCCTTTTGGTGCTGGAGAAGGGCAGGCGGGGCAGTGCTGACCCTGACATGACCTTATTCTGGCAGGCAGTGCCTGCTGAGTCAGCACTGGCTCTATCTCCTCTAGTGCTGGCCGAGGAGTGCCACTGCTTCCCCATCTTCTCCCTGCACAGTCCCCTGTGCTGCTCTCTCCAGGGCTTCACTCCCTACAAGAGCCTTTTCCAGAACGCCTTGGTTTGCTACGGTCTTCAGTATTGTTTTCCTCCTTCAGTGAAGGGTCAGGGTTATTTACCCCCACGCCTTTTCCTCACCAGTGACAGAGAACAGAAGCACACATTGTTGTGCTTCACAGGGTGAGGGAGACCTAAAGTGGAAGCTCCATTCACAGAGCAGCTGAACCACCAGCAGCACTTTGCTGCTTCCCTACCTGCACGAACTAGAGAGCAGGTTTGGGGCTAAAACAGTAGACAAGTAACTTTTTTTTCTTCTTGAGCTTAGTATAGGAATAGTGGGGATGTGTAGCAGGATGTGGTTCCTTGATCACTCAAAGCACAGCCTTGGCCACTAGACAGCATCAGTTACAGCCCTTGGGGCCTGTGCAGCTACCACAGCACCTTCATGGCCATCCCCCCACGCACGTCCTTCAACAGCATGCATCTGTTTAGCTCCTGTGCATTGTTTGTGCTTTTAAACCCAGCAGATAATTAGAAATACTCTTGCAAATTGGTTTGAATTAAAATGCTATGGCACTCGATTCTGGTTTCAAAAGGAGTTCTAGTTAAAGCATCCCAGCTTCCACAGGGAGGCAGCAGAATACCTGCCAATTTCTTTGCAGCTTGAAACTTGCTCATGCCTTTTTTCCCCTTCTTTTAAAGAGCTCTTTGACCCAATATATATATTGTTTGGATTAAAAGGTTTTAAGAATTTGAAGTTCAGATGAAAATTTTTTTCTTGCCAATACCAAGCTTGCCAAGATCAACATTCCCCTTATTTCCCCCTGAGCTGCCACCAAAATGATTTACAAGTTATATAAGAGCCAATTTTGAAAGAAATATGCTTTTAATTGGAAACTAAAAATCAGGGTGACCCTTTTGAGACAGTGTAGTTACATTCTGTCAGTATTTCCATTATTTTCAGGGATTTATCACCTCAGGAGAAGAAAGCATTCTACTCCACTGAAACTTGGAATTTTAGTATTCAATAGTAAAAATATAAAATAAGCAGAAAATAATACTATAAAGTATAGCATTGCCAAACCAGGCATTCAAATATCATGGAGCAGACATCCACCCTGCCCCCTATTTATGTTATTGGCTTAAAAAAGGTGAAAGTTTTAAAATAATATAAATAGGTTTTTTGTTTATCTTCTGCCCTGTGAGACTTTATGGTCTCTATTTTCACAATCTTTCTCTGCAACTATAGGGGCTAAAAACATTTTGCTTTTTCCCTTTTTCTAAATGGAGGTTGAGATTTTTTGCATGCTTGCATGGCCCTGAAAGCTGAACTTTGGAAAAAAATTCAAATATCAGAACTTCATATCTTCACTAAATTCAGCTATTTTGAACTTTTCTGAACCGCCTATATGTTTAGAGTAGCTTGCTGGGAAAGAGAGTCAGAAATGTTTTAAATCAGAATGGACAAGCCAGGAATATTTAAATTATGTATTTGCTTCAGCCATAAGTGGCTGAATTTAAATGTAATCTTCAGAGAAAAGATAGATTTTTACTTTGATTGGTTATGTGGGTTTGTTTTGTTTTGAATGCAAGCAAATCCATAATTTCTAACTGTTGTCATTATCTACAGAAGAGGAATGTTATTGCTAGAAGCAGCACACATTCCTTTCATACGGTCCTGAAATTGATATCAGTCTGCCTCTGAATTTTACTTCACAGGAGACATCCCAAATAAACTTTCTCAGCTCCTTTACTCCATGTACTTCAAAAATACCATTCTCATGAGGAGTCTCTTAATTGATCCTGGGTGGCAAATCCTATGTTTCTGGTGAGACTGTAGACTTGTAGACTATTCTCACAGGTTCACTGACTTCATATATTTTTTGCTTTCTCCAGGAGACCAGATCTTGCTCACTTCATGGTCATTTCTTTGCAGCAGAGTGCTAGATTTGGTTTGTTCAACCCCTGTCTACTTAGGTATAAGGAAGAGGATTTCAACAGAAATTTCAAAATTCTGTTGAAAGCAAAAGCCTTAAAAATTCTAGTGCATTTTTACCACATATTTTCTTCATATCCTTTTTCATTTATTTGCCCAAACAATAGGTTCCATTTTAAAAAATCTGGTGAAACAGATAACAAGTAGAGAAAGGTAGAGATAACTGCCCTGCAATGAACACACGTAAGTCAGGGAAAGCACCAAAGAGTAGTTTACAATCATAACCAAGGGACACTGTGAGCCTGTAACCTCGAGGTGAAAAGCTCCAGAACTGGTTACCAGAGTTGTGAGCTGGGTGGTCCCTTTGGAATATGGTTGTAGGTAGAAGATAAATGATACAATTTGAATAACTGGTAGTGTCAGGCTCTGCTGAGGCACTGGGCTCCTCCTCCAGCTCTAACATTGCTCTCTCTGCTTTGAAGGTGCCTCATTCCCAGTGTAAGCTGCTACCCTGAGCCAAAGGGCAGGATTAGATGGCCCAGGGGGAGATGGATGGTGTGGCATTAGTGAAGAGCCAAAGGAGAGCTCCAGTTCCATGGCCAGTGATAAACATGAACTGAAAGATGGGTCACAGCCTAGCAGTAGCTAGGAAAACACCCCAGAATACCCTTGACTTCCACAGCAACAGCTGGAAGAAGCCACCAAACTGTCAGTCCTGGTCCATGACCCTGGGAATACTTTAGGTCCCAGACCCTGGTGGGGCCTGTCCAGTCCCCAGGGAGAGAGGGGACAATCCTCAGCCTCTGCCTAGAGGCATTGATGGGACTTTGATACTGTGATCTAAGTGGAAGAACAGCTGCTGGACATGGAGGGTGTGAGTCTTTCTGAGCCTTTGGTTCCTCCTCAGTGTAACTGATGATCTCTATCTTGCAGGATTGCTGGGAGGTTGAATGCATTAGTCACTGTTCCGGTGAACTACAGGGATGGCTGTTGTCAGGTAATTTATTAACAATCTTTCCTTCTTTGCTGCTTTTTTTTCCCCAGTGTTTGGAACTGGTGTCATTGTGGCAGGTCCCCCTGGTATTCACAGTTATATTTTAAAAAATTATATTATGATCAAAGGGCAAATGTACATCAGAGCCTGAATTCAGGTAGGGCCACAGAAACATAGGACCACTGTGTTTCAGCAGTAATGGGGAGCCAAGAACCTGACAACAGGACATCAGTGAAGGTTTTTGTAATGTTTTCTGTTAAATAGATTCAAAGGCTCTGATTCAGGCTCAAGAAATTCATCTGCCTTTAAAATTAGCTGATCTATTTTTCACATCATAGCTGCAGTGTTTCTGTTCTCTGCCCTCCCTTTCACTTCATATGTAACCACATTTTAGTGGTAGGTGAAGTGATTCCTATATATAGCATGTAAAACACTTTGTGATTCTTTCAGGGAATAAGTCCCAGATATATCAGATATTTATTTAGCACAGTACTTTTTAGTATGGTCAGGAGCACAGCCTTGGAGCACTTTCTGACTTGAAGCTCAAAGCTGAACCTACTGAATGTGACTTGACCAGAATGTTTGAATAGTCGACATGCTGAGAAGAAAAAACAATTTTTGTCTGCATCTTTGTTGTAGCAATGAGCTCCTCATCCTGGATTAATTGCAGTTTCCAAGGAGGCTGACAGTTCTGCCCATCGCCATAGGAAAGGAAATACCAAAGAGTACACTCAAAGGAGGCCCTTTCCAGGAATTTAGGATTTGCTATACCTGTCAGGTCAGATATCCTGTTCCTAGCAGCTGTCAGGACATGATGCTTCAAAGGAAGTTGGATGAGTTTATGTAGCCAAAGCATGACTAACTAAAGTTGGAGAGAACTGAGGTAAGCATCTCCCTGTGGTGCAGGACTCAGCTTTCTGCCTGTAGGAGGAGATCTGATTACCCTTGCTTAGTAAATTGTATAGCTAGAATGTTAGTAGCAATCATATTCAGACTTCCACAGTTTTGCCAGGTCATTACATTGTCCCTTTCAGTTACCTGTTTAGCATCTGCTACATTTTCCAAAGGTTTTACAACCAAAATAGGGTACATCTCAATGGGGAGACACCATGTGATTTAGTGTGACCAGCTATGTGATTATTCTGCAATATATTTTCTGCTGGGTCCTAATTTTTGAAACAGATGGAAAGTGGGCAGAGAGCTGAAAGCCTTAAGACCACTCAGCTTCAGCTGCTTTCCTGCCCACCAAATTACAAGGTCAGGCCTTCCTTAACACTTCTGAAAAGTGCCATATGCTAGAGATACCACCAGTCCTTTCAAGTGTCTACTGACTTCAGAGGCCAGATATCTTAAATTACCCTTTGCCAAGCATGCTACTGAGGCTTTACACCACCAAGTATTTTATTCCATGTATTCTTTCAACGTGCCTCATCTTTTGAAAGCTTACAGCGTTAACTAAATTTGTCATCCAGAGCAAATGGACCTAAGGTTTTCTAAATTATCTGAAGATTAAGAATTTGTGTACTTATCTGCCTTCCCCTCCTCCTTGGAAATCATAAGTCATGTGGTGTTGTGCCCCTAGTGCTGCTCCCTTGCTTCTAGGAATGGATTGACTTGAATTTAGGTTGATAATTTAGTCACATTTATCTTTAATTAACTCTACAGAAAAAGGACCCTTGAAAATGTTGAGTAGACAAATAAAACAGAGACACAGTAACTTATTTCATACCTTCCTCAACTTGTATATGTTTTTTTCTGAAGTGCTAGGTACAGTAGAAGGAGAATATTTGTTTTAAATTTTGTTGTGGAAAGGTAGGGAATTAAAGAGGTTCTATTATTCCAAATAATTTCATTTTAAAACAGAACATTCCTTCTTTAAATCTCTTGAGATATCATACATATCCTCTAGCATAGGAAAATCAATAGATAAAAAGGTTCCAGTTCAGTTTCCCCTGGATGTGATCAAGTACATTCAAATATTGAATGATAAATAGGCTAATTTACACATCTGCCAAACTGGCATTAGCATTTTACTAACTCCCTGCAGTGTCATGAGGTTTAATTAATGGTTGTAAAGCATTCCTCTGAATGAAAGGTATGACTTTTTACATTTGAGATTATGTAGATCCATAAGTTTCTGCTGTATTTGTAACAGCTGTCTAGAAGACTAATGGCTTTGCAGATTTACTGCTGTGCTCTGCTGGCTTTCTGCTAGCCTGCACTTTTTGCAAGTTTGGTACTGGTAGTAACTTTCAGAGATTAAGACCAATCCTAAATTTGTTTTCAGCTGAAAGAAAACTCTTAATTGTTCAAGGCAATTTCCTTGCATTCTAATGCCTGTAACTTGCACTGTGTCAAATTAATACAAAGTACACCACATTATTCCCAAGAATGGCAGTTTTTCAAGTAACTGTAGAAAAAATATCAATTTATGTAGCCTTAATGAGACAACCCAGTGAAGAAGTGACACCTTGTCTGACTGCAGCGTCACTAGATTGGCTGCAGGGGCAAGGTAATGTGCACTGACATCTCTATTAATAGGTTTAAGAAGATGGGTAAAGTGACAATTCAAAATATTTGTGCAGTTCTTATCTGAAGGCTCTCTCTCAATTTCTGCTTTTAGCTCAATGTGGTCTTGCATGTTACCCCCTTGAGTTACCCCCCTACTGGCCAGAGTATTGCATGCAGCGAGATCACCAGTCCTATCTAAAGATCATGATGGAACTATCTTACTGAGGTACAAAGGACTTTTTTTCTAAACTCCTTATCCTCTGTTCTACTCTATCAGTGTGTCTCCTGCTAATTTGGTGTAACTACCCTTTTTGGGTGGTGGGAAAGAAAGAGATTAGAGTGAATGCATGGCCTTATCTTGAGCAGCCAAAATCTGCAGCCTGATCAAATACTCAGTGATTTTGGCCTTTGCATTTTGCTGTGCTTCACACCATTCAGAATTGTTGACTTGGTCCTAAAACCATACCAGTTTTTTCTATCATTGGTTTGAAAACTAGAGAGACATATAGAGCATGGTTGCCTTGGTCAACCTGAAGGTGTCCTATCCCCAGCTCCCATGGAGTTGCTGTATCCTGTCTGAAACCAGGAAAACTCCCCAGTTATGCAGCTGAGCCCCAAACAATCCACTACAATGCTCCATGCCTTATGCCAAATGAAATCAGTGGTCTCCTGAGGCTGACACAGATCTTGACAGAAAGAGTAACAACCAGGTAAGCTTTTTTAGTATTATCCCATAATTCTATCAGATATGTCAATATTAGATACAGATCAAGGCAGGGTATTCTGGGCTTATGCAACTAACAAGTGAATGAATTATTTTGCTTATAGAAGGATGTGGCTTTTGTCCACATCAAGTAGAATGATTAACCCAAAGTGGCATTATGCATGCTTTATTGTTATATTGATCCTAAATATTGGGGACTGTCAACAACAGCCATCTCTCCTTTAATTACTTTTATTTGTATTGGCAGTGTAAAGACCAGACTATAGAAGCACATATGTCTAAAGTGTTTGAGTTTTTTCCTTGCTTTTCCTTAGGATAACCAATTTAGATTTAATTGTTTTTAGAACCCAGCAATTCTCTGACATGTATAACCAAAAATAATCCTGAATCAATCTAGATGTCGATATGTATTTTGAGAATTCCTTTACTGCCTTTCTAAGACAAGCATGGTGTTTGAGATGCACTCTTTTTAACTAGCACCTCTTGTCTGGAGAGCTAGAAAGCAGCCCTGCAAATAATTATCACCTCTGCATCAGTGTTGGAGCAGGAGGCAATGCTGTACCAGTGCTAGTGAAGGACTGAAAAGTATAGAAAGGAGCCTTAATTACTGAGCAATTACTCACCTCACAGCAGGTAGCAACAAACTTCAATCACCGTCATTCTATTACTCTTTTTAAATAGTTTCATTTTCCTGTAAGAATTACGACAAAAAAACACTGGACAAACCTTATGTGAGCTACATATGACTGCAAAAAACATTCCAAAAGAGAAAAAAAGCACATTACTGGTGATTTTAATGAACATTTCCTGAATGGTAGTGAGTGACACCTCTATGGAATCTAAGGATACAAGTTGAAATTACAAACAGCACGGGGGAGTATGTCAGAAGGAAAAGGACAGGACAAGCAAATAAAAGTGTCACTGGTCTTGTACATGGAAGAACATGTCTAAGGGGCTCCAATTTCTGTAGGCAGGGAGAAGTTGCTCCTGCAGGATGGGTTATGCTCCTGCAGGATGGGCTTTTGCTCCTGCCAACAAGACAGTACTTCTGGAGCTTTTTGGCAGCCTCCTTCCATTGACAGAAGCATTCCCAGGGACAGAAACCATGAGATCTTGGTAAGCACTCAGTGAACCCTCTATTTTGTTTGCAGGGAAGCAGCTAGAAGCCAGTAGGAGTGCAATATACCAGTGGATAGCCCTCCTCTGTTCTGGGTACTTTCCAAGTGCCCTGTAGGCTATTGGTAGGGAGGTGTGGTGGGTTGACCCAGGTGCCCACCAAATCTGTTCTATCACCAATCTATACCAATCAGATCAGAGCAGGATATAAAAAATAAAACTAAATCTTAAAACCCCTTTGTCCAGCCTTCCCTTCTTCCTGGGCTTAATTTTATTCACAAATTTTCTACCTCTTTCTCTGCAGTAGTACAGGGGAACCAGGAATGGGGGTTGTGGTGAGTTGGTCTAACATTGTTTCTGTTGCTCTTTCCTCCTCACAAGGGAAAGGCTCCTCACACTCTCTCCCTGCTCCAGTGTGGGGTTCCTCCCACGGGAGACAGTATGCCAGCAACTTCTCCAACCTGAGACCCTTCCCTCAGGCTGCAGTTTTTCACAAACTACTCCAGAGTGGGTCTCTTCCAAAGGGTCAGTTCTTCAGCAACAGCCTGCTCCAGTATGGGTCCCTCACAGGGTCACAAGTCCT
The DNA here is from genome assembly GCF_963662255.1 of Cinclus cinclus. Taxonomy (NCBI): domain Eukaryota; kingdom Metazoa; phylum Chordata; class Aves; order Passeriformes; family Cinclidae; genus Cinclus; species Cinclus cinclus. Next base: position 24,760,931 of record NC_085049.1, read on the forward strand.
GCCCACAAACCTGCTCCATTCTGGGATCCTCTCTCCACAGATTTTGCCAGGACCCTGCTCCAGCACAGGCTTCTCTTGGAATCACAGCCTCCTTCAGACATCCCCCTGCTCTGGCATGGGCATCTCCAGGGGCTGCAGATGGATCTCAGCACCCCCCTGCCCTCCAGGGGCTGCAGGGGCTCAGCTGCCTGAGCAGCTGTGGCTGCACCACAGGATGTGAGGGGAATCCCAGCTCTGGGGTCTGGAACAGCTCCTGCCCCTCCTTCTGCCCTGCCCTGGGTGTCTGCAGAGCTGTTCCTCTCATGTGTTCTCACTCCACTCTTCTCTGTACCAAATTACAGCTGTGCAAGAACTTTTACTTTGTTCTTAAATCCATTATCCCCTAGGCAGCACCACCTTCTCTGCTGGGCCTGACCTTGACCAGTGGCAGGTCTGTTCTGGAGCCTGGGCTGGCATTGGCTCTGCTGGACATGGGGGAGGCTCCTGGGAGCTTCTCAAAGAAGCTCCCTTGTAGCCCTCCCTCCACTACCAAAACCTGGGTACACAGACCAAAATCAGGAGGGGGCAAGTGCTGCAGCCATGGGGGCAAGTCCTGCATCACTTCCCCAGGAGAGAGCTGAGATTCAGCCTTGTTGGCCTGGGCCAGACTTGTGCAAATAATCCATTTGTACAACTGAATTGGAGGAGAATGGTAGAGGGAAAATAACTGTAGACATTTTAAAGCAGAGAATAAAAGATTGGCTTAATAAACAGAATTATGCCATAATACTGTAATATATCCAGAGAGTCTCTATGCCTCCTTTGTGTTACCACCCACAAAGTTTGTTTGTAGCTGTGTGGCATAATCTGCAGACCAGTTGAAGGATGTGTCATGCCACTGAAATCTGTTGTTTCATGACTTCAGATTGCATCTTTTATTTGACATTAGACCACATTTGTAGTTCCTGAATTATTTTCTGTTGACATTTTAAGAACTGGATGCTATTTCTAAGTAAAAGTGAATCCATCCATCCTCTGTCAGTAGCACTTCACTTTTAGGCAAATAAAATAGTATTGTTCCTTGTTGTCTTTGTATTTTAACCAATTATTCTTTAATCTTTATTCAGTATATTCCTCTACCTGAAGTGCCACGTAACCCTGATGCTACACTTTGCAAGTTCAGTAATTTCTTTACTAATCTTGATTTGCCTTTCAATTTCACCAATGAAGTCAGAGACTAGTTTGCATGCAACTGGCCTGGAAAACAAATTCAAGAGAATTACATCACACAAAGCAGTCCAGTGCTTCTGTGCAGCTCCTGTTTGGCACAACAGTATCTGATTGTATCAGGATGCAGCTCCATGGACAAGCTGCAGTGCACTGACAGCCTGTGTTCCTTGAGCAGGTGAGAGGGGAGTGTCCCACTTGGCTTTGTGCTTGTGTTAGATGCTAAGCCCTTGAGGTTTATTGGCTGTGGACCTTTCCTACTGTTTGTGAAATTTTGCCAGGCAGTGACTGTTGAATGTGTCACTGCCTTTCAGTGTCCAGTCAGAGGATGCTTTCCATCAGCCCCAGCATGAGGCTGGGTTATCCCCATTAGTCCAGGGAGACAAATAAGGTCATAAATAGTGGTTTGATGGTTTAATACTATGTTATGGCTTAGCCACTGTATAGGGAGCTGCAGCATGTGTTCAGTGACATGCACCCACAGGCCATCTGCTTCTGTGCTGATGTAATTTATAAGTTAGCTGACAAGCCTCCATTATGGATAGAAGTGTCACAATGTGTCCATAGTTGTCAACTGGGAAAAAACCAAACCAACCAACCAAACAACAACAACAACAAAAATGAAAACCAACACAACCCACTGTGAATTGAAGATTTTTGTTGTGGTTTCATCTAACAGACAGCTAATACCCCACAGCTGTTCCTTCTTTTCCCTGCACTGGGATGGGGGAGAAAATCAGGAAAAAGGTAAACTCATGGGCTGCCATAAAGACAGCTTAATAGGACAGCAAAGGAAAGGAAAATAATAATGAAGATAAGAGGACATGCAACACAAGTGCTGCACAGTGTAATTGTTTGCTACCTGCTGACTTATTTCCAGCCAATCCCTGGGAAGGTTCCCACATTCCAGCCAACTCCCCCAGTTTTATTGTTCAGCTTGAGGTCATGTGGTCTGGAATATTCCTTTGGCCAGTTGAGGTCAGCTGTCCTGGCTGTGACCACTCCCAGCTTCTTGTGCAACCCCAGCCTCACTTCCTGGAAGGGCAGGAGAAGCTGAAAAATCCTTGACTTAGTGTAAGCCCTGCTCAGCAACTAAAATATCAGTGTGTTATTAACAGTGTTCTCATCCTAAACTCAAAAACACAGCACTGTACCAGCAACTAAGAAGAAAATTGTGTCTATCCCAGCCAAAACCAGAATATTTTTAAGTGTGCATTTGAAATGGTGCAAAGTACAGTAGGAGCCCATGGCAGAATCTCTTGAGAGGCAGAGTCCAGACCAGTCCCTGTGTTTAAATGTCACTAGTCAATTCTCATGTCCCATTTAGGTTAAAATATTTCATGTTCTTGGTTTTGAGACAAAAAGTTTAGACACACACTTAATGTCTCATTCAATAATGTGTTAGTAAGTTAATTATACCGAAGAGCAATTTTATTTTACTGGCACCAAAAATTTCAGCAAATGTCAAGCAAGCTGCAAATGAGGCAATTCCAGACTGAGCTTTTATTGAATTAAATGGATTATTTCCTTGGTGCCTTCAAAGTCTTCAAATATGTCTGGAATCTCTTGCCCATTTCTCTGAGTCCGCCAAAGCCAGATTATTAAAATGGCCCATTTTCCATAATATCGTCCTGGGTTTTTCTCATCACTCCCCTGATTATTACAAATTGCATGGTATGATATTTCAGAAGATTAATATTCCATCTGCTCTGCACACTGCCAGAAGATCAAAACACTTGGCTGCTTCAACTCAGACTTAATCTACATGATAGGCTAACCTCTGTAAACACCCAAGTTGCTCATGGTGGGCTGGTCTACATGGGTGGTTTACACTGGTGGAAACCTGACTATCCATATTCAGAGATCTGTGCCACACATTATTGACAAAATGCTCTTAATTCTGTTGAGAGCTTTTAATTCTGTTGAGATTAGTAGCGCAGTGGCAGTGGAATAAATACTGTCAAGAATCAAGTTAATTTTGTCTGGGCTACCATGTTTCGTTAGCTGTCCAGTTATGTTCATGTACTTCTTTGTGTCTAGTCCTCTACATCTGCCTGAAGATTCCCACTTCTGGCCATCTGCTCCAGCACACTGGTAAATGAGAAAAACGACCTATTCCTCACTGAGGGGGAGCTAGCATTAGTCCAAAGCTTTTTGGGACACCTACTCACAAGCCTGAATACATTAAAAAAATAAAATAAATCCCAGCAGTAAAAGAAAACAGCCAGCAGTTTCTGGTTTTCAGCATTCTATCTCAACAGCACAGAGTGTACCACCCTGTTAAGAAACTCATCAACTCTAGAGAATAGGGGGAAATAATGTTGGCTCAATAGTAAGCCAGCAGTGAATAAGTATTACACTGGAATTTACGCTCTTTATCTGTGACAAAATGAGCTTCAACTCACAGAGGAACATGCTTCTGGTAACTTTTTAACACTCAGAATTAATCTGGACTGTAAATACACAAACACAGTCATGAAAAAACAGTGTTGTTCACTAAGAGAAATGGCTTGTGGTTATTCTTCTTCAGTATTTTTCTACTGGTAGCCTTTGCTGAGCAGCTCTGTTCCAATTACTTCTGGTCACCACTGATGTCTGAAGGGAAAGCATTCTGTGCAGTGACACTGTTAGTGTTTTTGTGATGCTTATTTGTGCATCTCTTCATCTCTCATTGAACAGGGTCAGCATGCTAAATTCGTAACTTGGTGCAACCCCACTGTAATACCATAAATGAGGAATTAATTTGATATGTTCTAAGTGGTTACTGGAATCACAGTGTGTAGGTTGTTAAATCTTTTGTTTATCCTGCCCTGATAATAAACTATCCCCAGCTTGAGAACTTTTACTTGCTCATTTGGACTCTTTAGATGTTGTTTCCCGACTCTTCTTTAGTCCGTACTGATTTTTGTCCCCAGTTAAACTGCTAAAAAACATTGAAGTTGTGTGTGAGCAAAAACATATTATCTGTTATTTTTGTGTAGTTGAAGCTAACAAAGCCAACCAAAAAACTGCCCTGCTGAGTTTCATACAAATATTCATTTTTCTCTGTGGCCAGGATTTAGAACCTGAAACCTCCCAAACCATCACAGAAATTTCTCTTTTGAGAAATTGAGTCTAACAAGGCTTTGAGAACCCTCATCTGGTATTGAACTTCTAATTCAATTGGGGTAGAAATAACACAGAGGCAAAGAACACAGGTTTCTTAACATAGAAATTTTATTTCTAAAGGACTTGGCTGTTCAGGCCTTGGGAAACAAGTCAAGACCAGCTACATAGTTCCATTAATCCAGACCCACCACTTCCATATATCTGAAATGTTATCATTACTTTGGGAGTATTCCCCCTACACCTTGTGTCTTGCAAGAAAGTCACTGTATGTAGCCACCATTGACCGCCCTGCAGCAGTGACTGCTCCACTGTAATCTTCATCACTTCCATGTTCTTCCCTGAGTTCCTGTTCCTGGAACCATCATGCTGCAGTTGTGGTCTCTTTCACAGGAGATGTCCTGATGAATAGTGAAGGGTCAGGATCTGATGTCCCCAGCACACATCCCTGGGGTTTTCATTTTCACTTTTTTTTCCCCCAATAATTTTGCTTGGCTGAACACCTTACAGTACTGTGGACTGTGAACCTTACCCTCTTTACTGCCCTACTTCTCCTTTATTTTTTGGAAATTTTGAATTGCAGGGCTGTGATAAAATAATAAATAATCTCTTAGGGACATTGAGGAGCCAATTCAGAATAGCACAATACCCAGTGTGTGTATGCATGACTAGCCTACGTGTAAAGGGACATTTTTTTGAAGCAGTTGTGTTTATCAGGGTAAACATAGACCCTGACTAAGGATTATTAGTGGAACTTAATTGTAAAAGTTACTCTGAAAAACCTCCTGGATATTCCAGTTGAATGAAGCTGTATATTTTTAAAGGTGTAATGGTGTGAATTATTCTTTATGTCAGTGCCAAACATTATTATTAGGCTCTTGAAGATGAAACCCTCTATTTTTTGATTGTCCAACCACAGTGAGAGTCCAAAGTGCAAATTGTCCCAGTAATTTTAATTGTTCTCCAGAACACAATTTGCTACCAGATATTTAAACAGTCAAGAAAGGGACAGTTATTGTAGCCCTGAGAGAGTCCCACTGAAAGATGCTCTATCCAGTGGAAATGAAGACAAAATATGGTCATAATTAAAACTACCTTTTCAAGTAGAGAAAAGTATTACAAGTGGAGTGAAGGTATTCGTACCAACTTCTACACTATTTCTTTCTAAAACGGACTGTGAGGTTCTTCTAACCCGATTTGTTCAGCAGCAGCTGTTAGCTTGACACAAATGGAGAGAAACAACACATTCTGAAAAGTAATCAGTTTTGAAATTTGAATACATGCTAGTGTCTTTCTTAACTTTCACAGAATAACATCTTTTATCTGAAGAGTTCAAAGCATTCCTCAAATAATTTATTACATCTCACCACCTCCTCTCTGAGGCTTTTAAATATTATTTTCCTCATTGTAGAAGATGGAAAAATGGAGAAATCAGAAAAATTAAGCTACTTTCCTAAGACCACACAGTGAGTCAGAATCAGACTGAAGAGCACAAGTCTGAAGTGATAACTTCAGCTCTGCCATTCAAATGCTGGATTAGTTTGTCTGAAACTTTCCCTATAGGGAGAGGTAATAACTTTCTGAGAACTGCTGTAATTCAACTTGCAAATTACTGGGACAGATGTGTTAATTACTGGATGAAATTCTGTCACCTAGCTATTTCAAAGGGTCAGACTAGATGGTCAGAAAGGTCTTGTCTAGTCTTAAAATAGAAGAGTCATTGCCACCATACAAATCTATTTGCCCTTTCTCTCCTTCCAACAAAAATCAGCAATTAGTAGTGTTGAAAAGCTTTCTATGAAACTGTATTTTTCAAATCCAAGGCATATTATGCCAGAGGTTAGCAAAAATAGCTTCAGAAATCCTGAAAAATTGACAGATTGAATCTATCAAATCCATTTTTAATTTTATTTTGACAAAAATTCACACTGGGGCTGACAGCTCCTTGTAAAAACAACATTGCTGACTGCAGTTTGAAACACACATGCTATAAAACCTTGGGAACAGGATTTATAATAGAATCCTGGCAGTCTCCTAACTCTACCAGTATTATCACCATGTGTGACAATAATATATTAGGACCATACTTCAGAGCTCCTTCATTAGATTCTGACATATGGAGGAGAAAAGAGACCCTGAAAACTAGGGAGGACTTAGAGTGCAGTCTCAGCTGTGCATATTTATCATCTAAATCGAGTGAAGGCTATTTATTGACTTATTGATTCTAATTCAAAATGAGAACTTAATTAAAAGTTTAGTTCATTACCACACAATTACGTGGCCCTCAAGACATTTCCAGGATACTAAAGTGCACATTTAATCATGTGGCATATTGGATCTTCAGTTGTTATAAATCAGACATTAGTGGTGCCATGCTAATTCACGCCATCTGGGGACAGGACCTATTAGTTTTCTTTGCAGGAGACATTTGTTATTGTTTTAAATAAGGGAATTACAGTTTAACGTTGCCCTTTGCTGAGCAATAGTGTTAACTTCCAACCAGAAGGCAAAGCAGTGATGAGAAATTTAGTTTTGGTGCCATATATACCACATACATATACCAGTGTCTGCTCAAGCAGAGTGAAGGACTGTCTGCCCAAATTATAACACCAAGCCCCAGAGAAGTTGTTCTGCCTTGGAAACAGGCTTTGGTGACTCTGCTAAGAGTGATTCTGGCAGAGAAAACGTTTTTACCAATTTCTCTGCAGAAGCACAGCACTCTTGCGTCCAGATGCAGCCAGCATATCCATCAATGTGCTGTGTCAGCTCTGATATCCCTTTTGGTTCTCAGCCTCACAGGGCTGCACCTACACCTCACAGTTTGTACTGCTTCCCTTCAACACAGCCAGTGGAAGAGTTTGGTTAGGTAAATTTGCCTTTTGAGGTTCTTTGAATGTAGAAAATTTAGGATTTGTCCCTGCAAAGGATGAGAGTCCTAACTTTATTTATATTTACCTAATGGAGCATTCCAGGGCTTTAATCTTATGGATTTTTGTGTCTTTATGTATTTTTGAATATTTTTTATGCATTTACAAATAGCCAGAACTGACAATTCTGGGAATTAAATTGGGACAGACTTTCACACACAGGCATGAGCTGTATTAAGCCATAGAGCACTTGAGGGCAAGTTAAGCTGTTCATGAAGAATCATTGTGTATCTTCAGTGTCTGAATTTCATTCTCTAAAAGAGAAACTCAAAAAAAACCCTGCAGAATGATGCTATGCAGTGTGGTCCACAATAAGGCTTTGAAACTTTCACTTTGCCTGGCGTCTTTTTTCAGCTAATGCTTTCCACCTCTGAGCCCTCTAAAAAGAATTTGGGCAGAAAAATTCTACGTATGCTCATATTTTGGACTCTCATCGTAGGACTTTCAGTGGTATTGTGGATTGGGCTAATGTCAAGAAACACAAATTTTACTGTACTTCTGACCTAAGGGACTAAAAGATTTTTCAGATTTTTCAGGTGGTATGTCCTGTACTTCAACACATTAGCCAGACACCAGCAATGAAGTGGGACTTTAAAGAGTTTTCAGTCAATTTTGGCTCCCATCTCCTAGGCTGTTATTCACACTTAAAAGGAAGTGCAGCTGGCAAGGCAGGTGTGAGCTGACTGAGCAAACAGCACAAACTATACATGTCCAATCTGAAGTAAGGGAAGGGTAGAGGGAAGGGAGCACAGAATGGCACCAAACACAGCCAGGAAGCCGCATTCAGGTATTTGTCTGCCACTGTGCTGCAGGAAGCGCAGTGATTACCCACCACAGGTACATGTGCTCGTGTGACTGCTGTGGTGGTGGCAACAGAGCCAGAGAAGAGAAGCCTTAAGTGACAGAGCTTTTGAAAACTCTATATCCCAAGGAGTATCTATAAGGGATTGACTGGGGGAACTGGCATTTTAATAGCTGCTTATTAGGTGCACCTGCTACACACAGTGTTCAACCCAACAGTATTTTCCAGCTATTGATTGAGCATATCCCAGAGCTGCTGAGGAGCTGTTTTTACATAATGCTGGATATTGTGTGTGACTGCTCTTCTCTGTTGCCTCGGATGTTTCTGTAGAAAGGAGACACAGACTAAGATGGCCCCTGCCATGTTTGGTTGCATTATCTCCAGCTGGCAAGAACCCATTACAGTTAGAGTAATGGTCTGTGCCTTTCTAGTGCTTGCAGCTCTCAGCCATCACACTGAGTCTGTAGCAATAGCTGCATGAGACATTCTGCTCTCTCAGATCCCATTTACTGTTTCACTAATTGTCTTTTCTTTCCCTACTTATGGTTTCTCCTAGGCTTCACTTTGGTAGGTTGAGATTGCACAATGTGTTTGTGTGTGGCCAGTAAATATTACTGGAAGGGACAGCGGTGTTAGTAAGGATAAAAGAGTTTGTCATGCAGCCATGCTCTGTGCCATAGCTTGTAGACCAGAGTCAGTTTTCATTTTGCAGAACTTTCTGGCATCTGAGACAGAATTTTCCTGACACCTTATGAATCCTACTGAAGTCTGAAACTGAGTATTCAGGGCTAACAGAGCTAAAATTGCCATCAATGTTAACAGAACAATGCAACCAAGCAGTTTATCAGTGCTTTTCAGGTTTGCAGAAGAGCTCATTCTAGATAAATTTTACACTGATTTCAGAGAGTGTCCTAGCAGTGAGGGCAACTGAACCTTACAACAGATGAAGGAGGCAGCATGACTGGCACCACTTGGAGTCTTTAGGAGACAGTTTAGGTACCTTTCTAAAACATATTCTTTCTAACTGGCTTTGGCATGAATGGTCCCTTCTGGTCAAGGAATCTGTCCAGAATGTATCATTCATTCAGCTCTTTCCTTCATATGTAACAGGCAGAATAAGTCCTCTGCATGATCATGATTTGAATAAAGATAATAAAAGCCTGGGATTTTGCTGAGTGACCACAGGGGTCAAGAAACACTTTTTTTCTCTCTCTCTCTTTATACAATTTGCCAGATGTACTCTGGGGTAATGTTTGCTTAGTTCCTCTGAAGCACTGGAAGTTGGCCATGCCTAGAAACCGACTCCTCCATGATGAACCTTGCAGTGTCCCAAGGTTACACAGACTCCTCTCCAGAATACTGGGAGAAGCAGTTTGCTCAGACCTCAGATCATCTCCTGCAGCACAAGAGCATGACTAGCTTGGTCTATCTCACTGTCTCTGAATGTTCTCCCAGCACCAAACAGGCTTTGGAAATTGAACAAACTACAGTGAAGATTGGAGTGACTCCTTTGTTTCTAAATTCTGCTTCTTACACCACCACTTCTGGAGCTATAAATGTCTTTCTGTGCTAATCTGGGGAAGACAATACCAAGAAGTTCCATGGAAGGAGAATCTACATTAAATAATCAGGTTATATAGGGTTTCCTATATCCTTCAACCCTGCTGCTGCATTTTTCCAGCCTGTGTAGGTGTAGCCACCCTGTCCCATCACCTTCAAGTCCTCTGCCAGGACTGTGAGCTCAGGCACACAAGGGAGAGGTTGGAGGAGCCTGTGAAGGTCAGTGACACCAACCACACCAGAGTATTAAAACCCAGCTAGCAGTGCTCAGGGGTTGCAAAGTAGCCTTGCTGGAAGGAGGTAGCATCCACTGGGAATTGGAAGAGGAGATTAGAAGTGAAGGTAACCTGCCAGTTTTGAGCTTGTTTTCAGAGATGCTGGGCTTTTCAGACATCTAAGCTGTGTGTTGATCCACGTTTGTAATGTGCTTGTGTCAGAATAATTTTTACTCTGTGGGCACCAAGAGCTGTCTTTGTTATGCAGACTCTTAGAGAAATAGGAATTGCTGGGTTAAATCTTTCCTATGTTGGTACATCCACAAATATAAAACCTATCAAGCAACACAACATAGATTTGATCCTTCTTTCCTAACCTCCAATGATTTTAGTAGAGAAGGAAGAAACCTAATGCGGTTTGTCAGGAGATACTACTGAGATCTGGTGGCTGTGGCAGCTGAATGCTGGATAAAATGTAAAATTCTTCATATAGTTCACAGTGCTCAGGTTGAGTCATTGACCTTTTATTATGGCTCCTTTGGCAGTAAAACTTCCATCTTTGAGACAAAGTAGTGTTTTCATACAAATGAATTCTCTAATACAGGGTTCCTGCAGCTCAAGAATGGGTTCTGATTCTTTTATTATTACAAACTGTTGGTTTTAGTGGAGCTGTTCACAGGAGTTTGACTCTCTTAATCTTGCCCAGTGCTGGAAAATGTTACTTTCAAACGTTTTTTACTCAGTGTGACTTCCTGTGGCTACTCTACTGCACAGGTTTGTTGGCTGTTAATAGACTGGCCCATAAGCTAATTTTTTCCACATTCTACACAGTAGCTTTTTTCCTCTTCTTTTGTTAGGAACTTCAACAAAGTTGGATTTTAATACTTTTTTTAGCCGTTGAAACCAAGGCAAAGGGGATATATCTAGTGTACCTAAATTCCTAAGGCAGGTCCTTGGCACAGGAAAAGATCTGATTTGCAGTCTTTTATTCTTACTGCTATACAACGATAACAGAAATATAGTAGAAACAGGAGATATTTTATGTATAACCAAAAATCTGTCTTGTGTCGGGTGGGAAAGCATCGAGTTTCTTAGAACTGAGTGTCATGAGATATATGTCTGCTCTGAGGCACTTCCTTTCAAGCTATTTTTTCAGTATTTTCATGTGTTCTTATAATATATATTTAGGTAGAGTGTGGATTTTTCAACAGTACAGAAACAGAGCTGGATTTCTCACATTAGATATTTACAAAAACTTTCCCCCCTCTGTCCCATTGCCCCCTCCCCGTGTGTATTTGTATTCTTTAATGTTAATAGCAGAGCTCCCTCAGAGTTCTCAAAATCTAAGGAAAGAGTTTTCCAGAAAAAAACTCTGCTAAATACTGTTTGATTTCAGCCCTCCCACAGAGTACGAAAAGACAATTTCTTTTCACTAAAAAATTTCATAAAATCTAATTGTGCTTAGAATTTTTGGATGTTTTTCCAGTTTTTTTGTGGCTTCTACTGGCCCTTGGGTTTTATGCTGTTGGGGCTTTTTTTTCCTCTTTGTAGGAAAAGATAGCATCTGATTTACCCTTAAACCTGCTTCCTCCAGAGCTCTGTCACCTTTCAATGACTCAGGTGTGCAGGTTTTCTCCCTTCCTTTCTTAAGGGAACAGATCATCCAGTTACAAGCCAATTTTCTTATAACCACAGTAATTCAAATACACATAGATTCTTGGTCCTGTCTTGCCTAGTGACACTGGTATGTTGTCAGTGATGTGCCAGTGTGTGACACTGGGACAAACATTTGCTCAGCAGCAGCCAGTATGCCTGGTCTGGGGATCATAAACTAACTTTTACAAACCTTACCCAAAATAAAGGGAATTTTAGTTTAGAATATGTGTCGTTTAGATTGTATAACTGTTAAATATGAAGTGTTACTTTAAAAGAAAATCACAGATGTCCAGTGTTATGCCAGTTGCAATTCATTTCTCTAAAAATATTTGAGTTAGGATACAATCTAAAAAGAGCTTATAGTTTTCCAACCACTGCTAAAATTTTGTTTACTGAACCGTACTCATTGCAAAAAAAATTTATTCAGAGCTTCTGCTACCACTTCTTGCAAGGTTTAGATCTGGTTGTTTGCTCCACTGTCTGACTAGGGTTGCAGTCATCTGTAAACACAGGGGACATTTAGAGTTCATAAAAGGAAAACATTGAAGCTTTGATCAGGGGAAAAGGAGGAGGTGGGTTTTGTTTTTGAATTTCTTCTTCATGATTTTCCAATTTATTAGCACCAACTTAAACAAGCTAATAGGTTCAAATTACAACAAAATAACTACAGTTTTTTATAGAGCCACTATTAAATAACCTTCCTCTAATTTTAACCTTTCATCTTGGTCTTATTCTTATCTGTGGACTGCCCCATTGCTCTCTTCTTCCACTTTGCCTGAAAAATAAGCAGAAAATACAGTTTACATTATGTCTGTACACACGTCTAGGGTTTTTTAATATATTCCCCAGAGGAAAGTGGATAAATAAATATACATTTTTCAATAGCTGTAGAGCATTTGTTTAACATGGACTAACTCCCCAGTAACTAGCAGAAGATTATACATGCAAATCTAATTTTCTGGCTAACTTAAGTGTCTCTTGGGAACCTTGGTGACTACTTGCAAACACTTTCCTTGAATCAGCAGCAAAGATACATTAAGGTGCTAAAATTATATAATGTAAAAAGTGAGCTAAAAAGATGGAAGAAGGTTTAGAAAGAAGAAGGAGATGGAAAAGGGAAGTACTATAAAGGGAAGGGCATCTATAAAGAGAGAGGGGTCTAAGCCTTTCACAATAGAGGCAGACTGAAATAACCATGGTTTCTTCTTTGAGTCGTGAGAATAGCTATTTTCTTGTTTAAAAGCTTAAAGAGCTATTAAGTTGGGCAAATCACTGGTAAAACAGCTGGAAATGTAAATAGCAATTTAAACAGTCCATTGCCCCTCAATCCAAATGTGGAATGTGCAGATCTACTTCAAAAAAGTTCCTCTGGTTTTATTATATTGTCAACGGTAAGAGGATTGAGTAGGCACCCTTTCTCCATGGGCTGAATGGAGACAGTGTGCTTTATTTTAAAAAATCTATATTTTTTTTCCTTTTTTCATCTTTCTCATTTTTTCCCCTCTTCTTTCCTCCTTTTTATTTCCTTTTACTCAATTTTTTCCTTTATTTTTTCTTTTTTATTTTCTTTTTTTTTCTTTTTGCAAGTGAGCAGACGAATCTCTATTTTTCACACCATTCTCCCTTAGAGACCTCCTTCAATTGCACCATTCTTTCATTATGTGGAACTAATGAAGTGCTCTGCAACCTTTAGGTCTCCAAAGAATCCCTTCCATTGCTCTAGGAATATAGTCCTTAAATAAAACATGTTTCATTGGCTGACTTCAAAACACTATTCTTATGGGGGAGGGGGGATAAATAATTGGCCTGGAATCACTGTGTGGAAAAAAAAAAAAGAAGAAGAAGAAATTACATTGGACAATTCTTTTAAATTATAGTTGCAGTCAAAGGCTACATTCAGCAATGGCAGTTTGGGTTCTTATTCCTAGTAAGCTGACAAAATTGGAATATGATTTCTTTGAAGTTCCAGATTGCAAATCTTTTTATCACTATTGTCATTTCAGTCCCTGTGTTCTATTGAAAGCAAATGGGTTTTGTGGTGTTAAAAAAAATGCAGTAGCAGATCAATAAGGCTAATAATTCAGCAGCTGAGTTTGGAAGGCTGGCTGCTTGTGTGTCTTAAAAATAACACCTCACATTTTATACTTTTCTTTTCTTGTCCAAAATACCCACCAAACACTAACTCAGTCCTGTGACTTGATTATTCAGCATGTGGAAGCACAGATCTGTTTTATCCATGAGGTATCAAATGCCTTATTCTCCCCTGAATATTTGTGGTTATGAGGGCAGTTTATTTTCATCTGTCATTATGGACTATAGAGAACAGAGTTATTTCAAATTTGTCAAAGTCTCTTCTCTTTCTATGCATTGTCTGCCCTCTGGCATATCTAATTGATTTGCCTTTTTTTCTAAAGCTTTTAATTGGTCTGAGCCCTGTTTTCCTTCCCCTGTCCTAAAACCTTACAACTGAAATATGCTCTCTCCTAGTATCCCTGTCTGCATAATTTGCTTTTAAATTAAAAAAAAAGGGGGGGTAGAGGGGATGGCAACAGGGGGATAATAAAGCTGTAGTTCAATGTAAGATTGCTTGTATGTTGGGTTTGTATCTGAACTCAGCAAACAAATGTAAACATTTAAATTTTTATATTAGTATTCATTTCCTTTCACATTGCTTATCTTTTGGTGCTTGGTCTAATTTGTAGCATATTGGATTCTGGCTTTTGGTAAACTGAAATAACACTATCAGCATGGTTATTGTTATAGTACTGGCAGAAGAGATTTGCTGGCTTAATTTCAGTGAAAACTAGATGTCTGTCTTTGGCTGTAAAACAGTTTGTATTTATAGAAGCTGTTGTAATCATCTATTTTTGAGTGGAAGGATTTCTTGGAGCATAACTGTTCTGCAATACCGAAGACTTATCCCAAATTTCTAGTGTAAAAATAATGTATTTAAGCTCTGTTGAACTGATTAGGAAACAGTTCTTAATGAACTTGGGGCTTTAATTTTTGGGTGGCTAGGGATAAGTTACAGCCTTTTATTAGCTCCCACTGTATTTTGGTAGGACAGCACACTGCATTTTACAGTACTGAAAACTGTGGAGCAGCAGTCAAGAATAGGGACTAACTTTTGCCAAGGTCATTAGTAGCAGTGGCTACCTAATTGTGGACCTTCTTGAGTGGCCTGATTTCAAACAGGCATGGAGCTTGCAGTCCCTGTGTCAAACCATTCCTACATTTATAATGGAGACACCTGAAATTCCTTCCAGAATCCTGGCTCTGACTCTGTTTCTGGGTTTTCCAAACTTCCTGTGTGAACCTGAGAAAGTAATTTAACCTCTCTGTATGATCATTCCCTTATCTTCTAAAGGAGAATAATACTCCCCTTTTCTCTGAGACCTAATTAATGAACATGTATCAACCTCCTTAAACAGAAGAGAGTTGTACAATACTGGCCTCATCATAAATAATTTTTGAACTTTCAAATTGGAGACTTGCTGGAGTCTATGATGGACTCTATGCTGCAATCTACTTTCTATGGCTTGATATAGGCGTGATTCTGGATCTGCACCCTCTCAGTTCCTAGCATGGAGTGACTTTTATGTAGCTTTGGTATCCAAAGGCAGAGTTCCTATTTTGTTTTCTGCCCAAAACGAAGTGTGCAGGCAGATCAGCTGCAGCTGGCAAGTCATGGAATCACCAAGTGAGGCCCAGATGACTCTGAGTGGCACAGATGGCAGCACTTACTGTTGTTGTCCAGCTGCTCATGGTATCCCTCCCCTGCAGAGAGAGATGTGGGCTCTACTACACCTCAGTTGTGTTCAGGTTGAACTGGGACATCCACTGCAAGCCTCCCACAGGGCTGACACTGCTGTTCTGCACTCTGCAGAGATGTTCATCTTGCTGTTTAGATCTGACAGGGTTTGCACACCCTTGACACTAATCTGAGTGTGCAACTGAAGGCCAAGTAAAGCTAGCAGAAAGATCTACATTATTCTGAGTTGTGGGGTTGGACTTGCAGAGATAGAAAGTAGATGGAAATTAAGATCCTGGTCAAGCATTTAATGCCCTGATTAAGCACTAGCTAAAGACAAAACAGACAGAGAGAGCTGTAGAAGGTAGGTGCTGCCACATTCAGTGTCAGCTCCATAAAAACTTGTAGATGAAACCGTCTATTTCTAGGTTAAAAAAAAAAAAAGGGAGAGATGCTGTGTGTTTCATGCAGGTTATGAATGTCAAGAAGATCTCACATGTATTATCTGCAGTCTTGACACATGTAAATATATCTACATATCTACATACATCTGGTCGTTTTTGGTGGCCAAGGTGACTTTCAACAGGAAATCGGTGATACAGGTATTGATTTTGCTTCTCTAATTCTATTGTATTTGATTGAAATTAATTCCAAATTATTTTAGATGTGTAATCTAAGTTGAAAAACAATGAGAATTTACCTGGGAGCTCTCAAGAAGTTAGTAGCTTGTGCCTGCTGTATTTTCACTTTGTGATAGTATGCATTTTTCTGATTTCATCAGCTCTCTGAGCACGCTTTTATGAAGCCTTACTGTGCTGTAATCTTCTGTTAGCTACTTTCACTGTAATTTACTACACCTGTGTTGATCCAATCCATCTCTAATGGCATATTAATAATAACAACAGAAGGCAACACTAATAATGGGTCTGCACTGTGTATTTTATGTAATTTGAAAAGAGAAGCAATGAACATATGAGACTAAATCCTGCTGTCTTTATTCATTCAGCCATGGCCTTTCAATAGAACAAAATAATACGCAGCATTAAGGTGAGTGGAATTTTACCCTTTCTATATCCAGGCCTCCTGAGGATGCTGCATTTAATTCTATTTGATAATCTTCTCTTTTATTTGCCATTTCACACCAGATGAAACTGCAGCTGCCTGTCAGGAATTGAGTTAGTCGGAGCTTCAGCTATCTCATAGGTAGCTTAGTGCACTAAAGCAATAGGCTCCTCTGGAGAGTCCTTAGGGAGGAGAACTCATTTAGCAGAAAATTATAATTGGGGCTTCCAAGTGGTTCTGGAATCGTCGCTGTATAGTTAGATAGAATGCTGTATTTTCAAAACCTCTGAAAGTGTGTAACCAAGCAGAGTGTGCTTTTAAGGATCAAGCAGGCAACCAAAATGCCTTAATTCCTGATCCCTTTAAAGGTTATAACTGGAAGAACGTGTGAATCTGCCATTGAGATGCAGCATGCTGGCAGTACAAGGGGTCTGGGGAGGGGTGTTCCCCTTCTGTGCTACACAGGGTTCTCTGCTGGATCCTTCACAGCAGTGTTGGGAAACGGGGCTGGTGTCTGTGTCAACATGGCCTGTGAGCCACAGACTCCCTCACAGTAACTGCAATTATCCCTGCTGCTACCATGGGACTGAAATAGAGTCCTGGGACTTGGGAAAAATGTGCTAGAAGGAATGAAAATTTGCTGACCTTTTGTTTTGTTAAACTCAGGTTAGAACTGCAAAAATCAACACATGGGTGTATAGAATTTTTTTGTATTTTTTTATTTTGTTTTAAGGGGAGGAGTTGGTTGGTATGGTAGAAAAGTCTGAGGCAAAGATTTGAGCTTGGATACTTTCTGCAGTATCTTCTGTGTTGGAAGTTTCTCGTAAACCACAAAGATCAGGATAGTCTGGTTCCATCAGATTTGTCTGCTGTGTTGACAAGTGCAGCATGATTCTACACAAGACATGGACTTTCCTATTGCTGCCCAGTTCTGTGGGAACTCAATTCTGCTTATAGTATTCCCATTAAAACCCTAAGCACCCAACTATATGCTTAGTCTAACTTTCATTTTTCATCTCCTTTGTCTACTCTTTCCAATTAAAACATGTTCATTTTCACTGGTGGTGAGGTTCATAACAGTGCTCAGCATCAACATTTTAAGCATTTGAATATGTAAAAATGTGAGAAATACAGCTGATAAAATACAAATTATAAAATAATTCTACATTTTTATATAATTCTACTTCATAATACATATTTATTACTATTTAAAATATTAAAATTGTATTTTATTAATTTAAGATAAATTATACAATAGTCCTGGCATCTCTATACTTGGTTGTCTTTCTGACAATATTAACTTTACAATGCTGCATCCAAGTATTTTAAAGTTCCTATTGTGAGATTTATCCTTCTTCCTTAAAAGACAGTGAGGAAAAATAGTCTTCTCCCTGTTTCAAATTCTTCTTGTTACAGAAGCACTATTCTCTTTACTGGGAAACAGTTGAAATTTCTTAATTGTCACAATCCTTAGCTAATCTGATCATGTCTAGAAATGGAAAAAAGTTACTACAGGACCATAGCAGACAGGACCCTGTTTGTTCTCTTTCTGAACTTTTGATTGTGGTGTCACGGTGCTCTGAAAGTTATTTCTCACCAGGAGAACCCCACAGTGCTCATGCTACAGGACTATAGGCCTAAATTTATGCTGCTATGCCCCTGATATTCAATGGTCTCTGCAGATGACAGCTAGAGTGTTTTATTGTATTTTTTCACACCTGAAGAGGTAAAGGCTGCAATAACACCAGGGGAGATGCAGGCTTCCTGATCAAAGCCCATCTCAGTTCAGCTGTGTTGAAGGAACTGACCAACTTAATTCAAATACATACATATTTCAAAATAGATACCTACATTGGAATAAAACTTTACTTGGTCTACCCAGATTTTGTCTAGGTTAAAAGTTGTTACTGGTAATAGGCCAGACATACTGGTTAAAGTCAGGGCTTGAACTCAACCACATCTTTCGTAATATGCTTCTTGTTTAAGATTAAGTTTATATTGCAATGGACTCTTAAATTGTGGATTGCGTGCAGTAAAGACTGCAGCTAAACAAGGGGATGAGTACATGTTTACACTTGAACTAAACTAAGCACACTGATTTTCGGAAGTCTGTGCTACATAGCTGGCTTGGACTTGGATTGGTAAAGGGATTGTTGCTCTGACCTGGTTCTTAGTCCTCCAGCTGGTTTTGATGGACGAGTTTCTGTCCCTGCAGTAAATTGAACAGATGCGACAATGCAAAACCATCTAAGTTTCAACAGCATTGGAATCTCTTCATATTACAGTAAATTAAAAGGAAAATCTTGAGAGCAGCTTTGGTACTGTGGGCCTCCCTGAAGAATGCAGAATTTCAAATTAGTACACAAATCTCACTCTAGCTCTCAGAGGCTGGGTGGGTAGGGAAGTAGGAAAATTGCAAGAGCTGACTACATTACAGGTATTTTTTCCTTCCTGTCTGCAGGAAGGTGTCCTGAGAAATAATCTTTAATTTTTTTGTGGAATTGTAGAGTCAGGAAAAGATTTTATTTTATGAAAAAGGTTCTGTTGGAATTTTCCTGAAGTTTTGTTTCTGCTATTATTACTAAAATGAAATGGTTTTGGTTCAGGAAAGGTTCAAAAGAATTGTTGCAGGAGTCTTACAAGATCTTACCACGATTTGGCAAGATGTCCTGCTAATTCACCCACATCTGCAGCTGCTCTGCCAGGCATCAGTTGAAATGTGCAGCCTCTGGAAGTGCTGGGGCTTCTCTGAGTGCTTATGGTTTGTGCTGGGTTTTGGACTCCTTTTTTTTTTTTTTTTAATTTTTTTTGAGGGGAGGCAGGGCTCTGAATTGGAAAAAAAAAACAAAATTAAAATTTCACTGTATTAAGTTCTCTGTGAAGCTGAATCAGCTTTTGCATCTGAACTGCTGCCATGGTGTGTTCCACAGAGCAAAGAGGACTGCCCATGTGGATTAGAGCCATGTTACTCCCCACAGCTGGTTTTGAGCTGTGCTGAAGGATTAAGAGACTGTGAGTGAAGGGCATGGCCTCTTCTCTTTATCCTGCACTATACAATCCCAAGCCTACTGAGACAGCCTTTGCAGAAGTCTATAGGCAAGAGTAGTCCTGCTGATAAATATGTACATGCTTCAGTGTTCCTTGCATGTTCAGGGCCTTGATTAGAACGGGAAAGGGAACTGATAGCTGATCACAGATCATGGGTACAACAGAAAGCATCTCAGCCTGAGGGCCCAAAGCGCTTTGAAGAAGAAATCAGAGCCAGCTGTAGACATTTTTGAGAAAAAGTTCACTTACAAGCAAGAGATCAGAAAATGTCTTATAAAACAACCCAAAAGATTTCTCTCATCTGCTGAGTTACTAGTATTCTGTTTGCTGTCCTGTGCAGGCCAGAGCAGTAGATGACTATCCAGTATTTAAGATTTTAACTAAGTATGATAAGCCTAAAATACGGGAGAAAGGGCTTTCCTCTGAGTTGCTTGACATTTTTGGAGTGTGCAAACCTGGGTGTCCAAGAGGACTGTGTGCTAGAGCAGCATCAATACAGCCATCATATTTCTTTGCAATCACAATAATCTGTGATATTCATTTTGAGAGCAACTGAACTGCCAATGCTAAAATACAATGGCAAGTAATCTGCAGCAGATTAGGGGCCAGAACTTGTACTAGCACAAGTCACTGTTTTGAAGTCTTCAGTGGAGGAGTCCTTGAGTAAAATTTTCATCCTACTCTAGTCTAAAGCTAGTGGATGCACAAAGAGCAATAGGATTATTTTTTTTCCTTGATATTTCCCTTCTGACTCCCTTATGTCCCCACTTCCTAAAAACAAACCTTTTCAGAATGCCAGCGCCCATCTCCTTGTGAACACCAGGACACATCACTGCCACTTCTAAAATTATTTTGGCAACACAGTTATCAAACAGGACTTTTAGAAGGTATCCTGTTCAATTCTGTGTTTCCACAGGTCCTTGTCATCCTCTCCCACATGCTAAGATATAATCCCAGAGCAGGTTGTAGGCACAACCTGGTTGTGTGTTCTCTCTTGCAGCTTTTAGAGATGTCCCTTATTAATTTAAACAGAGACTGTTGTAACCAGTCTCCTGTATAATGAAGGTTATAAAGTTTTACCCAGCTCTTTATGCATCAAGTCTTTATTCACCTGTTTGAGATGTAACATCCATCTGGGCAAAATATGCTTTTACTAGGATGGAGTGAGTACCTCAAAAGGAGGATCTACTCTGCTTTTCATGGTGATGGTGATATTTTCCATCTCTTCATTAATGTTATCATCTTTCCCTCTCAGTGGTTATAATTCAAGCAGGAGGGAAAAACCCAAACATCTCCATTATTATTCCTAGTAACTCCCTCCTTTCCCGCCACTTTCTAGCTGTTTAAGCATTTTTCTGAATGGAAAACTGTTCATGTTCATGAGACACCTAGAAGGAAAAAGTTTATGGATTTTTTGAAGTAATGCTCAGTAAGGTGTTTTGAGCCTTACGAGCCTTATGATCCACTGTGTTAAAGCAATTACAGGTTTAAGGAAATGCTTTTGCATTACTCTTCATCTCTTTTGGCACCCTGGCAATGAAAGGGGAGGGACAGTTGGATGAAGCAGGTGACAAATTTTGGAGGAAGGTAACAGCACAAAGAGTAGCTGTCCTCAAGCATGAGCTGATGTCTTTCTTCAAAGTCTGGCATTGATTTATACCTTTTTTTCCCCCCAGAATATCCAAATGTACCACTACTTCCACAAGGTTTCATACATTGTCTCACTGATGGGCAAGTGAGATAAAACTGACTGTGATCTCACCAAAGCTATGGAGTAAATGTCCCCTCTTATCTGTTACAGCAGCTGCTACATAATTCCGTGTTCCCTCCAGTTAGAAAAAAAAGAAAAAAAAATCCTTCTCCTTCTTATATGCTAAATTTTCTTGTGCAGAACTTTCACTATGGATTATGGTGTACTTTTTTGTTGTTGTTTTTTTTTTTCACTCCCATGTACCAGAACAAATCATTTAATTACTTCAGCTTCATGCTGCTATTTGACTTCTGGGAAACTTACATGCTGTATTTTCCTGAAAAAAAAGTAATGTAGCATTGAGTATGTGGTGCTCTGCATGTCTATTGCCTGTTAGTTTCAAAATCTTCCCTTAAGTATGTGTACAAATGGTCTATATTTGCTTTGAAGAGTTGGGCTTGCATTGTTCCTTTCTTCCTAAAGGAAAGTACTTGAGTAAAGTTTGGAGATACATGGTTCAGGGTTCAAAGTGTAGGTGCTCCCAGCACAAATTCTACCACATGGATTCCTTGTCCCTTGTCCAAGGGAGCCAGGTCTCTCTCAGCTGTTTGAAATACAGTTCAAAAAAAGGGATGAAGTTTAAACGGTCAGGGTTTATGTGCCTTGTTGGCCTCATGAAAGCCCTAACTGGAGAGACAGACAAAATAAGTTTAGTATGTTATTTGGAGAGGTGCTGTATTAATACAGAAAGACAGGCCCTGCTACAGTGAGCTTTCACTGCAAATGGACAAGAGGGACAGAAAGAAGGAAGAGAAACAAATGGAGAGGTAAACCAACTGGTTCAAGTTTGCACAGGCTGTTCATTGACTGCTGTGATTCCCAGCACCATCAATAGCTTGTACTGCCTCCTGAGGCAGCAGTGGCCCCAGTATACAGGTGTTCATAAATAACAAACAAGGAAACCAAATAATTCTGCAGATGCTATCCTGTATTTTCAAAGCACTTTTGGAATGGTGCATATCTGTGGGAGAAGGTGTTCTGAAGGTGGGAGTACTGTTCTGCGGCCACAATTCTACTTATGCTCTTGCCTGATATGCAGCTTTTCATGGACCTTATATTCTGTAAAGAGATTGATCCTAATAAAGCATACCTCTGTTACTATTAAGCATTATTATTATTTTATTGGGAAAGTCCCCAAAGCTTTAAGGGCATTAGTATGGAAGAACATTAGAAGCCAATTAACATGCTGCCCAAAGGCAGAGCAAAGTACTTTGGAGAGCTGAAACACTGCAGGTGCTTCCTAGACTGGGCTGGCTCCACCTGCAACCTGGTGGATAGCTCTTGCTTATCCCCCTTACCCAGAGCAGGTTTACAATCCACATTGGAAGAAGCTTCTTAGTCATTGCTTCTAATACTACATTTTTCATGTAATCATTTGTGAAATTGATATAGAGATGATGTTATATCATTATGACCAAGCACAGGAACATAATTACAGGTAGAAAAGGTGGAAATCCACAAGGATCCCTTTTCTAAGAGGAATCCCTTAGCAAGGAGGACTCTGAAAAGACCTATCTGGAAATATTCAGCCTGGCATTGTAGATGATGTTATTTATTTTATGTGATAATCCTGTTTTACAGTTCAGGCCCTCTTTTGATAAATACAGTACTTTTGTAATTCCTCATGTATTCTACTTGTCAAGATCTTGGTTTAAGGAAATACACAACAAGCTCGCTAGAAGGTGGACAACTGATCTGAATGATCTTTAGCTTCCAGTTGCCACCCTCAGAGTACATGAGAGCATGTATAGACAATGTGAGTATAGTTATAGATGTATAGTTATATAACTATACAGTTGTTATAGACCATACATTTGTAGAGTCGGGCACAAGTGTGGTGATTTCTGTAACTCAACAGATGCAGCAAACATGACACTTATGCATGGCAGAGAGCAAGTCACCAAGGCAGTGAAAGTATTTTGTTGCTTTAGCAAACTTCTTTCTTGCACTGTGACGTTTTTAAAAGTTGAGATAGTTGGTTTTTAGACGATTCTAGTGGATTCCTTCACAAAATATAAACTCCTTGGATTATTTATCCCGTGATAAATTTTAATATGATTCCATGAAAATTTAATGAAAAGGGCAGTTGTGGAATACTTAAAAAGAAACAAATGGGGGGGGGGGGGATTTTAGTCTTACTTTCCACCTAGGACAAAACTCCTTCTTCCAAAATCTTGCAAAAGAACGGCCCTGGGGTGGCTGTGCCGTGAGGGTCGCGAGGTGGCGCTCCAAGGTACCGTGTGTTCCCTTTGGGGACCTCCGCGGCACTGACGCGCCGTGGTGTATCCATGGAAGAGCCGGGCATGGAATTCACTGCTGCACCTCAGCCGGGTCACACACGCACACACAAAAAAATAAGAGTCCGGATTTAACATAGCAGTAGCTCTAATCCTAAGGGATTAGGGACGGGAATGCTCAAAGTAGAGGTGTAAACACGCAGAAAGCAAACAGCTTTGGCACCGTGCAGTAGTGATTTAGTTTTATTGGAGGATAAGGACCGTGGTGCGGAGTTTTACTAAACACGCAGCTAGGCTAAGCAACTTTTCTTACATTTCCTTCCCATCGCTTCAAGCTTAAAAGTACTTAATAGTGCTACTTTCTGGTCATGTGTATTGTACTGACATACACGTACATATGGGAGGAACTTGTGAAAAAGAGGCATCTAAAGCTTTGACAGGGTGTATTTATCTTCCAGACAACAAGTGGAACTCATACACGACAGACAGACAGCCTCTCAGGCGAATTAGGAGTTGAAACAACCTAAAGCAGCAAAGCAGTTCAGCGGTGGGAGACCTGTGAAAGAAAGGTGTAAAGCCAAGAGGGGTGACACGGGAATAACAAGGGCTGTCTACTAGACATTTCAGTCCTTTAAGGACAGTCTGAAAGAGTTTAGGGTCATTGAGCTTGCTTCCGAGGGGAGAAATGTCTAATGTTTGGGTTTAAAAGTGAAGGATTTTGGCCTCCAAGGTAGTGGTGGCAATGACACTCACATGTCTGTCTGCAGCGATTTTGGGGAGAGCATCTCCGCCGGACCGGGCCAGGGCCGCAGGGATCACTTAGTGAGCTGTGGCTGGCCTGAGTGAAGGGTTTGGAAGAGCAAACCTAGGGCTGGAAAGGCGCACCTGCCTCGCAGCAAAGTCCTTAAAACGCTGGAGGAAGCCAGCGTCTGGGGATGACCCGTGGCAAGCGGGAGCGGAGGTAGCCGAAGCTAGGACATAGGCAGGGCAACGGGGGGGAGAAGTTGTCTTTTAGCCTGAACCCGAGAAGGAGGAAGGATCCCTTGGCCGCGGTTGCCAAGGAGATGGGCAGTGTCCGCCGGCCTGTCTGCCCTCACAGCCGCTGCGTGGGGGTGTCCGTCCGTCCCCTGGCGGCGTCCGCAGCGCCGCCCCCGGGCGCGGGGGGGCGCAGCGCGGAGAGTGGCGATGCTGCGGGGTCCCTTGGAGGTCCCTGCCGGCCCTACCTGTCGGGGCAGAGCGCGCCGGGCCGGGCCGGGCCGGGCCGCTCTGCCCTGCCCTGCCCTGCCAGCAGGCACCGCCCGGGCAGGGACCGGCTCCCCACCGCCCGAGCATCCCCTCCCCGGGACGGCGGGGCGCGGGGGAGGCTCTGCCCCCGGCCCGCCCCGGCACCGGCACCGCCCCCGCCGCGGGAGCCCCGGCGAATCAGCGGGGCGCTGTCAGGGCGTCAGCGCCGGCGGCTCCGCGCGGCCGGCCCCGAGCGCGTCCCTTATCGCAGACAGGCACCGGGGATCGCATCATTATCATGGGCACTGTTTGCTTTTCGCGGCGCTGCTGTTTGCTTTTCGCTCTCGCCTGGGCCGGCAGGTTGGCGGGAGGCAGCGGGGGCGCAGGTAAGAAGAGGGGGCTCCGCCGCCGTGCCGCCTTCCCCGGGCGCGGGCGGCGCGGAGCAGCGGCCCCGGGGGGACCGTGTCTGTCCGCTCTCCTCTGCCCGCTGTAAGGTGTTCAGGGGGAGGTCACTTCTCGCTGCTCGCAGCGCCGAGGGAGTTGGAAGTTGCGGTGGGGAGGCGTTCTCTCGCGTGTTTGACACAGCCGCAGCCGAGGGATTTCTGCCGGGAGAGATGGGGAAGAAAAAGTTACTTTTCCTTGAGTGCCTACGAGATAAGTCTGTGCTGAGCCCTGGAGACTCCGCAGAGCAAGCATTAGCTGGGATATCTTCACAGGTTTTCCCTGTCTGCGCATTAACTCAAAGACCTGGTGTTTATAACAACGGCGCTCGTATCAGCTTAATAGCTGTAATTATACTTTGTCTTTGCTTCGGTGTTTACAAAAACCAAACCAAAAATCAAACACCCTCCCCACCCCCCATCTTATCTGCTTTGGAATAGTGCAAGCCCAAAGTGATTTCTGAAAGAAATGCGTGCAGGTTTTGAAGTTGTGCGTGGAGAAATCTTTTAAGGTGAAGTACGAGCGGGGGCAGGCGGGGGCGGGAGGAGGGTGTGGAAAAAAATCCCCGGTCCTCAAATAGAGGAGTTTAAATCTAACAAAATGAACGAAGTCAGCCTAGAAGTTCTTAAAGTTCGAGTAATGCAATGTGAGATGTGGAGCAGAGCAGGGGCTCATACTTGGTTTTGCCCTTTCATTTGACTCATTGGCATTCACGCCTGACTCCCAGGCATCCTCTGGTTGCTGTGAAATGTCCCCCTTGGCTCAATGCAGTTTGAATTTTTGACGGCATTATAAAGAGTCCAGCTGTCACTTTTGCTGATCTTGATGGGAGATGGGTGCCGGTTTAATGACTCAAAAGTATGAACCAAAGCATTAAAAAAAGAAAAAAACAGAGAAAACCCCACAAACAACTTCTTTTCTCTTTGTGCTTAACTGAATCTGTGCCTGATCTGGGCAACACCTAAGCTAATTCATGTAAATCATAGCGAGATCTGAACTGGCTCACTGGTAAAAATAAACGAATGGACAAGAAAGAAGGCAACAGACTACAGCAGCTCTGCCTTAGTCCGGAAAATTACGACGGTCGGTATTCTGTTCCCTTCTTTCTTAAGACAAAAAAAAAAAAAAAAAAAAAAAAAAGCCTCTACAACAACAATACAAAGTCCGGGCAATTCTCTCCCTGCGATTCCAGAGGTGCCCCGCGGGGCCGCCCCGGTCTGCACCTCTCAGAGAAGTTCTCTGCTGTGTGCCATGCTACAATGTCTGCTTATTCTCCGCTCTCTAAATAGCTCCCTCCTGTTCCCGATGACTTTGAAGGATCCGTGTGTTATCACTGGAGATGGCTGAGTGAGCACTTCTGAAATAATTAGCGTTAGGATTTCAAGCTAACAATAAAAACTGTTTTCATTTTAATGCACCTTTTGGAGGATGTGTTAATCTAATTGGCACGAAACCGACTGCCCCTTCCTCTCGCTGGATGCCCGCCTGCCTCCCTCCGCAGCACCCCTGTCTCCTCGGTCCTTCCTCACCAGTAAAGCGGGGGCTGTGTTCTGTGCAGCTCTGCGGGTCCCTCTCCGGCTGCTCACCCGCTTCCTTGCCTGCGTGCCCGTGTCCTCCCGGGAGCCCCAGATGTGGCTGTGCCGTGACTGGGAGGAGCCCCGTGCGAGGTGCGGGGTTGGTACCACGGCGGCCGTGCCCGGTGCGCGGTGCCACCGCAGCCCCTCGCGTCGGGAGCGGCTGTGGGCAGTGCGGGGGGCGGGGCAGCTTAGGCAGGGCTGTGAGTGTTCCCATGTTCCCAGCACATCCCATCCCTGAATAGGTCGGAGTTGGTTTTCTACCGTGCTCACTTCATTAATATTGCCACGACTATCAGATCTCGAATCTGTCTCATCCTCCTCCCTCCCCATCCTCTTGAAGTCCGGGGTACAGAACGAATGTCCGTCACTGTAATGTTTGCTTCCTACTCTGAAAACAAGAAGAGCAGTCTGGGTCTTCTCTTTCAGAGCCAGACTTACCCAGTAAGGCGCCCCCCACAACTGCTGGGACTTTTTTCCTTCTAAATGAGTGTTAGTCCAAGTAGATGATGTTATTGCAGGTTGCTTTCCTCTGCTCTACCTTACCGAGTTTCATATGGTCTTCCATTTATTTATTTTTTTTGCTTCTCAGTAAAAAGTATTAATGTGGTTTTGCTGTTCAAATATTTCTTTTTTGCATTCCCCCACCACCATAGTTTATTTAAACTAGGGTCTGTCTTTATAAATTAAGAAAATCTCTGTGTTAGAACATGCAAGTGGTCCTTTTTTCTCCTCTTCTAGGTAATTTAAGCATTCTCTTGTTTTACTAAGATGTTTGGTCTCCAGTACCAAACTTAAACAGCAGAAGCTAATTTCTAGTGTCTAAGTATTTCATTCCTAGTGCAGAAATGTGAGACCGCGTCCCTCCAGCTCCGTGGAGCAGTGCTTATAAGTTACTTAAGGAGAATATCACGTTGTCTGGATTAGTTATTTATCCTCAGATGTTCTCATTTCCAGCATAACACTGGGAACACAGGCAGGCAAACAGCTTCAAGGGGAGTATCAATCCTTGGTGTTTTGTGTCTCAGGTCTCCCTTCTTATCTGTCCCCTTGGGGTTCCTTCTGTGCTTCCAGATGTTGATGAGTGCGCAGAAGCTACAGATGACTGTCACATCGATGCAATTTGTCAAAACACACCAAAATCCTACAAATGCATCTGCAAGCCAGGCTACAAAGGGGAAGGGAAGCAGTGTGAAGGTAAGGACAGATCGGCTCCTCTCCTGTCTCTTCTTCCCTCCCTTCTTTTATTTGCTCTTTAAAAGCTTTTGTAAATAGCTGAATTCCTGAAAAGATTAATGCAGATTTACAGCTGCTTAACCTCAAATCTGGGTGTTTATTGGTAAGCATCCCCCTGCTGCTTTTGCTAATTGTCCAGCACCCAAACGTTGTGCCTGCCAGCCTGCTCTTAGGAATAAAATAAAAAAGGGGATGAGAAGGGGTGGTTGTTCCCTGGTAGTACCAGCTTCTCCTGGGCAGAGGTGGATCTGGGTGTGGCCTGGGAATGGAATGGCATGGCATAGCACAGGATGAGCCCCTGGCCAGCTCCCCAGCAGAGAATGGATGGTAAGGACTAACCACTGTTTTCTCCGGGCAAGTTATAGAAGGTGTTTTTCCTTACCTACTCAGACAGGATGCTGGAGTTTGAGTCTCTTTTACACTGTACATGTGTCATGATCATGTATTTCTAGTCCTTGGAACATTTTTTTGAAAATGAAGCATTTCAAATTATTGTGCTTACACAGACTTGAAAAAACTTACTTTACTTCTCGATGTCCTTACATCAGTCTTGTAAGTGAAAAAGATCTAGCAGGTTTTATTAGACTCTGTGTACACTCATATTTTGGATTTTATGCACCCTATGTTGTCTATTGAATCTCAGCAGAGAGATTCTCTGGTGAAAAGAACAAATATTATAATCTCAGCAGAAGGCCTTCCAAATAAAATATGTAAAATTGTTATTTTTTCCTACTTGTGTATGCTTAGTAGGAATAACATTTTCCTTCCGAGTATTCTTTCTATGGCAGAATGCAACTTTTTAAGAAAGTCCATTAAAAAGATTGAAGACATAGAAGTTAATTTGGTCTACAAAAATTTGAAACCACATATTATTCTCCATGAACCTCCAAAATGTTTTTCCAAGTGCCTTCAGAAAGCATATTTTGTAGTTGTCATATTTTTCTATCTTGGGCATAAGTTGACAGAGACAAATTCTGATTGTCCACCTTTTGGTGCTATAGCATCTCTGGAAGCCAGATTTTCTTTCTTGCAAACAGGGTAATCATTCAGCACCAGTTCAAGAGCTACAAAACTCTGAGAAAATGTATTCAAGGCTGCAGCTGTGGAGGTTACAGCATTGGTACTTGTTGTATTGGTTTTCTGTATTAAAAGTTTCCTTATGCTTTAACTATTCATATTTTAGTTGTTGTGCTCTGTTTAGTGGTAGACATGGCTTATATTCATGCTTATCTATTACACATATGTCTCCTTGTCTGGTTTGCCTTGACTCAGTAAAAAAATACCCAAAAATCTCCAACTCAGTAAGTAGTAAAAAGTAAGTTTGATATCAAACTCTTATCTAATAGAATTTAGTTTCTGACAAGCCTGATAAGTAAACTGGGGTAGACTGCAACAAGTTCTGCATGGATGTTCTTTCAGCATTATTCAGGTAATGTAAGCTGTCTAAACCAGGTGTTGCTGTGCTTGATGTATAAATTTTTTCTGCAATATTGTGGTAACAGTTCTAAAGATTTTGTGCCAGTTCTGTGTCTTAAGTTGGTAATCAATACCAAATTTTGGTAGAAGCGGAAAGCTTCAGAAAGGGTCAGTGGCAGGTCTAAGATCTGCCTACATGGAGAGTAGGTTTATTTTGCATCTTGAGGTTAAGTATTCAAAACCTACAGAAGTAAACAGACTAGCTTAACTGTCACAAGATAACCTCAGTGATCAGCTGTTAGAAGTTATCTTTCAAGATAAAAGTGACGGTTTACAAAGATGAAACCCACTGGATCATTTTTGTTGTGCTAAAACCAAAACTGGGTCATTAAATTATTCTTGTCTTGATTCTAAAGCCCAGTCTTTATAATTGGGCTTTTCAAAATAAGCCTTTTGATCAGTGAAACTAGTTATCTATGAGAAGAAGATTTTGTACAGATAATGAGTCTCTTTAGCTAAGTTTGTAGCAATCTACCAGTGTTGCTTCATCTCTGAAGAACGCTTATTATATCATAACTGACTTGCTTATAGCTCAGGCTCTCTCATAAAACCAGATTTTACTAAATGAGTAGAATTGCCATTCATACAGTACAGTGAGCTTAAAGACATCATACTATCATATTAATCATGATCAATTTTAGTGAGCTGCTGGTTTAGGTGGTATTGAAGCATTGCAATAATTTAGAAATGTGCATGTTTATTTTAAACCGTAGTCTTAAATATTGTTTTTGTTCACTGAAAATCTGTTTTAGAGCAAAGGGTAGAGTATGAAAGTAACATGTTTTTGATGATTCTTAGGAGCACATATTTGTACAAATGTGTCCAATATATCAATATGTATTTATGAACTTATGTGTATTTATTTATAGTTTTTCTAAACAATGGGATCCTTAGGCCAATGCAGTAAATGTGGAGCCCAGCCACTGGTGCAGAATTTTGCTCAGGGTTTGTTGCTGTGAGCTGAAGGGTTGGGAGAAATACATATGACACACATGTTTCTTTAAGGAGATGTGGAGATCTCTAGCAGCAATTATATGGAAATGAAACATTTTCCTGACAGTCTTTTAAGTTTCTTCACTAGGAAATTTCTTTCTGAACTTTGATTTTCTCTGAAAATGTATTTTGGCCTGGGTTTCTCCAGAGCTTATGAGGATTGAGGATGACTTTTCAGTTCACAGATATTTCTGTCCTTTTTTTTTTTTCTGGCTAGCTTTCTTGCCTGGACCACTTGACCTGTTTCTTTCCACAGAGTACAGTTGTTTCTTTGGACAGGAGAGTTCCTCGTTTTCTTATGTCCTGTCTTCTGCTTCCCTCTGTAGATTTCAGTTGACCTTTTTTCTTTCTTTCTTCAGGTAACTGTGACGCTTTGTAAAGCCTCATGGTCAGCATTGCCATGGTATTTTCCCATATCACATAATCTATCAATATCCCTTGAACAAAAATTCCCTAGCTGGCCTTTTCATAGAACAGAATAAAGTGTGTAACCCAGATATATTTAAAAAAACAATTCTCTATTTCTAGTCAATATACAAAATCCATTAATTTACAATTAATTAATTTACTTTCCCTGGCCCACCTGCTCTTACATAAGAAGTCTTCCCCATTGTGATTTTAGTCAGGATCTAAAATGCATTGGAATCGATTCAGCTGCAGGCATGATTTTTCACGATCCATAGGACTTTGTCCTTACCTTCTCGACATTGAATTTTGGCTTCCCCACAGGCTGATATCTCAACAAAATGGTGTCAAAGCACTGGAAATTCTTGAAGGTTCAAAAGGATTCCAGGTCCTGGGGTTCTTTATCCCTTGACAGAGCATTGTTTGTCTCCAATGCAATGTTGTGTGTTTGCAGTTGTAGGATATTGTCATTGAATGGTGTATGAAGCAGTTTAGCTCTCAAACACAGTTTTTGGGGTTTTTATCTCATACGACTTCTCTGACTACTCCAAAATTTCATGCAATTAATGGTTAAAATACTCTGTATAGTTGTTGGTTGATGTTTGCCTATGCCCATGTTATATCTGGTTAGTGTTAAGTTTATTTTATAGGTTGATTTTTTTCCTTAGCCTGCTTTTTATCCTCAGTGCGACTGTAATTTCAGCAACTTGCTCTAGCTGTTGGTTTTTTCCTTTTGGATTACACCTTACATGTATACATGTACATGACCATTAAGACACATTTATTGGGACCTCTTGCTTCTGGATCGTTAAACTACTGTGCTTTCCCATATTGACTGAGATTTTCCTCTTGGAGCATTTTTTCTACTGTCTTGCATAGTATTTTCAGACTTCTGCTTCAGTTCTTTTAGTAATTGATCTCATACAGTTGTTGCAATGTTTCTTGAACTTATTGTGTAGAAGAGAACTGTTCACAACTTTCAACTGGACTTTTTTCCTTTTTTAAATTCTCCTGTGAAGTTTCATAATGTTGTTGATGGATTTCTTGCTGAGGGCAACATACACATACTATGGCAAAGTGTCTTGGTAGAGTCTGCCCTGAGAGGGTGATTTTCAGATTTCTGCTCACATTGGGAATTTGTGCTATATCAGCAGCAGTTCTGCTTGACTGCTAGGTAAGTGGGGTTGTGCAGTTCTAGTGATTTAAGTCGGTCATGTGTTTCTGAATTTGTAGTCTTTTTCATAATGTAAATAATCATTTTAGATAAATAGGCAGGTGATGGTGATAATCTGCAATGAGGGCCTTTATTCTTGACTGTCCCAGTGGTAGCACCTCGCTGTGTTTAAGCATGGTACAATCTCAAAATAAGGTAAACCATTCCTGCCTCAATCACAGGTATATTCACCCTCTGCATATGCCCATTTGGAAACACAGACCAATTGTCCCTTCTGATCAGTCATCATCATCTTCAGTAGTTTTGTGGATATGAAGCCAAGTTTCTACTTGTACCTGTTTGTTAGATCTATTTTTAATGGATTTTAAACAGATCTTAGCAACTGGAAATAATCTCATCACTTTCATTTAAATAATAATGAATTACTTTCTAGGCTTTACTTAGTACTTATAATTTTAATCTTGCTGACCTGTTTTATCTTTCATTTTCTTAAGAAGCTCATTCATGGTCTCACTCATTGGGTTTTCCTTTTATTGTGGTCTTTGAAATACCTGTTATATTCTTCTCATGCTCTTCAAAAGTGAATCCAAATATTGTGAGAGGGCTGCTCTGAATCAATCAACCTGGAAACACAGGACTTTCCAGGCTTCTAATTTCCCAGCTCCCAATCCAGTATCTCATACTAGAGCCTTCTTTTGTCTGCAGGGATAAGTAAGTGAGGTGCTTCTGGATATCCTTTAAGTGGAATAATGATCCCATTTCTTTTAAGAGCTCCATAATGTCCCACCAATCCAGTCTCAGCAATTCTTTCTTAAGTGAGTCCTCTTCATCAATGGTGTCCTGTGAGAGCTGACACACTTTGGTTTCTGAAACTCTTGATGGCATCTTGGTGGCATCTTGATGCTTGCACAACTCTAGTGAGCTTAGACTTGTTCTGTCTGTCTCTGCAGAATAACAGTGATGCCACTGAACAAGGCAGCTTAAGTGAGTTCTTTTTGATCGATGATTCTTCCAATTGCAATAGAAAGTGAATTAATACTTTCAAGGACTCCCTTGATCTCTCTGGATGAGGTCTGCAGTGGATATTAGGTGCTGAAGCTGCTGTTCTTTCTGGGGTTACAATACCTTGGCAGGTGGTGCTCATGTCATGTGTTGAAGGTCATGTCACCCTCTCCTAAGGGCCTTGTTCCAGATGAGACCTGGTGCTCCAAAGTCTGTGCTGCTGGGTCTGTGGGGTTGGCTTGCAGCAGCTCATCAGCACAGAGCAACACACTCTGCCACCTCCAAATTTTATAGGGATTTATATTCCAGGGTCAAATCTTCCTTCCCAGTTTGATTCACACAGATTATGGCTTTACTCTGGGTGAGCTTTTGTGCTGATTTCACTGAAGGCAGCTTTCACAATGAAGCAGTACATGTTGTCAAAAAATGAAGGAGAGGGAATATAAACTAGCTTCTTTGATTTGAGCTGGTAACTGCTTTTTTATTTTCTCTTACTCTTATTGGGTAGCTTGATGCATTTTATTTGGTTTGGGCTGATAAAAGTGTTCCTAGAATTGAATTCTGATGCCTTCTTTCTCCTTTTTTGTTTTAATTGTCTGGTACTGTTTAATATTCAATTCTGACTTGTGAGTTTTCTAACTTGCGCCAGGGGATGAATTTTCTTGGGGGATGGAGAAGTGCAGAAGTAGCAGCAAGTAAGCAAATACTCCTGAGAACATTCTGTATTAAATCAGAATTTTATTACAGCCTAAGTGAATTAACAGCTTATGATAACTTTTTTCTTCCTCCTCCTTCATGCTGCTCTCTGTTCAGTGAATAGGGCTTTTGTTTTGGTCAGAGTTCAGCCTTGATTTTATTTATTTATTTATTCAAATTGCTTTCGTTTCCCAACTTTGTTCAGTAGTTCATCCACTAAAACCAGAATATCCCTTAGCTAAGCTGACATGCCCTGTTTAACTGCTCCCAGGGCCATCAGTCCCCATGTGTCACGAACCCTATTGTTTTCTCCTCTCCCTTTTCTTCCCTACCCTTGTCCTACCTCTCAGAGCTGCTTTTTGACAGCCCATAATGCTGCTTCAGTGAACAGCTCCCCCGGTGGTCCACTTTGGAAATCTTCCATTTTGACTTAGGAAAAGAACATTCACTCCAACTTTTTTTTTTTTTTTCTGTCCAGAAATGCTTCTTGGATACAAATATCACTATATTTTGCATAAACAAATACCGCTCCGTATGAAACATCGGCCTCATTCTTCAACAGCATTACATGTAATTGTCAACTTGGAAAAAAAAAAGTATTTTTTTCAAGGACAATTCTCTAAATAGTTGATAAGCTCTCTGTCTGCTGGATGGTCTCTGGGTACTCTGGGAACTTATAAATATATATAAAATTTCACCAGCCTCAACAGTTGCTAAACTGCAGAACCCAGGGTGGCCTCCTAAGGTGATGTAAAACTTGGTATTTAGAAGGCACTTCTTTCCACCCAGATACACAATGTAAATTAACTGCCAGGAAAATGAGATTGAAATGAAGGACCATAAAGAAAATGTACTAAGCTCTATAGGTCTGTCCTTCTTATGTCTTCATTCTTTTTACATCTGCCAGGTACTATCCAGTTTTCCTTGTTTTCCCACCTGTCACATTTACTTCTGGTGCAGTCCCTTTTCCCTGCAGTCTTCATTATGTTGTCTTGTATACTCTGTTACTCAAATGACTTTGTCATTTCCCTGCTGCAAATCCTGCTTCTCTTTTGTTCTTTTCTCATGTATTTTCAATTATTTCATTTAGCTTTCTTTCCCCCGTCCTCTCAGTGGCTTGCTGCAGTTACAGCAGCATTGTTCTGAGAGCCAGTGTCCCACAGCAAGACCTCTGGGCCTGGAGAGCTGGCAGCTCTATGTGTCCCTTACCGGTCCTTTCCCTTGAGTTTCGTCTTTAAGTCAAAACAGCTTCTACCAGCTCTCAGATTTCCCCTTTTTCTTGCTTTTTCTCCACCTTTTTCATGGCCCCCATCAGCAGCTCAGAGCTCACCTGTCCCTCAGCACATTGCCTGCTGTGTCTACCCTCTGCAGACCACAGCTCTTCCCTCAGTGGCTCGCTGGAAAAGCATCTTTGCCTGGCTGATGGCCATCATTTGGTAGCTCCACTTTGGTTATGGGCACCGTCTTCATGTGTGTCCGCTGCACTGCCAAAATACACATTCTTTGTTCTGAGGGTGATGCAGGATATGGTCAGGGAGCCTCTGCAGGGATGATGGCAGAGGAGGAGTTAGGGAATGTGACCTCCTGTTTATCCCTTGCCCAAAAAAGCCCCACTAATGCTGCTTTTGTCTCCTGTGCAGTTAGCATCCACTCTGTTCATTATCACCCGTGCTGTCAGGGCACTATGGAGGTAATGGGAATCATGGTTGGTGGATACTGTCTGTACTGAGGAGGAGGATACAGTCCCTGTACCCATGGTACCAGTCCCAGGCTGTTCTAGCTGTGAGCCTTAAATGCAGGGCAGGTTTGGCCAAACCTCAGGCAGTCCTGGAATGGAGGATGTGCGGCAGGAATTTGTAGGGAAAATGTGCATGGAGTCTGGTGACAAAAGGAGTAGTACTCCCTCTGCACTGATTTAGGAAGTTCTTTTTCCTTGATGGTACTTCTTTTCTGTACAGGGGCAATTGATGTGGGGCCATTCTGTGAAGAATATCTGAAATAATACCCCCAAAGTGAAAGAAAGCACAAAGGAGTACAGCCTGGCACTGTATGCATTTCTACACTGAAAAGTCAATGAGTTGGGATATAGAGGCTGAGACACATGGAAGGGAGCAGGTGGTGGTAAATAAGGTACATAGATTTCCTATCCTGGTTTAGTTTCTGGAGCCATTGTGGTGTGAAACTACAGCATAGGGTTGAAAAAAACATCTACCAAGGATATTTTGGAAACTTTAGCTGCCTAAATTTCAGCAGATGCCTGTTGAGCTTTGAATTTATTAAATTCTTGGGGGAAGGGGCTAATGAATTTTAAGGGGTTTTTTTGGTGTTTGTTTTTTTTGGTTTTTTTTTTTGTTTGTTTGTTTTTTTGTTTTTTGTTTTGTTTTGTTGTTGGGGGTTTTTTTGGTTTTATTTTGGCAAATTTTTAGCTGTAATTCAACCTTCTTATTCTGTCCTGACGAATCTTCTGAAAGGTAATTCCCTGACACCTTATTGGAAGTAAAATCTGAGAGTATAAAATCTGTTCAAGCAGTTAGGGAGATTTTTTTTAAACATAGAAAAGCAGAGATTTTTCCACAGAATCCCTTTACAAGGAAGCTAACTTCCTGGGTTTTTTCCTTAGTTTGTTTTAGTATATGTGTGTATATATATACATATATATACACTTACATATATATTTATATGTATATTTGTTTTATATTTCAGCTGAAAAAAAGACCTGCCTTAAAGCAGATACCTTGCAGGAAAAAAATGTAGTTTGTACATAAATGTTTGGCAGAGTTATAACAAACTGAAGATAGACTCTGACAGACCCCCTTGAAATTTCAAGACTTTTCTACACATTTAAGATGCTGAGAAAAAGAAATATCCTTATACTACAGTTGGAAGATTTTTTTTGTTTAAGTGCCATGAATCGCCAGAGCACTCAAGCATGTGCTTAATCTTAAGAAACTGTTACTTTTAAAGTAATTCTGTTTAAGTGCTTTATTAAATTGAAGGTACTGCCTTATTTTATGTTGCAGTGCTGCTTCTCTGGAACCTGTAGAAGGCCAGTTTTTCTTTCAGTGACCAAGGAATTTTAAAAAATCTGGATCATTGAAGAAGGTGATTTAAGACCTTGATCTCGCACATGCTTAAGACCTAAACTCAGTGCAATTTGTTTGGTGCTGCAGTACTCATAGACAGCGTATCAAATTCAAGACCATGCTTTCACAACTACTGACAATGTTTTACATTACAGCCCTCAAATAGTCAGAAATATGAAATACACGACTTTCAGATTGTTTTGATTCTTACAATCAATTTGTTAAGGAGATGAGCTGTTATCTCAGAAAATATAAAAGGCAATTTTCATTATCTCTCTCAGGGTGAGGTTACTAAGCTTCATACTGTCGTTCCCATGCCTTAATCTGCATGAACCACTGCCAGTCCTTACATTTAACATCATGCTCAGAGAGCGTCAAAAATTTTACTGGGGGGGGGGGGGTGGAAATGAGAGCAATGCATAATGCCAATTTGGTGATTATTAATGTTGTTGGAGGGAATGGTGCTGCTGCAGAAGGAGCTTCAGAGAAGGGGAACCTCTGCAGAAATAGGTATTTGTTGGACATATCATTGCTGAAAATACTACAGGACGTTACTGCTGTGTACTCTAGTTCTGTTGTTGTAAGAGGGGACCTGCACTGAAGTGCCTTTGTTCTGATTTCATTATCTGGAAGCAGAGGTCACATTCGGAACTTTCAGTCTCCCTGTTATAGTGGAAAAAGACATTGAAGTAAGTGGGGTATTTGCTGAATAAGTAGGCTAGGTAATGCACATCTAAATTATTTGTAGCACATGCATAGAAGGAATTTGATATCTGACTTCATTGTCAGTGTCTCTACCAAGTAGAGTTGTGCCTTTATTCTTTTTGCACATTTCGGTTTGCAGGACTTTGTTGGAAAAGGATTCCATAAAACCTATGACTTGGAGACATGCCACTGTTTTTCTCTAACAACAAAGCACCAAAATAAACTTTATTTAGATATTTCCATTTTTTCCTGATGCATTCCAACCTGTCTAAAAGTGCATGTGGTCAAAGCTCCTTTTCATATCTCCATCCCCCACTCCATTCCCACTTTTCCCTTAAAGCAGCCCAGTTCTTGCTTGCACAGTGGTGAAGTTCACCTGATCTGTAGTGTGTGTCTTGGTACAGTACCCTCTGCAAAGGCAGGTGCTCTGAACAGTTCACTCCTGCTCCCAGTTTGGGATTTTCCTTGGGATTTTCCCAAGGTCTGTCATGGTGGCTTTGTGTACATGAGCACACTGCAGAAAGGCAGCCTCCTTTGGCTGTGCTGCAGACCAAACCCAAAGCCATGAGGGAGACTAACTGCATTGTTTGGCTACTAGAGGGCAGGCACAAGTGGAACCCTCTGGATTTTGCTTGGCTTGAATTCCTAAGGAAGTGATTTTACCTCTATTCAGATGGGAGCATGCAGACATATTGAGAGTGCAAGAAACAAATGAGGGAAGGAGGGCTGCCAGGATTTCTCTGACCTGTGGCTGTTTTGCTGTGAGAGTGAGCCAGGGAATGGATATAAGAGAGGAATAGACAACCTCGGCCTGTTGTCTGGAAATAAAAACCTGAATTCTAAAATGCTTTGGTTGGATATAGTCTGTTTCATTAGGTATAGAATGTTTCACTTTGTGAAAATGGCAGCATCTTATTCTGTATACACACAGTTTTACCTTTAAGGAGATTATGATTTCAGAATGGAAGAACTTTTATAATACAGTTTTCTCAAAAGCTTTAACAATGGAAATTACCCCATCAAATTGTTTCTAGTATGATTGTTTACTAGGAAAATACT
This sequence comes from Cinclus cinclus, assembly GCF_963662255.1. NCBI lineage: Eukaryota > Metazoa > Chordata > Aves > Passeriformes > Cinclidae > Cinclus > Cinclus cinclus. The sequence goes on from NC_085049.1 coordinate 24,799,318, forward strand.
TTTTTGTGATACGGGTAAACTCTAGGGTGTTGCCACTTAGATGTGATTGTTAATACAAAACTTAAGTGTGTATTAAATGTATTTCTCTTCTTGATCCTTCTGTCACTTTCCATCCTTTCACTGTCTGTTTTGAAATATTTTTTAAAAAGAATCTTTATCTTGAGGGAAGAGCAAGAACTGTGTTATAAAAAAATAACTGTTGACTGCATCACATGTGGTCTTACAGAGCAAAATCCAAAAGCTTCAGCTTACATTCTAAATAGAAAATACACAGAAATCTACTCAAGATAGCAGCAGCAGTAGCATTAATTTTCCAGAATAACTTAATGACACATTTTACCTTGAGTTAATACAGAAGTTTCCAATACACATTTCTGAGTTCTTTCACTGGACTTTGTTGCACAAAACCTAAAAAGAATTACTAGAGTACATTCCTGTACTGGTTATGCTGAAAGGCTCTTAGTGATGTCCATAAATATTGATGTTATGATTAGGTACTAGTCATAATTTTGAGCTGTTTTTAGGACAAATACTCTGGTGATCAGTATGGAAGGCAACAGACAGTTGCTATAGCCTGCTCCACAACATCAATATTTATCCTGAGTATGATTACATGATACAATTGATTGAGTTATCCAGTCTGAACTCAGGGGATGGGGGGACACATTCTGGAATGTTTCCTTAATGCTGCCATTCACTGAGGAAAGCCTCAGTGTTTGTAGCTGTGAGAGCACCTGAGTGGCCCTGTTTGCACTCAGTATTTTCGGTGGGACTCCTGCTTGATGGAGAGAAGAGCCTGTTGTCTTTAAAACTGTGATTTATTTGGGCGCTTTGGGGGAGTTCTGAAGAGTCCCAAAGGCAGGTGAAAGGTTTGAGTGTGAGTGCTACCAGAGGGTCCTGCTGGAGATGGGCTCTGGCACAGCCAGGCAGAGGGATGTGGGGGATGTTCTCATGCCCTCAGGAATACAGCTGTGATTTGCTCACCCTACTTGACTTGAATTTGCTAAAATAGCTCAGTCTTAAAGATGGTTCCAAGCATGAAGAATTTCAGTCTTTGAAGAAGCTGTGAAAATGGGGGAAATGGGAAATGGAAGGTGAGATGGGAATACTTTAAAAGTCCATTTATGTAAGTAGTACAAATCGTAGTTTACTTCTACCTTTGTGTGTCAAGTACACACACAATAATGTGTGTATGCTTAAGACCATGCCAAATATGAGCACAACTATCAAAAGTCAGAAATATACCACTGGGCGTTTAGTCCATATTCTTATTACTGATATTTAGAAAATTAAGGGAAAAAACATAATAGGAACAAACTTTATACTATATAAAACTGCAGAATTTATATTTTATATCTTGTTTTTTAAACTATTAACAACATATTGTTCCACTGAAAACCTAGTTTACCAAGAGTTTCTTCTTCAAAAACTTTATGATCAACAAGGAAGTAAAAAACTTAAGGGAAATAAATACATGTCTTCTGGTCTGAATTAGTCACTGACATAGTCTTTTCTATTATAGTATTTGAAGCAGGAGGGAGTGCTTTAAATGCTTCAACCCATTTAACCTTAATTGCTTGGTTTTAATAGACATTTGCTAACTAAAGGAACCAAATTATAGCTTGAATTAGGCCTTACTAATCTTAATTAAAAGCTCTACTTTATAATCGGAAACAGCCTATGTTTAAAACAGTAAGCCTTTCTGAAATGGCTTACTTTAAAATACTAGGGCTCTTTTGCTAATAATTGTTTAGACTGAATATGGGTAGCCATTATTTTCCTTATATTGCACTTAATTAAAAATATCTCCTCCATGTGGTTTTGTGCAGTCTGCTGGCTGTAAAATTGTTTGACTGCTGGGGGGTGGGATTACTTTACTTTTCCTGTGGTAATTTGAAAACATGTTTTCTGCCTTTGTTCTAAAAGTTTTCTGAGGTCACAAGTTACAAGACTAACATGTGAATCAATACAAACATTCACTTCCTGCATTTGTCTGTCCTCAGGCAAATGCTTGTCAGTCACTTACAGCCATTAATAATACACCCTATAATTCAGTTAGTTCAACATTGAACTTGTGCTCAGGCACTTGATTATGGTCTCTGCACTCCTTCAGAGACCTAAATTTCTGAATAAATCAAGTCTGTTGTATTGAGAGGGAGGCAGGTCCTGCCTGGCTCTGTCTGTTGAGCATTTGGTGTATTAACAGAGTTCCTGTGTTTTTCAGGGCTGTCTGAAGAAGACAGAGGGTGGATTTCATCTTTCCAAAGATGGATCTCATAGCGCAGATCAGCCCATTTAAACCATTTGCTTTGCTGTCCCTTTGCAGTTGAGGGAGAGAAATTTCCTTCACGTAGTTTTTCTTGCATTGTTGGAGACAAAAATAGGTCAGATTAATCGTGCTGAAAATAAGTCTCCTTTCTGACACAGATGTGGGCATCTCCAAAGTTGGATGAGGTGTATGAGGGCAAAGAGCCTGCAGCTGTGAGATTCAAATTCCATTGAAATTAATGAAGAATATTCTGTACTTGTGCTTCAGATTTAACAAGGACATGGTACTTTTAAGCTACCATATTATCATTGGATCATGATGAAATTCATCCTTCCAGTCTCAGTTTTATTTTTTTAATTCTTTAGTTTAAATTTTTGTCTTAGTGGATCCTACTCGGGGAACATTGCTAGACTGTGTGATCATACCTTTATTTAATTTGCAATGCTTTTAATTTAGTGGTTGAATCACGTACTTACACAGATTTAAAGTCCTTTATATGCTAAGTCTTCTAGACCTCTATATGCACTTGGAGAAAATTCCATAAAAAGTCACTTGTGCTAATTATGGAGATGGACAGAGCTTCTTGAATGTCAGTTTTGTTTGCCTAGTTATCAGATCTTTGAAAATCCCCTAAAGCATTTTTTTAGAATTTCTCCTGGTTGTCCAGTTAGTTTCATGTTCTGTGCTGAAGGAATATACAAAGATTTTAAAATTATACCCAGTACAGGAAGGCAAAAATCAGGATTCTTTATAGTGGATGCAAAGAATCTAGTCCCTACCTGTGTGTATTTATCTTCTAATACCAAATGTCTGGAAGCTGGCCAGATCAAGTTTGACTGAAGATCTGTCTAGCCTGATGTGCAGTCTTGACAGTGGCCAACAGTGGATGCTTACAGTAGATTCCAAACCTCCCCCCCCCCCCCCCCCAAAAAAAAAAACAAACCAAACAAGCAAAAAACCCACAAAAAAAAAACAAAACAACAAACCACCAAGCATAAAATGGAAGAATGCAGCTTGAAACTTAAAGACCTCCTGAGCCAGAAGTTTCATTCCGATAACTGTGTTTAATGACATTTTCAGAATAAGAATAGAAAATAACTATGCTTCTCCAGGTGTTCTGCGAAACTCACAGTGGTAGACAGGTGATTAGCCATGCTCAGAATACTGAAAAAGAATTGTGCACCTGCACTGCGTGCACCTGTCTCTTTGCAGCCTTCCATCTAATGTGGTTTAATTGGGTTTCCCTTCATGGGAATACCCTGGAAACCTGAGTTTTTGGCTTGGCAACTAACATCATCTTCCAAACTGTGAATGGGCATCCACAGTTTTCTGAAAATGAGACTTCATTAAGGAGAGTCTCAAGTCACTTGTGAAAAATTAATAGGTGCTTTGAAAAGCTTGACCTGAATGTTTGACTGAACTTCAGATGGCTACACTGTTAAATCAGGTGTTGCGGATAAAGACCCATAACCCTATTTATTTTATTTTTGAGCCTTTTACTGAGGCTGAAGCCCTGTATTACTTATGGGTGAGTTAACTAGTCAGGCCCTGCTGCCCTGTTTTCAGTGGATAACCAAAGATGCTATGATGTATTCTCTTCTGGACTTTTGTTCATGTATCTTAGAAATACTGTGGATATACACCAGAGACAATGCTAAAATAGGAATTCTCTTGAAAGATGGGAAGAAGGAAGAAGCATGTGGAATTCATGAAGAATGTTTCAAGAAATGACATCTCAAGTGTATAGTTTTATGTTGCATGTACTGTCCAATTAAGCAAAACAGAACAAAAAACAAACCCAAACTGTTTATTGGGTTGTTAATCAAGTCTTCAGGCAAGACATTGCTGCGTTTTGTTTCTCTCTGCATAATAAAACAACATTGTTGTGAAAGACATCTCAATAGAAATCATCAACATGAGAGTACCGGAAATAGGTCTACAGGACTAATCAGTTATTTATATAACTTTAGTCACTTTTATCCCTCCACTGTTGGGGAGGATGTCAGTGCATTTGTACATTGACATTCTCTCAATAGCAGATTATTATTTGAATACTGCACAGAAGTTGTAGGCATTCTTTGGTTCTCTCTACTTAACATTCTCCCCAACATAATAAACAAATGTAATTGCTTCAAATTCCCGAAGGAAGATTTCCGGGCTATGACTATGAGCACTCTTCAATTTACAGCAAATGCCCATGTTATTATTCCTGTGTCTGCAGTTTCATCCTTTTTTCATTTAATAGTGTTAATTGAAGCTGTGTGTGCTTTCTAGTGCAGGATATTTGAGCACTGGAGCCAAATTTTATGATTTTATGGCAAAGCTGAAATTGTATCTGTTTGCCCTATCTCACTTTCTTGTCTAAACATCAGATGTGAGCACAGCTTATAAATGAAAATATTTGATGATTCACAGGTCAACAATGCTGTTTTTCATATTTGAATGTTAAATTTCATCCTTAACACTTTTCGTGGACTTTCCTCACTGCAAAATTGGTATTTGTACAGCTTGGCCTGGCCTCATCTAACCTTCATTTACCTCATGTCCAGCAAAGATGAGTGTATAACTTCATTAATTCATGTTCCTGATATTGGTTATTTCTCTAGTTGTCAAAGAGTCCGGGAAATGTTTTGAGAGTCTGGAAAGGGTAATAATGATGGAAAAGCCAATGGGTTGCCTGCTACTGTTCACTCTGTACATTTATGTCCCTGTTGGACACGGGTCAAAAGCCAAAGGCTGCTTACCACTGTTTATTGGATTTTCACTGTGATTATTTGTCTCTGGTAATAAATAGGGCTCTGGTTCACAAGACTAATTTCTGCATAGTCTTTTCAAAGATGGAGGAGAGACTACATCATAACTGATGAATTCTCTTTGTGGATAAAATTTTAGAATTGTCAGCACGTATCAGTAGGGTTGGGTTCTCTATTTCAGGAATAAATAAAATAGCTGGAATCAAAAAATCACATCAATGTGGCATTTGTTTGAAAATACAACCCTTTTGCATTCATTGACTACAACATCATCTAGGGCTTCTTGTTGATACTGGCTAGGTCCATGCTTTCAAAAAAATGGAAAACATTTCGTCTGTACATCCAAGCAAAACTGCATGGCAGGTACTTTACACGCTGTGGAGACAGAATTGTTGTTAAGAAGCTGAGAGAGGCTGTGCCAGAATTCTGAGTTGTGCAGAAAAAATTGCCAACTGTTTTGGCATCTTGCACATAGCTCCACGTTTCATGCTCATACAGTCCTGATGGGGACAGCCTTTAGAGCTGTGAACTGTTCGAGACAGTGCTTGTGTGTGTTCACATTTAGGGTATCATCATTATCGTCACAGGTTTAGAAGGTTAAACTTAATAAAAGCAAGATGCTGAAACACTAATCTGCTTCAAGCTTAAATTTTCATTATAGGAACAAAATGTGACTTGATCATCTTAAACTCTTGCATAGTAACAACATTTATAGCCTAGTAACTTTTGTACCTTCTAGACGGTGTGCCGAGCCGAAGGGTGGAGCACAAAAATGAGTTTAAGCTTTTTTGCAAGACTATCTCAGGTTTAAAACAAAGGTATTGTAAATATTTGATTTCCATTCAGTTTAGTCTTCTCAGATCTTTTTGAAGTGAATGCATCAAGCACATACATAAGCCATGTAAATGGCTTAATGTAGGGTCATCTCAACTAATTTTACTGTTTGTTTCCTAAAAATACCCATGGCTTTGCAAAGGACTCATGAGCAAAATTAACACCACTCTCCTGAAAACATAAGCAAATACAAATAATGCATCTGTATCTAGGCTGGAGCATTGAAATATTTTTTTTAAGGAAAGTCTTAACACCATAGAAAAGAGAAGGAAAGTAAGAAATCCTCATCTCCATCTCCAGAATAAAATGAAATGTACTGTGAAATTATTAATATTGGAAATCAGGCAAGGTGCTGGTATTAACAGACTGCTCTTGCCAGAAGTACTCTGGAGTATTAGCATGAGTGTGAGGGACTTCTCTTTCAGTTTTAATGAAAGAGCAATACTCTCATTTTTCAGTGCATGCCATGTGTTTTACAACTGTTTTACCACTGTGTACCTCTCCTAGACTGGATAAAAGCTTCTGTAGGTAAAAAAACTATTTACAGCAAAACCAAGTGTAATGATACTAAACCAAAGATGGATCTGTGTTTTGATGAACCAAGTTACAGCCCCATCTACTGCAGTTTGATGGGTGAGGAGTTACAGCCTTTATCCCTGTGAAGGACTTAGAGCGGCACTCCCTGTAGGCTGCTCTTCACTGCTGTCTGCAAACCAAAATGCTGAGAGGCCTTCAATTCATCAAGGATGTTGTTGGGGAATGGTATGAATTAGTCTGTATTAAGGGCAAAATAGGAGGCAGAGTTGGTTTCTGGGGCTTCATAAGTATCGGTTCTGGTAGGGAACTCAAGTTCACAGTTTCCCTGTGGATCATGTTTAGAAGTAGCCACATGAATTCAGTAAATGTTGAAATTAAAGGCAGCCCTGAGCAGCTGATTCCCTCATTGCAGGGCACACCAGCAGTGTCAATGCAGAGCTGCTCTGCTCATAGACAGATTACTTCTGTGGGACTGTCCTGCCAGTTTTTGTAGGCGGGCAAAATTAATGTCTGATATGCATCTCATACAGAATAGGAAGTTTGACAAGTGATACAGGATGACAGGAAGCCCTGTATTTTACAAATCTTGCATGATATAAATTGCATTCTATTCCCCAAGTGCTTAACCAGCACAGCAGAGTAGTTTTCAGCCAGGAGTCTGCAGTAGCCCAAGGACTACCACTACAGTACAGGTGGGAAAAAAACAGTTTGAAAAGGTAAGCCTGCTGTCAGAAGATGTAAATTTGCTATACGAGTGTTTCCATTTCTGCTGGAAAACATCCTAGTTCCTCATATCCAAAAAGGCTGAAAACCACTGCTCTGTAGCCTCTCATGCTGTTTGTGATCTTGGCTTTTTCAGCCTGAAACTGAAGTGTCAGTCTGCCACGGACTAAGGAAGCACGTGCTCTGTGATACCAAGAAATCTTCCATTTGGCAGTACGTAATCTGCCACTGACTCGTTCTGAATGGGCAAGAAGCAGCCTTCTGTTCCCCTACATGAAGGGCCACATGAAGAAAGTCAATATTCATTCACTGATAGGTAATAAAGAAATTTACTTCACAACTGAAGGCTGTGATTTTTTTACCTTGGTCAGTGGACACATATTTAGAAATAAAATGCCAAGTAAGATTAGAGATAAACAATCTGAGAATGAGATGCTTGCACAGTCTGGGAGAAAAGTAGATGAATTATATCTATCAATGAGCTAATTTCACTACTTGAAACATTTTTCTCAAAATTTATAGTTGCATTTTTGAATTTAAAGATCTAGGAACAACCTCCTGCCATGAATTACTGAAACAGTTATCTTTAGGATGCATGTGCACCAGCAGTGTCAGTAAGGACGCAGAAATACTCTCCCATTAGATGGCCAAGAAGTTTGAAGATTCGATGTAGAATCAAACATTTCCCATTACATTAAAAGAGGGAATTGGGGTGGAAATGACTATGATTTAGAAGTGGTGGGAAAAATGCTGTCAAATGTCATGTTTCACATTCATAACAGCTTGTGAACAGGAAACCTCTCTGCTTGAGCTTGTCAGGCATGGCAGCTACTAAATAAAGACAGACTCTAAAACTGTTACGTGCTCTGCAGGTATCCTTCTTTATTTGGGTATCTCACTTGAGCTTCAAAGAACTTGCAGCCAATCTGTTTAAATATCAATTAAGACAAATGTCAAGCTGCTCCAAACTCTAATCAAGGGTTCAAGATGCTGAATGCAGGATTACAATAATGTTGGGTTTACCTAGAAAAAAACAAAACTATATGCTGTAAATGAAACTGGAATGGTCCCAAATAAGTTTCCATCATGCTAGTTGAGATGGCAAATGTCACATAGGGGTAATACTCAGATACATTAACAGAATACAAAATTTTCCCTAGGGAAAGAACTCTGCTTAATTATTTTTTTCCCACACATGATTCCAGTTCTCCAAAGGTTTTAGGCACCCAAAATGCAGTGTGGTTAAAAAGCTCTGTAAAAGCCTAATGTTAATGCAGTAGGAAGAATTGCCAATTCAGCAGTCCGAAACTCAGTAAGGTCCTAAAGAGTGTTCCATAACACTTCGTTGATCTCCACCCCAATCCTGCTGCTGGGGTGTTATGTATGCCACTATATAGAGGATTTAGGTGGCTGGCAAGTGACACCAAATGCATGCAGAATCTTGGCTTTCAGTATTTTTTCATATTTCTCATATTTTTTTCAGTATTTTTGCATATTTCGTACTTCACTGTACTTCAGTGGTAACTTTCCAGGGGCAAGGTATGTGTGGATTGAAGCAGGAATACCTGCCTTGAACATCAGGCATCCTCAGAGAAGGAATCAAAGGGGAGGGTTCCTGTGTCTGTTGTCAGTTTGATTGGCATATCAATGTCCAGCCACTAAAAATGTTCTTTCCACTCTTTGAACTAAGAGTTTAAATAAGGAGGGAAATGCACAGGAAAGAGAACAGTGACAGGAAATGGAGGAAGGGAAGGTGAATTTAAGGAAAATGTAAGGAAGGGAGTCTCCAGACACCATATTTCTTATTGATGAATGAAGAATGGATGGTTATTCACCAAAAAAGTGGCCTATAACAATTCAGCTACTGCAGAAATTTTGGATTTTCATCATCTGTTGCCTTGTTTCATTTATCAGTGTGCGAGCAGAGTCAGCTTACAGCACTGGGTGCTCGATGCTGTCTCATCACTCGTGGCTTTAAATGTGACTCTTTAATTTTCTTTGTATGATGCACAACATTTGAAGATCATTAACTAAAACTTGGAAAGTACCAAGTGCTAAACACCCCTACATTTTCTACAGCTGATGAACTCAGTTCAATTAGTTCATCACCTCCTTAGAAAAGGACCTGTGTGTGTGAAAGCTGTTTTTCCCCAGCCAGTGAGGGTGACTCCTGTAAGGCCATCTGTACTCTGTGTGACTTGAAAATTTGATTCATGCTTGCTGTACACAGTATATTAGTAGGAAAAAAAAATTACAGACAGGGGGCAAAATAGGGATCATTAATAACTGTCTCTGTGCTTTCTTTAAAATTATAAACTAGTAATTGTGGTTAGGGAAAAAATATGAAACAGTATTAAAATATTAAACTAAAAATTACAGAAAATTTTTGTAGTCATGTCTACAGGCAGTGATAAATGTGATGATGTCTCATCTGTCTTTTGGACATATCCTAAATGCTTTTAGGCAAGATAGCTCTAAATATGAAACTGTTCATTCACACTGTTAAAATGTGTGTGTTGTTTAACCAGCTGGACATACCTTTACATAGCTTGGTTTGTATTCCATTTCCCTCACTTCTTTCAGACAATACATTAGCAAGATATAAAGTGTGATGAACTTTGTGTTTAGCCATCACAGAAGGCAAGGAAACAAAACTGCTGCAGAGTACTTGATCTTTTCTGGAAACTGGATGAAACATCTTCCAGAAAAACAGCACAACAATACCACAGATTGTATCCAAATCATGTCCACTGAGCTGGCATGGCCTTTTCAAAATTTTATTGCTGGTTTAATACTGGGAAATAGGGGCTTGTGACATTTTTGAAGGAAGTTGTAAAATTGAATCTTATTTTTTTTGTGGACGCGCTAATGGGAAAAACGTGGAAGAGGCAGTACCCACAGTGGAAAGGCTCTTGAGGGATTTACACTGAAAAAAACTCATGTTAAACAGCATATCGTACCTGTTCTTTTTCCTTCTCCACCAAGAAACATCCGGCTGCTCATTCTGAATTTACCCTGTTCCCAGCCTGCCCGCCCTCGACCTTGCCTCTTAGAGCTCTAAGTCCTAATGACTATCGAATTTTACAGTTTTCTTTGGTACCAGCGTCTTGAAAACATCATGGCAACTTGAAAGCTGTAAAAACTGCAATCTGTGTTCCTCTGATTCATTAGATTGTAACATTTACAAGGTCACAGCATCTAAAGAATAAAGATGTTAACATTTATGAGTCAAAAAAAATAAAGTATCACAGGAAGGGCCAGATGTAAGAAATAATTTATTTTATAGAAAAATTGATTTAACAAGCTTTTTGTGGAAAGAGATTTTCAAAAATGGACTTTTCTCTTAAGGCCAAGGGGTTTTTTGGAGTAGAAATATCAAATTAGTCTTGGTATTTCAATATTTTCTTCATAAAATTTCAACTTGGAGTAGATGCTGAATTCTTATACCACAAAACACAGATGGAAATGGTATTTCATCAGGTCTGATTGAGTGAAATTGATAATTGATAACATTTTCCCAACCAATTCTTCATACATAGGTCAGATTTTGGAAATTTTAAGAGTGGAGCAGATTTCAAATGTGTGGAAATGTGCTGATGCTAAACTCTTTGTAAGAATATAACATGTTTAATATTGTTGCTTAGGTTGAGTGTTTTCCAGAGAGCTGCACTTCTGGCGAATTTCACCTGCACTTTACCAGAATGGTCTTTAACCTATATTTGAGCTTTTGTCCTGGCCTTTAGATCTGGAACTGGTTCTCTTCTTGAGGAAAGTGCAACTTGATAAGAGAAATACAAATGCCTTAGGTTCAGGTTTTTCAGAGTGTGATGTATATCTGCTGAAAGTATATTAAAGGTAGACTCTGCCAAACACATATATAAATATTCCCATGTATTTTTTACTTATTTTTATGGCTTTTGCAGCCCCAAACCCAGCTAATGAAGAAGAAGATGCTGATCTGACTGTGATCCAGGACTCGAACTTGTTTGTAATTCTTGTCAGTGTGCATGTAACTTCATTTCCACCTGTTTCCTTTAAAGTAGTGGTGTCAGTGCTATGCTGCTGTTTGTTCTGAATTGGAAATGGGAACAAAAAATTTCAGCACTGGTCCTGTCTCATGTATCTCTCCACTGTGAATCCCAGAAAATATGTCTTCCTAGCTTCACTTAGCCAGTGGCAAAAAAGCCTTGTGGCTTTTGTGGAATTGCGATTTCATCTCAGGCTATTTTATTTTTGGATTTACAAGGTTACTTTATTTCACAAGCATCTGAGATCAAGCTTGAAGCTATGTAATGAGGAGGAGAGTTTGGCACTGTAAATCTGGTCTTAGTTGTGTAGCATTTAGAACCTAGGGGTGGGCCTTTTTTCCTGTATTTTTCTGTGGATATGAGGATAGTGCATTGGCCCTAGGAGGAACAGTGACCAAATTTTGATAAAGAATCAATAACATATTTGAAAGCTCTTAGTAGAGAAGCCATAAAAGTGAAAAATATTACTACATGGAAGTATGGGCTCCAGTGTCTTGCAGTGTACTTTTGCATAGTAGTTGTGGATAAGCAGGCAAGATGCTGCTGTTGCAGAACTGTAGGATGACATTTTTTTAGCAGAAGACAACCGATAAAAGAGAATTTTGCATCTGGTATGCTTTGCCCTCTGTAGAGGCTAGCAGCAACCCCTCTTCAAGCAAGAAGGTAAAACAGTTTCTTTCCTGTCAAGTTTGTAAGGGCAGTGTTATTTACTGTCTCCATAGTGTCTTTCTGGCAGTATTTTGTTTAAAGCAGTTAGAAAGACGAAGATGAATATAAATATTTTTTCTTTAGATACTGCAGAAGTACATGGTGTCATCCATCAAGATGTACTTACAAAGATTTTAATATTTCTTTTTCTAGATATTTAATGGATCCAGCTTCTATATGAGATATTCCACATCTGCACAGTATACCTGCACAATCGCTTTTGCTTGTGGTTCTCTAAATGACAAGTTGATGAGGGCAGACAGCTTTCTTTGGCTATTTATTTTAAAAAGTCCAAGCACATAAATTACTCTTTTCAAAGTCAACTGAAGTTTTTGTTTACTGAATGAGCTCCAGATCTTGCTCTTATATTGCTACTCAAGAAATACTTTTAAATGGACACAGATTTTATTCAATCCCACGCCTATTTTGAACGTCTTCTGTTGCACTGTGAGTGTTGGGATCTGTGGCCTTGACAGATGCCAAGATAAAAATTGTGTCAATGCACACTTTCCCATTTTTTATAGAAATCTGTGGAATTCAACACTAAACACTGAATTTGGCTCACTGACTTCGAGGCCTCAGTCATTCTTCCTTTTGCATGTTAATAGCCATAAGGCTTCTTCTGACAATTTAGCTGTGACACTCATCCAAAATTCATCAAATCCATGCAGGCATTTGCTTTGATTTCAGTAGTAGCTGTGCCCATGATGATCTGTAGCTATGCTGACAAAGTTTGTTGCATGTGTTGGAATGATTTTTGGACATTCAGGAACTTAATTAATTGCAAGTGATGCAATGAAGAGTGGGAATGAATTTTTCTGGAGGTAGACTTTTTACTTGGCAAAAATTCTGTGCCACCTTCTAGGGGACCTGGTTACTGTTTGGAAAAGATGATTAGGACAAAGAAAATTTCATTACACTGCTGAAAATGCTTAGACAAAATGGGAACCAGCCGTTTTGCAACTTCCTCACTGTTTTACAGTTTGATTTGTCTTGTGGACATTAGTTACTGCATGCTGATGTGTCTTCTCTGCTGAAACAGAAGGATGCAATACTGTGATATGGGAAGCAGAAGAGTTTGATTCTTTTTTATTTTGAACATTTCATTGTTGTACGTGCTTCTGGAAGAGCTGCTTCTCTGCAGGGTGGCCTTGTGAGGCATGTGAGATTTCCATCTTTTTGTGGCAGAATACACAAATTAAACAAATCTTGGGGGAGGATCAGTTTCACCTCTAATAACGAAAGAAGATTCATGCCCATTATGTATATGGGAAGTAGAGGTCCTATCAGACTAAAAAGAATAAGGTCACTTGGAGAAGATAGATTCAGAATCTCTCCCTATAACTAAAATACAAAGACTGTAAATTATGGCACATCCTCATGGTATCACATCCTCAGATTTTCTCAGATACCTGTCTAGGGGTTTCTTAAAAAGTTCTTGAGTGCTTGTATAGCTGTTCTTTAAGTAACACCACTGCTCCTTGAGGACAGTAGCAGAGCATGGCTGTGTTCCCTAGGGATGTGCTCAAAGAGTTACTTCCAGACAGTAACAAAAAGATTCACCTCTGCTTTCCAGAAAGAATTAGGATGGATTTTCCAAGCCTCTTTCATCTTTGTAAACAGCTGAACCAGTACAGTTACTAGTACACCCAAGTAAGCAAGTTTATTTTTTCCTCTTTTTTCCTGATAATTTTTTTACTTTAAAACTTTAGAAACAAGCTGTGGATTTTGGAAATTTTTCCACAGCAGTTCCAGAAGAAGATGATCAAAATTATTTTGCTAGCATCTGAGGATGTCTTACATCCAGCCCTGGGATTGGGAGTTGCTGTCTCTATTGAATATTCTAAGCTCAAAGAGGTTCTTGGCAAGTTGTGTAAGTACTAAAAATGCCTCTACACCTTCTTAATCATTGTGGTGCATTTAATTCTTGTCTGAGACTCCTGTGATTCCTGCCATTGTAGTACCACTTGAAATTAATTTCTCTTCGAGTGGAAATACTGCCATTTTCTTTTAGGGTGATTTTTTCACTAAACACCCCAAGAGTTCCTTATCTGAACAGCTGGAATTTAAGGAATTGAAAGCTTTATAAGTATTTTGCCAGTGTAGATACAACTTCAGGTTTCCCTTTGAAAAACCTTGGCAATTCATCATTAGATGCACCTACATCCATGACAATTTCATGGTTGGATATCTAGATTTAATTTTTTAGCTCTTGGCTTTTGTTTTTGGTATGGTAGTTTCTTCATGATGAAAGACAATATTAAGTTACCAAATGCTAAAAATGTTAAGGATAGTGAAAGCTACAAAATTAGCAGGGAAAGCATAATTTCTCATAGGTGTTTATAGTTGAGATTTCAATTAACACCCAATTCTACCAATTATAGGGGGAAAAAAGAATAATAGGTATGACCTAACCAAAAGGAAATGAATGAATATGGCCCCTGCAAATTTTGAGGTTTACAATAGACTAAATGAAGAGCAAGCCTGCAGATTTTATGTGATTGAATGTATTCCTATTATTTTTACTCTCTATGAAGCTTACTAGGGAAGCTGTATTCTGGCACGTCAGATGTAGCATTCTGTCCATAAATTATAGTTGTTCCACACTGAGGCATTCTTTAAAGAATCTCTTCCTCCAGGTAAAAGAGAAGATGGAGTAGTGGTCACATTGTTTGCATTTCTCTTGACACTTGGAGCCTCGAAAATGTTCAACATTTAGACTTTCTAGGCTTTGTGCATGTTTTTGTGACTTTTTCTTGTTTGGTTGGGGTTTTTTTGTTGGTTTTGTTGTTGTTGTTGGCTTTTTTGTTGTTGTTGTTTGGGGTTTTTGAAGGGGAGAGAGGGGCTGGGGGTATTTTGGTGTGGTTTTGCTTTGTTTTTTTTCAAAATGTAAATTCACCAGTCTTAGCCCCTTCTTTTTTTGCTAAGTATACTAGAGATAAAAAATCCAGTCAGCCTGCCAGGTGAAGTTTTTAAATAGTTATGTGGGTTTTGGAGGGAAGAAATATCAAAAAACCCACAACATGGCTCTGAAAAGGAGGAAGAATGTTTGGTTCCACTTGTAGTTTTGTGTAGCTATTGGAGTGCAAAAAGGAGAAATAATTCTCTAATCCTTTTGCAGTATTAGTTTGGATTTGAACTCCTGAGAGAACAAGATGCAAAAAGTCTGTTACTTTGGCTCTTTTTGTGGTTTCTGTATCTGTTGCATTACCCTTTCCATAACTTGAGTATTTGTATTGCACCCTCCTTTGTGCTGCTAATCACAGTACAGCTTTCTAGAAATAAGTATTATATAAGGGACAGTCATTCAAAAGGCTTCACATTTCTTTGTTTTTTGGGTTTTTTTTTTCCCCTTTTCAAGGCTCTCCCACTGCTTATTTAAACAAATAGTGCTCTCTGAGTCATTGCTTGAAAAAAAACAGAATTAATTGCTCAACTCTTGGCTTTCTGATGCTGAGGAATATAACAGGTGATAACAGCTCCTTCTGAATTCCCTCTTCTGAAAACACTTATTGCTGGATAAAAGTTAAGAACAAACCTTGAAATGAAGATGCCATTTTTTCTGAGTGTCCTCAGGGGAACACCTGATACATCTGACATCAGAATCATGTTAGATGCTTTTTGAGTACTGACTTGGCCTGTTAAAACATGGCATTAATGTAGAGTTCTGTTTTTGCAGAGCTCCTGTTCTCTGTAGCCTGTAGGGAACGACAGGAGGTTTCTGGAAATATTTGTATACAGTTATGGAAGCTGCAAATTTCTGCTGAGTGGAAAGCAGACTGTAACATTTTGGGAATATGGACCCAGGCACATGGAGCTGTGACCTAATGAGACCAGCTTCTCAGAGACTGCATTGCAGGTTGTTTGGAATGAGCACTTGACTTGCAGGTTCTTGTTTTCAAGAAAAATCGCAGAATTTTTTTTTGAAAACTTTTTTTGCTGTCATACTGGTCTTGGAAGATAGAGCACAACTACAGGCTGTGCTGAGTGGGCATTTGCACAACTCATGGATGAAAATTGTTAGTAAAGAATGAGAACTTTCTGAAAAAGAGCAGTGCTTTAAAGGCTAGGAAATTTGCCTTTAAGCAGCAGGTTGTATATTTGTTTGGAAGATCCTTTTTCCAGCTTCCTATTTCTGGTATTGCTGTGGTGCCAAATGCAAATGCTGAGTTACAAAATAGCCAATTGGTTTTGCAGATAACGCCAAGTTTGTAATTCTCTTCTCAAGCTGCTGAGGAGATTGTGGAAGGGGGACTTCTGAGCTGTTGAAGGCAGGTGAATGGAGACTTGGAGAATTCTGAGTTTAAGGTAGATTTTTGGGGGAGGCCAACATGAAGGGGAAGACACGGAACAGACTTTGGGAGAAGCCTGTCCCTACTCTCACAGATTGTGCGATGAGGGACAAACCCCACCATCCTCAATTCAAGGGCCAGAAGTGCTGGAAGCACTGAGTGGCTGAGTCTGAGCTTGCTCTTCACAGGAGTCTGGTTTTCCTCAAACCACCTTGCCCTCTTTGAATTGCATCTGGGTATGATGCCAGGTAGCAAAAGCTTTTCATGGAGTATTTTTTAAAAGGAGAAAAAAAAATAAATCTGTGTGAACATGAACCTAATTCAGAAATACGTCAATCACCTCTGCAGTGGAAGGCACATTTGAAATGTAATGGTGGGATAGCTCTGATACACTAACAGGTGATTTTCTAAAAGGATAACTTTATCGGTTTATCATGTGCTGCCTAACTTAGGGAGAGTAGCTGTGTGTTTCGGTGCAGCACACCACAAATTTAGACCTGATCCTTATCAAGTCATGAGGCTATATTTAATTATTTATGTATTTTTGGTTGGTTGATGTGCACCACTGAATTATTCACAAGAGTGACTGTGATACTGGTGTTCCATCTATAAGTCAAATATAAAAAGAAGAAAGCCTGCATTTTCTAGAATGAGTGAAGAAGTGGGTTTTTTGTTGGGTTTTTTGTGGTTTGTTTTTGGGGTTTTTTTGTGTTTTTTTTTTGTTGGTTTGGTTTGGTTTGGGGTTTTTTTGGCTTTTTTGTATGAGCGAGGGAAGATCATGACAGGATTATTTGTAATTAAAGCAGAATTCATCTCTCATCTTCTATGATCCTATTTCAGATACAGGTCAGTGTGAAAAAACCCCAAACAACTCTATCATATTTTCTGAGAACAAAATACTTGACTTCTTGTGGGTCTTGTGGTATGAATTAATACTGAAGATTATATTTTATTTGTTATAAATGGCATACTTTTGTCTCATGCTATATTAATAGTATGCTTCACATAGTTGTTGTAAGTCAAAGGTTTCACTAATTCTCTGCTTGATGATTTTGAAGACAGAAAACAAAAACTGCATTTTAAATATAAAGTGCACCAAAATCAAATGTTCCTTTTTAATTTTTGACAACATGACATTGTTTACTGTGATGATGCTCCAATTATTTTGTGAAGGAGTGTTCTGTACATGGGCTTGTGCTTTTCAGACAAATACGACCCTCATATATTCAGTCCCTGACCATGTGTTGGATGAAGTAGGTAAGAGAAGCCTAAAAGAAAGATTAGGGACATGCAGAAAATATGCTCATTGGAGAAATTTTTCTGTATTGTTAGAATTCCCTTTTTACAAAAGCTTATTTTTCCTCCCCTTGTGTTTTAGATATCGATGAGTGTGAAAATGACTTCTACAATGGGGGTTGTGTCCATGAGTGTATCAACATTCCAGGCAACTACAGGTGTACATGCTACGATGGGTTCATGTTAGCCCATGATGGCCACAACTGTCTTGGTAAGTACTGAATGGTGGCAAGAAACTTTCATTTCATGGCTGTGGCAAGAAGGCCTGGTCTGTTTTCTGCATTATATCCTCTAGCATCTCTTCAGTAAAGACTTGACACAATGACCTACATTTAAACCTGTGTGTTGGCCCCAGTGTGGTTTAGGTCAGACCCTTACAGCTGTCACTCTTAATCTCGACAGGCTCAAAGCAGTATGCCCATGTTTAATATTGCTGAGGAGAACCCTGACCCCCAAAGCCTGTGCTGGATGCCTGGGCTGCTTCTTTAAGGAAAGTCATCTGTTAAATATGTTAAATACACTGAGATATATTTTGTCTGTTTCTTCCAACCTGTGTAATCCCAGTCATTTCTTTAGTGCTTGCCCTCCCCTTTTTTCCCTTTTCAGGCAATACAGTTCTAGGATATGGTGTATGAACATAAATTATGTTATGTTAAAAGTACAAGTAAGCAAGGAAGGAATAATTGGACAATAAAACAGGGCAGAGGAAACACTAATCTGATAACTGGAGGGACACTGTCCACTGACTGTGCAAAGCCTAGTTGCAGGATCTTCATTGCTTCGGCAGTCTGAGGATTTGGGGATCTGTATTTTTGATTCATGGCCAGTGCTCTGGTTTAAATAGAATGGGGTTTGTCCTAGAAGCTACATAAATATATGTTTTTGTTATGAAATTTCTTCACACCAGTTACCTGGAAATGAACCTACATTGCTGTGTCCAGTTTCCCATACCTGCTTACTTGTTGGTAATTTTTTGTTAAATTCTGGTGCTTAGAGACTTTCTCACTATTCCCAATATAAATGCAATGACCACGTTTTGGTACAGTCCTAAGTTAATTTCAAGGTGATGCTTATAAAACAATGTGTAAAAGGGATGCTTTTTTCTGTGTCAGCTGCAGATCTACTTTGGTAAAAATTGAAGTATTTGCAATGAAATTCAAGAAATGAGGCAGTGAACCAGTATCACCAGTCTGCACTAACTGAAGCTGTGAAAGAACTAGGATTTAAGGGCAAGGATTTGATTAGCTTTTCAGTAGATGTATTTTGTTCTGCATTTGTTTTCAAACACAGTAATACTTATTCAGATGGATTATATATCCTGGCCATTTACAGGGGTTTAACTCAAACTTCCATATTTCATTTGTTATAGAACAGACTAAAAGAGATTTATTTGCCTCAGCCTGAGGTGGTCAAATGATTAAAGGTGAAAGACGTATTTCTTACACAAAGATTAGCCAAATATTTATTTTAAAAATAAAGAAAAACTCTGTTCTAATATTCATAAATTCTTATTAAAAAAGGCCACAAACATAATCAAATAGTTCAGGTATTTGGAATTCAAATAACTTTTGAAACACCGTATGTGTTGTTTTATACAGCTCGCTAGTTTCAACTTTATCCAAGCAACTCCCATTATAGTAGGGAAAAGCCCTTTTGAACCATGAACAGCAATAGGAGTGACCTGATCAAGGATGAGCCATTGAGGAGAGCTGTGGGGTTTTTTATTTTTGGACCTGCTGTCTGTGTTACTGCTCTCTGGTCATGAAATGAGGAGGCTAAATCTACAGAGAAAGTCACACTTCTAATTTTATTTTCATTAATTTCTATTCAGCCACTTGATTTTTTTTTTGGTGGGTTTTTTATTTGTTTGTTTGTTGGTTGGTTTGGTTTGGTTTTTTAAAATTTAAAAAAAAAGGTCAACAACAATGCAAACAGGTGACTACAGTGGGAATAATAGCAAATATCTCCCTTTGTCTCAATGTACAACCCTAGGACAGTAAAAGAGATCACAGTTGTCTTTCTAATTTTGAGGTCATGGGCTGGGCAGGTTGTGTCTGCAACTAATGAGTGGCCTTTAGCATCTCTTAGTAAAATATCTGGTTTTACTTACTGGCACTGCAAAGGGAATCAAGGCACATTCCCTCTTCCTTCCTTGCTTCTTTGAAATTTGAACAAGTTAACTGAGGGCCAACATGTCTGCTTGTAAGGTTTTAGTCTGACGATTTTAATTGTGACAGTGACCATGCCGGTCTTGCTATGGCTGGTTGTTGTGTGCTGACTCAGATTTGGAACACCATTGCTAGAAAACAAAGAACTTTTTTTTTTTTTAATGGCATTTTTCTGCCATTATTTGCACCCCACCTACTTGCTGGCATTATCAGCTATACTGGCTGTTGTGATAGACTGGTTATTCCCATTAATAGAGTATCAGTATTTGAAAAGGGAGCATTCTAATCCCTTCCCTTCTTGACCAGCTTTATTTCCCTTCTCTTATGCTACCAGAAATATGTAAATGCAGTAAGAAGTTGCAGTGAGGTCTCAAAAAACAAACCCTGTATTTGTACATACAAATTTAAATTAGGAATTATATGACATTTTGGAAATTGGTTTGCTTATTCCAAAGATTTTCTTTTTCGCCATGATGACATTAGGCATTGAAAGGAATTAAAGTTTTGGTGAGTCCACTGGTTTCCATCTGTTCTTGCTTTTTGAGAAACCACTTGTTTTTCAAGGATTTTATGGAGACAAAGGATGCTTCACAAGATTACTAAGAGTGTTTTTCATCTCTCAATTAATCCTTGTAATGAAAAAGATTGCATCAGAATTTCTGCATTTCTTGTTTGACACGAGGATTTCTGTGTATCTTGCTTGACTGAGATCTCTGCAAAATCTTAAGCCATCTCTTCTTGGGTTTGCATTCCTTTATAAATCTTCACTGAATGTCTTTCTGGGAACATCAGTACAGCATGATTAAAATCTTCTTTATAAATAGCAAACTTGGAGTATTCAATTACAGCAGATGCTGTGGACAAGTTAAGTGCTTTTTTTTTTCCTTCCTTCCTTCCTTCCTTCCTTCCTTCCTTCCTTCCTTCCTTCCTTCCTTCCTTCCTTCCTTCCTTCCTTCCTGATATCCTTCCTTCCTGATATCCTTGTCTAGCTAAAAATATTTTTTTTTTGCCCTCCCCTGAAATAGCAGTAGTTTTCTCTAAAAAATTGCTCTAAATTTTGCTCAGTGGATGCAAGACTAGTATTTGGTCTCATATAGTAGGTTTGAAATATGGTTTCCCTTCTTGAACATGAAATACAAATCTGGGGTGTTTTATAAGGCTTTCCTCCTCTGATATAAATACCAATAGCTATGATCTTCTTTCATCTCTCCTTTTTGTCTGTTGGTTGGGGGTTTTTGTCATATTTTCTTTCTCCTTAGGTCTGATTTGTGATAGTCACTCTTTAAAGAGTGAATAAGCATTGCTTTTTTGCATGAGCAGTTCTTGGTCCCAGGCTGCACACTTCCTAACTCTTCTTTTTTCTAAAGATTAGGATGAGTTCTCTGAAGTCCTCTGCTTTTAAGTAAGCATACTAAAGATGGTTGCAAACTATTCTCAAAAAGTGTCAAAAAAGATGCAAAGCAGCATGGACAAAAAATTTATTGTATTCAGAGGCATGCTTATTTTATTTATAGTTTTTTTTGTGGTCTTAATTGTTGTGGGAACATGCATTAATACCTTGTAAATTGTAACAAATTTGTCCTCAGAAAGTCCTGTAAGGAAGGGAAATACAATTTTCAGTGTTTTATAGATTAGTAACTAGGACAAACAGATTAAGTTACTTCTCAGTCTTCACACAAGGAAGGTATTTCTATGTCTACACCACAGGCAGGAGTAGAATCCTTACCCTTCTGCATCCCTGCTTTTACTTCAAATAGTCTGTGTAGCTTTGGTTTCTCTTACAGAAAAAATAGCAATTACTAAGTTTGGACATCTGTAATATGATATCTCAGTTGATCCTTTTGTATGTCAGACCTCCTGAAGATAACTATAAAAGTGGGGTTTGATGATTCAATATAGTTTACAGTTCTTCAGTAGTGAATTTTTTGTCTGATTGTGAAGAATCCTGGGAAGCAGAGAGAAATTCTGGTCAGAAATCAGGACAGAAATGCAATTCCTAACATGCATGATAGGTTCCATGGAGCTCTCTGCAGGAGCTGAGCAGACACAAGTGTGGCAGACACAAGCACAGTGTCAGCTGTGAATTGAATAGCAAAGTCCTGGCTGTGTCCACAGCCTCGAAGGTGTGCTTGGAGCAGAAGGCCTGATCTTCCAGCCTGAATAATGGAAATTAGCTGTTGATTTGTCTGATCTCAGGTGGTACTTTGCATCTCTTCACAAAGTGACTAAGTCACATGGAAGCCTGTGGGGAAGGAGAGGTAGCACTTTCCCTGGAACATCTGAACCTGCTCCGGAAGTGGCATTGATTGCCAGCTCTGGTAGGTGGAGCAAAGCAGCAATTCCAGCTGGACATCTGGGAGCCTGCAGCTAAAGGAGAAACTTCTGACAAGCCAGAAGTTGATGAGGCACAGGCCTTGAGATACCTGTTGTAAAATAGACCTTGGGATCCCAAATCACTGTATAAGCTCATGTTTGAAGTCACACAATTTCGTTTCTTCTAAGGTCTGAGGTTAAGATCTAAACCCAAGTGCCTGTGTTGAAGTGCTCCTTAAAAATCTCTTGGCTTATTTTAAGAGAGAAGATGTTTAACTCTGGCATGCAAGCTTAATTCCTGCCTGGGTGCTAGTAATCTGCACTCTGACTAAGATGAAAAAACTAACATTAGTATATACATAGGGTCATTTGGGTTGGATAAGTCCTCCCAGATCATTGAGTTTAATCTTTAGATCATTGAGTCCAACTTTTAAATGTATGTATATCATATCGTATCATATCATATCATATCATATCATATCATATCATATCATATCATTCAATCATTTTTCAGTAAATGTCCCAGTGTTCTATGTGGATTTGTTTTTTTATTTTTTCTTCAAAATAAACCCAAACCCATTAGAAATCAAAATCTACCTGTTCCTACCCTGCTGTTCAAACAGACACACACTGGGACTTGGGATTGTGGCCTCATCTGACTATCAACATGAAATGGGAGGAGATCTGCAAATGTGTGAGAAATCGTTCCTGAAGCTGCCAGAGGTATCTTGTCCAGAAGTGTCACATAACTCAGGATTGCATAATCACTGATGTGATTAAAGAGACCAGTGTCTTCCTTTTAATTTAGCTGTATTTTTCTTCTTCTCCTGACAGCTGTGCACAATTGTTGCTTGCTTAAACTCCCAAGCAAATGCTGGTATTCCTGATGTTTATTTTTCTTTGTTTCCTGACAGTTCAAATAGATTTTTTAATATTAACATTTTTTTAAATATAAAACTAAACAGCTTTTGCAAAGTTGTTTTTAGTTTCATAAAACAAATATTTAAAAGAGGAGCTGAAATATGGTTCATTTCCTTGGCCGTCTTCCAGTTTTCCTTGCCCTTCTTTCCTAGTTCCAGAAGACTATTAGGTGAGCTGACAGTTGTGTTGTCCTTCTCTAGCACATTAGCAGGGCATCTAATAATATTATTAGTCATAAACTCTTCTCAGATTTTCTTGGTTAGTAATTCCAAGCTCCTTGGCAGATGGAGGAAGGTTGAATACACCAAATAGCCTTCTTTTTATAACACTTCATTTTTTATTAAAACTAATGTAAAATTACGGTATTTTTCTCAAGAAGGTTAATAATCAAAATATTGAACTCCTTACTCATTTGGCAGGTGGTTTATGCCTTAAAAGAAGCAGGCCCGACCCCAAATCAGGTTTCAGTAGCTGAGTAGCAAGGAGCTGTTCTGATTGTGGGGGATCTGGGCCTCAAGGTGGGAATGGGAATTTATAAAATATATAGTTATAGACAAGATGAGAACTGTTGAAATGCTAAGTTTAACAACACATTTATCTGCATGTTTTAAACCCTTGTGAGCTCTGCCTTTCTGCAAAAGATGACAGATGGTCATCAGGTCCTTGGGGTGTACTGAGAGCCTTGAGATGAGGGTAACTTCTGGTATTTAGGAACCTTCCCAAAACAAGCTGTAGTGAGCATATTCACACAAATCCATGCTATGAATTGCACAGCAGACTGCCTTGTAGTGACAAATGTGTTCCTGCAGAATTGAAATTTGAAAGCATTTTTTTAAGTTCTTTGGTTTTCAGATACAAGCCCAAGTAACACAGAAATTTGCTTTCTGATATAGTTCTTCAGCAAACTGATTTTTACCATATTTCCGGTTTCGGATATTTTACCAGTCTTGTTTGGTCTGTACAATAGATTAATAAGAACAGCTATTACTCATCACAGCAATTTAAAGTATCCAGTCTTCATGGTACAGTAGCACAACTCAGATTTTGGAACATGTATTGATGTTCTGCAGTTTGTGCTGACTGATGACTAGGTGCTGAGGAAATATGGATAGCTAGGATGTAAATGTTCTAGAGACAATTCTTTATTAGATGCTTATATGCAACTTCTGTATACATGTGTTTACTTTTGTTACTTGGCTGCCTGCGTCCTGTGGAAGTCTCCATGGTGCCAAGTGGTAGCAGGCAGTCAGAAAATTAGATTAAATCTCTCTTTCAAGATGAGATTATAATAATTTAGTTTTGATGACCTTACAACATCCAGTAAAAATCTGGAATTCTCTGTGATTAATGGAAAGATCTTCAGTATCCAGCCCTCTCTGAAGCTGGGATCTGAGCACTGCTTTCTTTATCTTGCTTCTTCTATTTCCGTATAAAGTTCCCCCCTTTAAAAGTACTCTAATGTTTGGTCACCCCACATTAATCTTTGGAGTTCAATCGAGATACAACTTTCTTTACATGTTAATTTGCCATATGTTTGCTTTCTTAAGCCAATATGATCTGAGAAGCACCAAAACCAGTGAGAGTATAAATCAGCATAGACCAAAGTTTTCTGTTAGGTATGGGGAAATAATCAAAAGTGTAGAATAAATCTTGGTGGCTGTCAGCTATGAAGTTAGATTCTCAGACTGTCATAATAAATTAGGAAACTGGGAGCTGTGTGACAGCAGCATCAATCTCAGTCTCTTGTCTCTGCAAGTCTTCTTGTTGTCTGAGCCCTTTTATTTTTGTTTTTTTTCCCCAAATACTTACTCCCTGGAGGAGGTAATCAATCACAGCAGAGATTTCTCTACATGGAACACTCAGTAAAGAATAAGCAGCTTAGACTGTGAAGCTAATATTTGTAAGTTAAATTCCATATGGATGGTCTTAGTCTGATATGGCTGTAGATAGTGTCTTGGTTCAACAAGCTCAGAGATTCTGCATCCTTACTGCTTTACCTATTTTGTGTTAGTTTTGTGTCTTTTGTTAATTCATCTTAACTTTCTCATAATAGCAAATTTCTGAGCCGGTGTGGCATATATTGATGTATACCTTAAGGGAAAAACTATAAAATACATTGAATTTATCAAAGCTTTGGAAGCTGCTTTGGAGGCTGGGGCAGGGCCAGCTCTCACCCACAGCACCCCCAAGTCCTTCTGCCAGGGCTGCTCCCTCTGCTCATCCCCAGCCTGGATCCATCACACACAGGGACGTGCCCAACACAGGGGCAGCACCAGCCCTTGGTCTGGTTAAACCTCATGAGATTCCTGTGAGTCACTGCTCAACTTTGTCCAAGTCCCTTTGGATTGTCACTGCACCCTCAGCTTGGTGTCATCTGCAAAGCTGCTGAGGGTGCCCTCTGTCCCTTTGTTTATATGATGGATTCTCCAAGGGGAAATCATGTTTGACCAGTTGGATAGCCTTCTGTGATGGAATGATGGAAGATCCTTGTGGGTGAGCTCAGGGAGTACAGGTTGGCTGAGTGGGCAGTGAAGTGCATTGAGAACTGACTGAACAGCAGAGCAGCAGTGTGGGGTTTGCCTGGAGGTCTGTAGCCATTGGTGTCCTCAGGGGTCAGTACTGGCCCCAGTATTGTTCCTCTTACACATCAGGCCCTGGGTGAAGGGGAGAGCACATTTGCTGATGATCCAAAACAGTAAGGAGTGTCCTGGCACACCAGAAGGTGCTGCCATTGTGTGAGACCCAGACCGGCTGGGGAGCAGGGCAGAGAGGAACCCAACGAAGTTCAACAAAGGCAGGGACAGGGTCCTGCACCTGGGCAGGAACAACCCTGGACACCAGGACAGGCTGGGGTGACCTGCTGGAGAGCAGCTCTGAGAAGGACCTGGGGGTCCTGGTGGACAGTGAACTGTCCCTGAGCCAGCAGTGCCCTGAGGGCAAGGAGGCCAATGGAATCCCGGGGAGCATCAGGAAGAGCATTGCCAGGGTCCGGGAGTGATCCTGCCCCTCTGCCCAGCCCCGGGAGGCACATCTGGAGAGCTGAGTCCAGCTCTGGGATCATCAGCACAGGAGGGACAGGGAGCTCCTGGAGCAGGACCAGCAAAGGGCTATATAGATGATGAGGGAACTGGAGTATCTCTCCTGTGAGGAACCAAATGGAATCCGGTTCTGTGGAAGTCTGAGGGAGCGAGGCTTGGTCAGCCTGGGGGACACATGACTGAGAGGGGATCTTACAAATGCATACAAATATCTTCATGGACAAGGGGCACAACCTGAAACAGATGAAGTCTCCTTCTGAATATAAGGAAAAAACTTCTTTACTATGAGAGTAAAGACAGAGCACTGGAACGGACTTCCCAGAGAGGCTGTGGTATCTCCTCTGGAGAGATTCAAAACCTACCTGGACACAATCCTGTGCAACCTGCTCCAGGTGCCTCTGCTTCAGCAGGGGTCTTGGGCTAGATGATCTCCAGGGGTTCCTGCCAAACTTATCTGTTCTGTGTTTCTGAGTGAAAATATATTTTGTTAAATAAATAAGAGTCCATATTGTGCTATATGATGGAGCAAAAATGTTTGTGAAAATTGAGAAACTATTTAATTATTTGTGTTGTTTATTTGAAGGCATAATTAAGAAACTGCTTCTGAAATTAATCAGAAACTACATAAAAATTACAAGTATGACAGAGGTGAAAGGATTTAGGGGGACTGGATTTGTACTTTGTGACCAGTCATGTAGAGTTTGCTAGATAAGATGCTAAGCACTCTGGCCCCAGTGCATCAAAACTTTTGTGTGCACAACAGGTATGAGTCATGATACTTTGCTGCCTGTACAACTGCTGTGCTTCCTTAAATAGGCCTGAGAGTGGCTATATGTCACCAAGTGTTGTTCAGTACTTACAAAAAACTCTGAAACTCCCTGTATGAACATTTTAGGGAAGTCTAAGAGACTTAGCTTTAGTCACTTTAAAAATAACTGGAAGAACTCCTCCAAGCTATAAAACCTGAGTGGACCGCAGGCTCAGGCTGTTAATGACTGCACATTGAAAGAATGTGAATACTCATTCTTGTGCTCTGAAATTACATTAATACCCCAGGCAAGGACTGAGTTTTGCTTTGAGTAGATTCCAGCAAATGTCCACTTCATCATTTCACACAGGCTACATGTCTGAGTGGGACCTCAGGGCTTTCAAGTTGCAGAATTTGTCAGTAGATGGTCAGTCCATTTGCCTTAACACGTAAACAGTTTTCCCTCTGATTTGAGATTCTGTACAACCAATATTAGATATCTCAGAGTAAAAGGTGGGAAGGCTTTTAGTGGAATAAGTTGCCCATAGAAAGCTCTGCATCACTCCCATAATTCACAGATTAATTTACGTGCAAGAATCTATTGGATTGGGTCCAGAAGAGGGCTGTGGAAATGATCAGGGGTCTAGAACATCTCTCTTATGAGGAGAGGCTGAGAGAGCTGGGCCTATTTAGCCTGAAGAAGAGACAACCAAGAGAGGATCTTAGCAATGTCTGTCAGTATCTACATGGAGGGTGCCCTGACAAGAGGTGGGAGCCAGGTTCTTCTCAGTGGTGCCAAACAGCAGCATGAGAGGCAGTGGGCAGAAACTGCAACACAGGAAGTGTTCTATGAGGAATATGAGGAGAAACTTCTTTGCTGTGCAGGCAACTGAGCACTGGAAACCCAGAGAGGGCGTGGAGTCTCCTTCTGTGCAAGACCCTCAAAAGCCATGTGGTCACAATCCTGAGTAATATGCTCTAGGATGACCCTGCCTGAGCATAGAGGTTGGATGATCTCCAGTGTACTCTTAAGTAAGAATTCTTAGGTTGTTTTCTTTAAAAATTGCATGCTATTATATAGCTTATAGAGAAATCCATTTATGTGTTCCCAAGTGCTGGCGAAAATATACAGGTCTGGTGAATTTTACAGGGAAGGTGGAGTTAAGGTGATTGTTTGTTCTGATTTATTTTGGGTTCTTTGCTTGTGTTGGCTTTACACTACCAAGCTCCAAACTTATTAAATTCATGCCTTTTCTACATAAATATGATGTTCCTGAAGCCGGGCTTTTTGACTGCTGTTACTTTTCATTGCTAATTCCCAGCTCAGGGCAATGCTGGTCTCTCTTTTTAAGAGGTGAATGTGGCTGATACGTCCATCTGTTGAGCTGCTTAGCATTAACACAACTTACTGCAGTTTACATGCTCTAATGAGTGGCTGCTGTTTAGCTGGTGCATAGTTTCCAGCTGTTTTCTTAAACCCAAGTAGTCAAAAAAACCCCAACCAACCAGTCCAGCTTTGTACTGTGTGATACAGCACAACTGGGTTGAGTGATAAGCTAGTGTTGCCATTTCATATTAAAAAAATATTACTATTTGCTGTAATATCTTAAATATGTTTCAGGTATTTCTGTCCAGAGAAATCAGAGAAAATATTTGTTCTAAATACTGGTTTTTGTGTTGCTCATGTTTAGGAGAGTGGAAATGCTCTACTCATTTCCCAGGTGGCAAAAATGCCCATTTGCCCAAACATTTTGTGCCAAAGGAAGCATTCATTCTCTGAAACTATTCAGAAACTGAGGCTGTGTTTATAAAACAATTTTCACCAGTGGAGATCATTTCAGGAAAATGTGATTGTTTTGGTATTACCTACAGGAAGGATTTTCAGCACTTCTCTGTTCTCCAAAAGTTTAATGAGTAGTCATGTGTCTTATTAAGCCAATTTACCTGAATAAGCCAATATTTTTCTGCTCCTACTATAGTTCTTATTTCACCATATTGAAAGTTGTGCTTGAGACTCTCTCATTTCTTCCACTTTTCATGGACCTCAAGTATTATTCATATGGAGCATAAGAATGACTTCATAGTCTACTGGCTGCTGCAGTGCTTAGATTAAAATCACTCATCTGACTCTAGAGATGCCCCTGTGTTACCAATAGATAATGAAAATCTTTAATCTATCCATTTTTAGGCTTTTATTTCTAGAGCTCAGGAAGGAAGCACTTCATGTGGTATATACCTGGAAAATGTTGCCAGCTTGGGATGGAGATACTGTCTCATTTTGTCATGTCAAGTTTCATGGGTTTTTTTAACCCACAGCAAAATCTTTTATTATTGAAACAATAATAGCAATACAACAGCAAGAAGAATGATGACAAGCAGGTTTGAGTTAACCCAAGCCAGATTTTTCTAATATTGGTAAGGTCTTGTAAGTAACTGTAAAAGGAAGCAGGTATAAGTAGTAATTATCCTGGAAGAAGGATAGTTCAGTTCAGCCTGCAGCAGTTAATGATGCTGAGGAAAAAGACAAAGTAAGGGGCATTATGATAATAGACTAAATAATTTACTTATCTCAATTTTTTCCTTCAACTGATCTGGTCTGCTGCTTGTTTGTATCTGTAATTAGCTTCTCTCCACTAGTTTATGGAGTAATGTTAATCCATTTGCCTCTTGGAATGCCTACATACAGCTAGATGTCAGTGAGAACTGTAGACTTATACTGATGGGGCTGTGGATGTCTGCCTCACAGAAAGAGCTTCATGCCAAGCTGGAGGCTGCTGGCATTCCCTAGACAGTGGCACAGATGAAAAGAAGTGTGATCAGATTCACACAGAATTGTCTTAAAACCTGAATCAGAAGAGTGGATAACATGAACAAATAATCGAGCAGGAACTTTGTTGTGTTTAGGCACTGTTGTCAGGAGGTCATCTGTGACAGGATAGAAGCTACAACTAAGAAGTCACATTCAGGAACGTGGATGTTTATTCTGGAAATGCTAAAGGCTGTGAAAAGGGTTTTAGCTCTTAAGAGGACAGAGAGCGGTGCCCAGCTTTTTAAGAAAGGAATAAACGAGCAACATCAAGAGAGTTGAACTTGATGTAACATCCACACAATATCCATGGGCCCCTTACCTTCAGCTCAGCACATGGGCAGCAGTCACATGCAGCAGAGTTAACCTGTGAGTTACATGCATGTTTCCTAGGCTGTACAGAGCAAGTGTCTTGCAGCTGCATTTCTGCCGTGTTTGCGTACTGTGAAATTTATGACATTCCACTGTGTGTCACAAAATAGCTACAGAAACGGTTCGCAAACAAGAAGCCCAGTCAGTGGGTGCTCAGTGGGAGTGGATAGGTGATTGTGGCCCATTAAAAGACTGAATTCTCCAGGACAGATCACAGCCATCACTTAAAGGGTTCTGTCCTTGTACATAAGAAAAGAGGGGTTCTAGGGATCAATTAATCAGTTATTTTAGAATGATTGTAGTATTCACCACCCAAGAGCATTCTTGTGATTGTTTCTTTATGTTTCTGGTCTGTAAAATGTGCTTTATTTCTCAGGGAAAGGTAGTTTTTCACACTTTTTATTTTTTGGGGGGTGTTTTTTATGTCTAGTTCAGCTAACATTGACTACTGTAGGATCAATCTTCTGCAAATGCATCTTTTCTCACCAAGGGCTCTAGTGAATATATTTTCAACTGTGAGAGTGAATTAATTCAAGGCTGTGGTGGTCTTTTACCTTTTCTTTACCAGATGTTCCAGTTTCTGAAAGGAGGGGACAAAAAGTAAAATCTAGCCTTGTGCAAATAACAGGAAATTTAGGTCCAGCTTTTGACGGCCAATATCAGATCAGCTGGAGATACAAATGCTGTGTACCTAGGTAGCAATGTCTCTTGCCTCTAATATTTCTCTCTGCTTGCTTATATAAAGTCAATATAAGGAAGATGGTTTGGCAGCTTTTTCAATTAGCAGTGATTCTTGTTTCCATGGCCCCCTCAGCTGATGCAAGGGATCACCCTCCCCACCTTCACAGCGTGTCACTGCTTGTAGGAGCGTTCCAGCAGGAGCACCTGCCTTCAGTCTCTGATCTGATACCACTCCTACATGCCAGATTTGCTCTTTGGGCTTACATGGGTATCTTGAGATCCCATCTTCCAAGACACCCACTCCAACAGAGCATCACGGTACTTGGAGGATTAGAGAAGTGAGAAGAGTGTGTTCCTAATGCTGCTGTCATTAAAGGTTAACTCCTAGAAATGAGCACATTTTGTTTTAAACATGATATACTGAAGTCATTTGAATTGTTTCTGTGATTGTCTTATTTGTATATTGCTGTGCTTCAGGTTTCAGAATAGATGAGAGAGACAGTATGAGGCTAAGGGAGATTTGTAAGATCAGGAAAAACACAGAAAAAGCAAGTAGTGAATGAATATTTACTCTTTCTCACAGTAATGGATTCTGGGGGCATTCATCCAGACTATGAAGCAGCATTTTAAAAATAAACACAAGTATGTCTTTTTTATGAAAAACTTAAATCTCATAATTGAATTGCAGAATTAATTGCCCCATCATGTTTGGCTCATTGGAAATTAGAGAAATCCACACAGGAAAGATCCTGGACAATGCAGGACAGTGGTCTAGGAAGTGATTCAGGAAAGTGGATAGGTGTGTGATGACTGAAACCTGAGAGAACATTTCTGCAATGGTTCTGTCCCATCTTTACAGTCTTCTCTTGAGTGTCAGCTACAAGGATAGTGTCAGAGCCCAGAGATGCTGGGCGAGGTGTGATTTTGGTGTAATTATGACTGTAGTAAATCCAGGAATGTGTTTGGGGTTTTTTTGTTGGTTTTTTTTTGTTTTGTTTTGTTTTGTTTTGGTTTGTTTTATTTTAATTAAACTTTCAGCCAGCTTTCTGACTAGAAATATTCAGAATACAACAATTTTAAAATTCCAGAATTAGGCACCTCCATTTTCCAAGCCTGTGGTTGCTGATCTTTTCCCTTAAAAATGCAAAATATCCTAAGTGGTGTTTTGTTGCTAATATTTGAGAAAACTCTGCAGTACTGCTATCAGTGCTTCATCTCTCTGTCACAATGTTCTGCACTGGTAAAATGGCATCTTAGAGACATCTTCGAACACTTTCCAAGAGTAGCTTAGAGGAAAAGAAATAGCAGGATCAGCTGCCTGGATCGTGAGTCAAAATCCTGTTTTTAGAAGTCTGGGTGCTACAGCAAGTGCATTTTACTATGGTTCCCAAATGCTTTGGAAATTTTGAAGACTCAGATTTATGAGGGGCTTAAGTGTTTATGAAAATGCTGACATGAAAGAGAGATGTCAGAAGGAAGGAAGACAAGATCAGGAGAGGAAGAAAACAGTGGACGTACTGTTCCTGGCATTGACTCTGTGTAGCGTTTCCACTTTTGTGTCTTCCTGCTCATGGTTTTGGTTTCAGGTACCCTTAGCAGACCTTTTTCCCTCCATGGTATCTAAACAGGACACTTTGCTGGAAGAGCTTCTTTAGGCCAAACGCTGCAGGAAGCTCTGTGCCAGATCAGGGTGAAACACCAGTGAAGTTAATTTGAAAAAATCATCAGATAAATTAAATGAGAAACTGAAAACATTTGTTTATTTAATATATAAACCATTCATCTTTATCAACTGTAATATTTCCTACCCTTTGATACTGTTCCACACTGCCACTCTCCAGAGGATCTCATCTTATTAAGGTACAGAATACGAGTTTGATTATATGAAGGCAGTGGGCCAAAAAGCTAGAGGTCTTTTGCAAATTGAAATCTGCATTAATTTACATAATGCTTCTGATATATAGATATAGCTATATATGTATGCATTTATGCAACCATTATCTCTCTGTCTCTGTTGGATGATCCTCTTCTTTTCTCAGCCTTTCACTGAGCTGGCTCTTGCCCTGGTCCTGCTTGTCCTTGATGAGAACTGGCCAATCTAAAGTCCAAGGGCTCCTCTCCCTGCAAATATAAGGTTGTCACTAGTCTAAATTCAGTAGCAGAAATTCTTGCTTTTGTGCTGGTTGTCATCTGAGATGTTTATTTGTGCTGGTAAGGAGCAGCTAAAAGCTGTAGAAACTGAGCTAGTTCTAGGTGCTTCCAGCAGCAGTTGTCTCTAGCAAACAGAATCACAGGTCAGTTCTTTGTGATGAGCTTTACAGAGAATGGCTTAAGAAGATGTGTTCACTCCCTACTAGTTCTTCATCCTCTTTTTGAGGATGGGGTTGGAGCAGCCATGTGGAATAACCATCTGAGCTGAGCTCAGTTGAGAATCGTTTAGCATTGTTTTGTCAGTTTGGACTGTAAAAACTTGCTGAAATCTTCCTGCCTCAGTAGGGTTTTGAGACTCAGCTGTCCTGTAAGCACTTTACTTTAGGAATCAGCACACTGTTGGATGGGGAGACCAAGCTGAAATTTTTGTCATCTAAGGAGGCTTGGAAATGGATTTGACTTTTCCATACACCAGTTTAAAGGAATGGAGTCTTGCCCCTACTACCTTGAGGCTGCCGTCCTCAGAGAGACACTCTGGTCCTGAATGATCAGTGGTACCTGATTTTGTGTGAAAGTTTATGAAAGAAGACCTATCTATTGTTCTAAAATAAGAGAAAAATTCTGTTTTATTAAGAATAGAGTAATAAATCAAGGAAGCTTATATTTGTGTTCGTTCAGTTTAGAAGTTGTGAAATTGGTTTGAGCTGGGGCTGAGAGTAGATGTTTGAGTGAAGGGATTTTATGTCATAAGTGACTTTTTTCACTTTTTTTGACATTTTTTTAGGCCCCTGGGGTGCAGGTGTAAACTGTCACACAGAGTTGGTACCAATTAAAACTCCAGAGAATCTACCCTCAGTTTTTTCAAAACAGTCAACAACCATGTTTGACTTGCAGAGATCCAGCAAAACTGGAGCTGAAATAGCTTTGTGGAAAACCTGACTGCTTATTTTGTTGTTTATGTGGTACTTAATCTCTAGAAAATCTTGTTCAAAATTCAGTCTCATCCATGCTGCATTACCAATGTTTCCACATTCAGGTGGATAACTTGAGCTGTATTGAATGAGAATTGCACAATGAAAGAAAGAAATGCTTGGGCAGGTATTTCACTTGTGAGCTTTGAAAAACTTCAGAGACATTAAGGAATCACTCTGCCAGATCTACCAAAACTTGAGCTTCTTGGAGTCGATTGAGCTCTCTTGCATAACTTCAGAAGACTATTTTATACTGTTCTCTCAACTGGGTTATTAATAAACTGATAGGCTGATCATAAAGTGCTTTATTGGAAAAATGTTTTACCAAGTGAAAATTCAATAAATATTTTCCAGTCATCCATGTCCAATAGATTTCTTGGTGTGGTGATAATAAGCAATACTGCCTTTTAAGGCTGCAGTAATACAAAGTGCTCCAAAAAGCCTAACCCTAGTAGGACTGAGACCTGAGAAGAGAATGTGTAAGTCCTGCACCATCACCAAGATCCATTACAAGGCATGTAGTATAGAGATTCAGTAGTCCTAGATCCCAGCTGTTTCCTGCCTTCAAGTCCTTCTCATAAATGCATATTAAAATTACTTTGAGGCAAGTAATTGAACACAACTGGAATAAATTCCTCATAGAAAAGCTTTTTAAAGAGTTTTGATTGTAATAATTTTATTCTAGCATATGGATTTTGGGCTAGGTGGTTAATTGACCTCTTTATGGAAGTAAGTCATTAGCATTTACTATCAAGAGCAGAAAAATGTTTACAAGTCATTGCATTCATTTCAGATTATTCATCAGAGTTGAAAGGCAACTGTTTGAGTTACTTTGCAATACCATAAACAGAGCTCTGGGAAGACCACATACTTTGTAGCGTAATTTGGCGTTTGTGCATGTACCATCTGAGACTTTCCTTCAGTAAGTGTTCAACTAATTTTCCAGAGAGGAGAATCTTGATTCCAGTCCTTCAGTAAGTGTTCAGCTAATTTTCCAGAGAGGAGAATCTTGATTCCAGGCTGCTGTTCTGAAGGAGCAAGTTTGAGTTGGCACTGATAGGTCAGCAAGGCCTGCTGACTGACAGAGAAAGGGTCTAACCAAGTTATCTTATTTCTTTTCTCCCTTGTGTAGTGGTAGGCAAGGAAAGTATTTGCTTTCACTTTTCCTACACACTCCCAAAATCTCTGATGGAGTCATGAAAATGTTCAGATCTGGAAAAGAGTAAGAACTGAGGGCAAGGGGATTTTGATACAGAGAATTTGAGTCAATAGTGCTTAACATTTCCTGGTAAATAAAAAAGGGAGGACTGTCTACACACTTTATATTGTAGTTCAAGACAGAATGAGACTGCCTGGTTTCCCTGGGTGCTGCAGTAATTACCTCAGAGCTTTTTTCTCTGTGAGAAAGAGCTACAACTGCTGTCACACGAAGGCAGCACAGTGATAGCTGAGCGAGCTGCTGGAGCTCACACCCAGCCCAGCATTCAGAGCTGCAACAGTACCAGCAAAAGCAGCTTGGGTTTACCTTAGTGTGTTGTGGCCGTTCCTGGTGGAATTAATTTCTGCAGGAGCTGTGCCACCTGTTCTGAGTTTTGGAGTGTTGTGAATCATTTAGCTTTGTTGCGGGTTTTTTGCATCTTCCAAAAATAAAATGAAAGCAAAACACACACCAACTCCATTGCCTACATGTTGGCACATAATGTGAAATAACTTAACTGGCTGAAGAGTCTTCATTAAAAAAAAGGAAAACATGAAATTTTCAGGTGGCAAGAAAAAAAGCAAAAAATAGATATGACTCACTTTCATGAGCAAAACAGGAGAATTGCAAAGTCAGATACCTCATAGTGACAGTGGTTTCCCAATGCTGATATATATGTGTCTGCTAAACACTACAGCATAGAAATAGTTATGCCAAAGAGAAGTGATAGGGGATAGGCCTTCAAAACAGCCAGTAGCTAATGCTGCCTTTGTGGTTTTATATATTTGCCTATTAAAATGACAATATAGACATGAAACATTTAAGATTTAAGAAGCCTTCTTTTCACTAAACAACATTAAACAAACTGACAAAATAGGGGGTTATGACTCCAGTAATTGAAACATGCTGTTCTGTTCAAGACCAGAACTCTGAAAAGACTCTTTTTACCCAGTAATGCCCTTTGTGTTTGCCTGCTACCCCTGCTGGAAATTACTGTAGACCTGAAGTATGTCTTTCCAAGTGGAGTGGGAATGACAGAGTGCAACAGCACACTTGGCAGATGGGGTCACAGCCTTTTTAGGTTGTTCATGTTCATTGTGCATTGGAAATCAATTTGCAGCTCAGAGTTCATGAAGACATTGTGGGATTCCTCTCCACACTATCTGGGGTTTTGTTTTGTTTTTCATGTTAACTTTAAGACTAGGATGCAGGAAAAATAATCAAAGGTATTAACTTGGATTAATTGATTTTGGTAATCTTCACTAGGTCAATTTACAGCATGCCTTTTTGTGTGTTCCTCACTCTTCTAGGTTTATATTCTAAGTCTGTATGTTATCTTGATTTTCTTTTTCCTTCTGTCTTCTAGATGTTGATGAGTGTCTGGATAACAATGGAGGCTGCCAGCAGATTTGTGTAAATACTATGGGTAGCTACGAATGTCAGTGTAAAGAGGGCTTTTTTCTGAGTGATAACCAGCACACCTGCATTCATCGCTCCATTGGTAAGTTTTCAGTGTGTAAAATGTGCTCTTGAGATAACCATGTTCAATCAGAAAAGCTGAAACAGTTAAGGGTTTGTTGGGCTTTTTGTTTTTTAATCTCCACAGTTCCCAAAATCATTTTATGGGTTGGTTGAAATTGATTGATTCCTCTGCTACCCAAACTTGTAGCAGAGCCATAAATAAGACAAAGAAACAGGCTTTGGTTTGACACACAAATTATACTTAGTTCACACAGCAGACTCTTTGTGCAGGCAGAGACAGATTTTTCAAATGGTAACTTTCTTTTGAGTTTCCAGAACTTAAAAATCTGTTTATTGGATAATGGTGCACCTGTGTTTCACCTTAGAAAGCATGGTATCTTAAATCCAAAAGAGCAACTCATTAGTTCAGTAAATTTCACAGGTTACAGGGATTTTGCCAGTTATGTAACTCATTACTTCATTGCAGACTGATCATGGTTGAATCTATATTGACACAGGACTTTCCTTTGGTTCAGTACCCTGTCCTAGGTGGATTAAAAAACAATTTCTCTGTTGCATATGCACTAGTAATAGAGACAAAGAATCCCTGCAAAACTGTGATCCTTGTCTGCTGCTATTTTGGACTAGAATAAGCCTCTCTCTTTTCTATATACATGGAAGACAAGTTTGAGTGGAAAGGGAGAAAAGAAAACAACATAGTCATAAATC
Organism: Cinclus cinclus; assembly: GCF_963662255.1. Lineage (NCBI taxonomy): Eukaryota > Metazoa > Chordata > Aves > Passeriformes > Cinclidae > Cinclus > Cinclus cinclus. The sequence goes on from NC_085049.1 coordinate 24,836,315, forward strand.
TGTGCAATTAAGTGGACTCTCTTGGTGTTCATTCAGGCCTCTGTGACCCTGGCAGCAGTGGGAATATATGCTAGCAAGCTCATTTACCAATAAGCAATGCAGAATGACGAAGTAGCAAGATGACACTGGTGATCAACAAAGTAAGCATGCTGTAAATTTTAGCAGGCCACACAGATGCTTCTGAACTATTTTAAGTGACTAATACTGACCAGAAAATCATACTTGAACAGAGAGTATGAGTTTAGTCATTCTGTTGATAAGAAAGCAAAATAATAGTTTTGCTATGAAGCAGCATCTCAGAAATGCAGGTGTGTGCTTATGTGTGTCTGCTTAAATGGAATTGTTACAAGTAGTGATTTCAGAATCATGAAACTATGGAATATATTGGTCTACTTTTTAGCATGATTATTAAGTTTTAAGTATTTTGATTATGACAAGAACATGCAATTAAGCTACATGAACCAGTGTATGTTTGAGGTTGTTACCTAATAGGTTTTTAGTCATTCTTTAAACCTAAATTGCCAAGATTTCTGTCCACCATAAAGTAACCTTGACACAGAGATATCCAACAGAGAAGGAATAGTAGCTGGAGGCTTAATGAAAAGCACTTGCAGAGTACTGTGCTACAATCATTATTTCAATTTGCACATTATAAAAATTCCCAGCTGTAATAAAAAAAGAATTTAGTTATCTGAGATAGTAACTAATGAAACAAATGAAAAATGAGACTCTAAAGGCAAAAGTTTATTCTGAGGAATCATTTCACTGGGGGAAAAGGGTATTTTTTTGTGGCAGTGAGGATTCCTAGTTTGTTAGAAAGACTAGGGGAGTGGATTTGAAAACTGACTGCTGTGGGCATATAATAAATATTCATGGAAAATATATTTGTGTTAAATTGTTTACAAAGAAAGCGTCATATAAGACATGGATGTTTAATTTGAAGCAATATCTTAAAATTGTTTTAGATCTGAAAAAAGCCAAGCAAACTACCAAATAGACTAGTGGGGGTTACAGTGTGTTCTATGAGCAAGTGGTTTGCAGCTTTTCAAAAGTAAAGCGTCAACTTACAATAACAGCAAACATTACACTGCAGTGTCATGATCCCCAACAGAAATACATCAGGTGGGTATGCTAGAGGAAGGAACTGAGATGAAATGATCTCTTTCACTTGTCAGAGGTGGCTGAACTGCAAACAGTAAACATGCATGGTGAGAAAGCAAATGGATTTTTTAATATCTGCGTTTACTCACTTTCATAGGTCTCACTTGTAAACAATGCTGCAGAAACTGTTGGAACACAAAAATACACATTAACATATTTATCCAGAATGGTGCCTGGGGCTATACTGTGATTGTACTTCTGTTGATAAACAGAGGCTGGAGTGGACAAAGCCAGGCAGCCAGCACTGCAGTCCAAACACAAAGGCACTGACTTGCCAAAGTTGACTTTGTGCATAATAAGATCTATTCATTGCAGGGTGGGTGCATTTCTGTCTGTGTAAAATGCATGTGCAGTCACAGAATGTTGGTGTCCCTGACATTACCTAAAGTCTCTCCAAGAACTCAGCTAGTCTAAAACCATCAGCCACAAGGGTCTTGGTGAAGTTTGCTGCCACCTTTCCCCTCCCGTTTTCAGTTGCCTTCGGGGGAAAGGGAGAAGCATTGCAAGGTGCTTATGACATGATTGGAGTTGGGATGAGTTCAGAAGGGAGGGAGCAGCACCATGCCTAAGGATGCCCTGTCTGCAGGCCCAGCTCACCTGTCTCAGACATGAGCAGAGCTGGCACTGATCACACGCTTGGAGCTCACCAGCACATTCAAGTAATGGGGTGGTTTCAGGTTTTGGAAAGGGCTTTGGGTATCGAGAGTTCAGCAGGGTAAGGAATACATCCCATTTTGCACCTACCAGGCAAAAGAATGGTGTCTTCCACTAAGAGATATCCTCCTTAAAATTGTTGGCCACTCTGTGAATTTTTCTCAGCTTCCAGAGATGCGCCTGTGCTTGTTCTTTGGGTGTTTTGTGTCACTGTGCTCCCACCTACAAGTTGTGGTTAAAAGCTGTATTGGAGTTCATGATGGGGGCTTATGTTCTTGTTTCTCACATGACATGTTGGCTTGCCATCCAGAAATGGTATTATTTCTTGTAGACAAAAAGGATCAATGATCCACAGAGAAATAATAATTTTATACTAGTGGGAGGCCAGGCTGACATTAAAGTCAGAGCAAACCCTGGTGTCCCAGCATTTGCACTGTTTCACTGTTTTCATTACAGGCCTACTGATTTCTTATGTTTAGTCCCGGTATCTTTTAGGAGGATGCTATGCCCAGTACAACTTACCTCATTTATTTTTGCATAAAACTTAATTTTGCTTTGCTGAGTCAGATTTCAGTGCTAGTCTGAATTTACTCACAGTAATGATGGCAAGAACAGGGAGAGAGAAGGGGAGAGAAAATAGATTGTGGAAGTTATGGAGAACTTAACAGTTGTTTATATTTGTGTCTCTTAATTGCATGACAGGGTATGAACACTGGGAATTATACCAGAGACAAGGTTGTGTTTATTTCCTCATGACTTAAAGAGAAACCTGAATAAAACAGCTGTTACTGTATCATCTCCATCTCCAGAGGGAGCATGTGTTTAATAAATGTGGAGATTAGTATTGTACACTACTGCTGTGACTGAGTCAGGTTAGTGGGTTACAGCACATTTTCACTGAATTTGATGATAAAACAAAAGCTCTAATTCAACAAAGCCTTGGGGCAGATCCTTAAAGTCCTAATTTAGGAAAGCTGGTGAAAAATCAAAATTTGGCTTAAAAAGTATCAAAATAGACAGAGTGCCTATAGATAGACAAAACAGACAGAGAGACAGAGTACCTGTATCTCCTCTGAAGCTCAGAGTGAACACAATGAAGGGTAGGATACATCCCTTTTGCATTACGGCTTACAAAAGGTATTGTGGGCTGGAGCCCTGGCTGTATACAAGCTGCCTCACCTACCTGAATTCCCACCTCCAGGGGCAAGTCTCCTAAAGCCCAAAGGGTTTTAGCCTACAGGCAACATACTTCAGGAGCTCTGTGGCCAGGAAGACTTCAGCCCCTTCAGATTCCATCCGCTGGATGTCTATGTCTAGCATAGTTATATTAATGGTCTTATGTCTGCTCATCATTCACTGCCAATGGTTTTATACAGCAAGTACCAAGTAAGCTGAAGAGGCAGGTGAATTATGAGTGGCAATTACATGTGGAGATGAAAAGAGGTGGAGATGTACCAGGCTGTAGAAGACTGAAATCATAGTGAAAAAGCTTTTTACACAGTTGTCGCTGTCATTCTCAAGCCTGTGAAAAAAATACGCTTAGCAAGGAAATGCTTTTTCACCTCCCTTTATCCCATTAGCCTTAGCAGAGTTAGAGAATTTGACATTTAGTCAAGCTACCACAACTTAGCAAGATTCTCAAAACCAGCTTGTCTCTTTCTGTACTAAAAGCATGTAGGTTTAGACCCAGAGGAAATGTGCTAAGCCACGTTGTCTTACACTTGCTAAGCAGGCCTGTGGAATGGCTTATCATGCTTTACTGACACACAGAAACTTGTTAAACTTGATTATGTGTTAAACCCTTGTTAATTTTTGCATTAGTAGCAGAAGAGTCCATTGGTCAGCTGACATCAGACTACTGAGTTTCTTCAGAGGATTATAAAGCCACCTTTGTTCAATTTTTTTCCTTCCTATTTTCCATAATTTTTTGAATTCTTCATGTGTTTTCTTAGTTCAGTGTGATTTTGTAGTGGTGGAATAATGTGTTAGGACTCCCTGGGAGAAATTGCTGTCCCCAGTCACTGAAGGATGTTTTACAGTTGGGATTCTGCGATTCTTTATTCTTATCTCTGCTGCTGATTCCTTGTGGGACTCTGGGCAAGAAGGTTATTGTGACTCAGAATTTCTGCAAAGCACTTTAGAGGAAAGAGGGTTTTTCTACAGAAAACACAATAATCTATTTGTATTTAAAATCATTTGGAAGAATGACTTTAAATAATTGTTTCCAGCACTGTTCCAGACTTTATGAAGTACAAGTTTCTCATCTCAGCTTTGAAAGCTCTTCCGTGATGATGTAACCAGCTAAATTAGTCCGCTACCAGAACATGCTTCACCATGGCTACCCTGAGTGCAGGCATACACAGAACATACACAGAACAGTCCTATTTGTCTCTTTCAGTTGGAATCCTAATGTGATTGTAAAGGAATACATGTAAAGCAAATTTTAGAAAGGAAATCAGTTCATAGGTAAAATAATAAGAGAACATTTTAGGCAGTAGCCTAAACAAACATAGTGTGATCTTGGAAGCCTTTTCCAAAAAACTGCACACATTATGACCTAAGTGTTATAGAAACTTGTCTCTTTATATATTCCCATGATACATTTAGAATAAAACATTCAATTTATTATCTTTCACAGAATATAGGAGATACAGATATAGAAAAGCTATTTTAAATCTCACAGTACCCTGTTAGAAATGCATAACTTTTTAAAGCTGTGTATAACCCACAAAAATTTGGGTTCTTATTTGCTCCAGCAGCCTGTGTCAAGGGCACCTTGCGTTTTCTTTCTCTATTCTTCTGGAATAGACAGAGTTTTTACTTTGTCTGGAGGGAAGATGAAACAGGTGGAAACACCTGGCATGAGTAAAAAGTAATTTCTGTTAGACCTGATCTCCCTCCTTTCATATACAAATGACTTATTATGATTAGGACTAGTAAAATGAAACTGGTGTAAAACCAGTTTAAGTGTAACCTGACTTGGGTTCAGCTGTGAGGGGAAGCACTAATCATCATAGAATCACCAAATCAGTTTTAGGAGAAAGTTTAGGGCTAGATGTGATAATAATAAGTAGTCTCATAGAATCCTAAAACAGTTCAGGTTGGAAAGGACCTCCAGCCTTCTGTGGAAAAGGGAGCCTGGATGAAAATACCAAATTGCCTGTCTGGTCACATCTTGAAAACCACCATCAGCAGTGATGGTGACTCCACTATGTCCCTGGGGAGGTTGTTTCACTGAATGGTCATTCTCATTGCAAAAATTGTCTTTCTTCTTAGGTCATAAAACTGGGAAAACCTTGGTCAGTGCAACTTGTAACCATTGCTCTTTATCTTTTCTCCTTGTGTCTCCTTGTGAAAAGAGAGCTTCCATCCTCTTTGTGGCTGCCCTCTGAGCGCTATTCAAATAAAGCTAAGTCTGTCCAAATAAAACTGCAAAAGCAGAGTTTTAAATATCTAAATTCTCAGTACTATTTTGTTGATATTTTTCCCCCCTTAGCTTTTCACTTTAAGACCTTCAGTAAATGTCATCTTAAATGCTTAGGGTGTCATAGAATTGGAGACAAGGGTGTGCCACTTTTGGTTTACACAAATTTTAAATGCATCTGAAACCTGAGGCTGCAATTTTCCTTTAACATGTAAGAAAACTGAGGTGTAAATATTATTATTTTTTAAGACTGTCTGAATTGCAGGACAGATCCCATCCATGAGAACAGCTGCAGTCCTGCTGCTTCAGAGCAGTCCAGACAGAAACCAGGATGTGAGAAAATGTTATGTGACATGAAATCAAGATAGAGTTTCAGTATATCCCAAGTTGCAGAGTTAAATACAGCCAAGTAAAGTTGATTGCAGTCCTCTGTTGAGTTCCTAGGGACTAGTTCAGATTTATATCACACTTACTCAGCAAACTGTGACCAAGTCTCTGCACATTCTACTTTGTTTTTTTAGCTCATTTGCCTTCCAAAAGAAAAATCTCGTGTTTCAAATTTTTCTGGGACTTTGAATTAGTTTTAATTCAGAAAGAAAACCAAATTTTGTTGAGTAGTTAGTAGCTATTGTTGCTTTGCTTCAGCTGAGATTGAAGGCACTAGAAAAACAGAAGTTATGAGGATACAATAGTGGTGAGTTAATTGAAACTCAAAGGAAAAGTCTCCCAACACTCAGGAACAAGAGCAGATGTCCAGATTTGGCCAAAATCTGGGATTGAATTCCAAGAGTGTTGTGCAGAAGCTGTCCTTCAACATGAGCATAGTTTAAGAATACTGATCAGAACTAGCATAAATATTTTAAAAAGAAAACAGAAAACAACAACAAAAACAAAGCTAAAAATCATAGCCTAGATGTGCTAGGAAACATCAGCTGTTAGGTAATCTAGAAGTCGTATGGATATAGTTCTTGAATAGTAGATGCACAGCTGAATATGGCTAAGCAATGAACTAGGACATGCAGATCATTTCTCAACAAGCAACAGTCTGAAACAGCTTAATGGTGCAGCTGATGTTTCTGCATGCCTCCATTGCCAGTGCCTTTTGGTGTGGAAAGGATGAAAACTAAAGGGGGAAAACCAAGCTGGAGGTGCAAAGAAGTACACCTTGGAAAGAGCAGCTGTTTGAAACACCCTGCAGCAGCAGGACAGCCAGCCAGCTTGCCAGGGGCAGCACAGGATTTGTAAGTCAGATGAGAAATCTCTCCACACCTGTGGGACAGAAAGTGCAGCAAGCCGGCCGGAGCTCAGCAGCTGAGTGACTGGCAGTGCTGACAGGATGGGAAAACTATACGCACGAATGGGAAAACACACTGGAAAGCAGGACCTTGAGAAAAAAATTAAAAAGGGAAAATAGGCAAAGAGGCTTTCACAGTCAATCAGTCAATAGCATTGGAAGCCAACCAACGTTCTGTTCATACTGTCTACTTTGGACGTAGCAAGATTATACTAAATAAAAGAACTGACATGTTTTTAAAGGCCTCTAGCATCCAGTTGACTGAAACATCAGGTGAGAAAGATCTGGGAAGAGCATTAAGCCAGAGAGTACTGGAAAAAAGCTTGCATTCACACACAGCACAACAAATGGACTCTGTTTTAAGTATACCATATGTTGTATTTGTCATGTGTCTTTCTCTGAATGCAGGGGCTGCTCTGAATACTGTAAAGATGCTCAGCATCTTTGATAACTGCTGTTGACACTATGGGTGTCTCTATATGTGTCCTGTATTTTTCACTTTGCAGGGAAATCAGTCACAGACCATGTTGGAGGCACTGTTCCTTTTTTATGCTCTTCATGATAAATCTCAGAGATGTGATCCAGCAGGAGCTCTAGAGACTGATACTGCAATGTGTTTCTGGTTATAAAACAGTAGACATTCAAGATATGAATAACAAGTACCTGTTCATATAAACTGATAGCCTCCTGTATGTGGCATGCATTTCATCAGTTTCATTAATTATTCAGTTCCATGTAATTATGTTTGAGGTTGCTCTGAGCTATTCTGAATTAATTCAGGAGTTAATGGAAATAAGAAGAGAGATGCATATATTTAATAGTCATGTATATTTCAAGCCTAAGAATACTTGCATGCTATGTTAAATTTCTTATCTTAGAAGTCACTGAATGCTTTCATAGCAGGAACTTTGAGGGAACACCATGAGACATTTTTAAGAGGGAACACAAAGGAAGAAGGGAATGAGACAAGGGTACACCATGCAAACAGAAAATAAGAGAAGGAGGAAGAGAAACAGCCAGCTAAGTGGGAATGAGGTGAAGAGGAGGAGAATAGACAGAAAAAGAAAAGAAGAGTGAGAAACAACATAAGGCAAAAATCCATACTTCTTTTCTTGCCTTAATTCCCTGTCCCACCAGTAACATTTCTTTTCAATATCCCCTCCCTTTGAGTTTTCATGTAAGTAACTTCTCTCCTGTAAAGGCCATAGTATAGTCACAGGACAGTCATGGTAGCAATGACTTTGGAATGCTATTTTTTTCTCAGTGGAATGGATCATGTTCTGAGATCACAAAGTCATCCTGCAATCATGAGCAAGTTGTCAGGATGATTTTTCCGCTTTGCTGCTCCCAGGAGTCCAGAAATGGGGAAACAGAGGTGTTAAGTGTAACAGGGGGAGGAGAGCATCTGAACTATGTTCATTATTGATAAAAGCATTGAACCTGTGCAGCAAATCAATTAACCTAGGGTTTGTGCATGCTGCATAGTATGACTAATCATTTCCCAAAGACTGTGCCTGATTTATCAGGACTGAGAAGCTGCAAGTAATCTTTCTTCTCTTGTTTCATCATAAAGCATTCAGCTTGGAGTAAAACCAACAGCACTTTTGGCCCCTTTTGATATGGAGTGCACCTTCTTTAAAAGCTCTGTGTGTTGGTAGCTTGTCAAATCACTGTACATGCCATGTAAGCCCATATTATCCACTTCGGTGCTGCAAGCATTGTGTTACACTGGTGATTTACCAGAGCTGGCACATTTTCTGCTTACACTTTACATGGGCAGAGGGTGGTGAAGTAGCTGCTATCTTCAATCCATATCAAACTGCAAAGTACTAGAAAGGCCAAAACTAAGAGCCTCATTGCTAAAGCATTAATTTTTAACAGAAATCCACATGATCAGTGTTGGCATTTCAGTATTTAGTGTGATGGGAATTGGTTATTTAGACTGACGTTTCTTTTTAAGGCTACAAATGCCAAGATGCGAAAGTAGGGATGTGGATGTTCTTATGCTGTATATTTCTTCTTCTACTTCTTCAGAAGTTACTTCTCTTAGTTACTTGCTTTTCTAATCACTAATTGGCTAGAGGATGTCGCAGGAGTTTACAAAATCTACCTCTGGACTTTACACCCCCCTCTGGAAGAGGAGCTATTACACCATGCGCTGCAACTTATAGATGTGAGGGACAGAAAAATTAAATAATTTGCCTAGAGCTACACAGAAGGCTGTAGAAATCACAAGAACTTTCCAGAAAACCTGTGAAGGGATCATTTGTCAGTGCATGCACTTTACTTGATACTGTGTTGATTTCACCAAATGTGTTTTGTGATGCTCAGTATCTGTTTTTATGTATGCTCCTACTGTGAACAGAATCTAGATATCCTGAACCCCATTCTGTTGGTCTGTTATTTAATGCCCTTCTTTCATCCCTGGTGCGCTTTAACATCAGTGATTGATGAATCACGTGTACATGTTTAGAGGTCAAAGTGTAGCACAGGGAGCCCAGTGGATAACAGTGCATTTCGCAAGTCCTGTTCTCTCCCGCCTTTCCTTCCCACATTTTTGTTGTCTTTGTTCTCTGTTGGCTCAGTGTTATAAATTGAACAATTTCTGATGGTGCCAGGCAGCTTGACTTCTCACTGAAATTCAGAATGCCTGCTGACTCTCTGCACTGTGCCTTTATACTGGGAAGGCAACAAAATTGACATGGATATCCATTGAAATGGATAGGTTCTGAGAAGTGAGGAGGAATACAACCACCTGAACAAGTCAACAAAATGTTGTCAGCATTTTTTTTTAAAGAAGTGTATTCTCTCACTAAGCCAGATTTTCTTCTCTGAAGTATCTGATTTTTCTGGAATAATAATAGCAATTATATATTTTTAAAAATTTAAAAATTTAAACCCAAACTTCAAAACTCTGAAACATTTAGGCATGGAGGTGTTGTCCTTGGCACTGTGTGGAAGTGGTATTTGGGCAGCCTCGTCTGCCTCTGTGGGTGGCTGTTGTGGGGCACTGGGAATCCATGGAGGCTCTCATCGGCCAGAGAGGCTGGTGCAAGGAACAGCTCAAACATGAAACCTAATTTTCTGGGCGCAGGATGGTGTTCCTGGTAGTATCTCTGAATCCAGTTTCCTTTCACAGGTGAAATTTTTCAGTGTTGGGGGAGCTTTACAGGAAAAAAGAAAAAGGGCAAAACAAATCCAAAGGATCCTGCCAGCTCTGCTGAAGGGCACATCTGAGCAGTGCTGGAGGGGAGACCTGGCCTGCCTGGGCAGCAGCTGTTCATCTGCCTGCTATTCTCCAAGACTGGGATTCTGCTCCTCACCTTTCCGGACTAAATGCTTTCTGAGCTCCCTCTCAGCTTCCCAGGAAAAGATATCATTTGGCCTAAGTGCTTACTTAATGGTCATTTAATTGTTCTACTCTAATTTGCCTGAAATATATATCATAAAACAAACAAACCTACCTGTAATGAGCTGTTTTAAAGCAGGATTTGTAGTTTCCTAGGCTAATGTGTGTCTCTCGTATTTGAATCCTGAGTAGTACATTTACCTGGAGGTTTATTTTGAAAATGTTCTATGTGTAGATCTAAACAGGACTTTTGAGCATTTGGCATTAGTTCAAAGTACTGTGTGCTGTTCAATCTTCCTAGAATTCCCAGAAGAAGATAGTGAGCTTTCATTGCTGTGCTGTCTCTCAGAGAAGCTGACCATTTATTGGCCCAATGAACACTGAATTAATCTGGAGGATTGCCTATCAGGAGCTTGCCAAAATGCTCCATAAAAAAAGTCTCACAGCAAAGTAAAATGCCAGAAGAACAGTAAAATCAAAGAACACCAGGTGTAATTCTCAGTAATTAGAGTCTTTAAAAGGATCTAAAGGATCTTCCTTGGTGGGAGCAGAAGAGCTCTTTTGTGGGTTTTCTGTCATTTTGGTTGGTTTTAGGCAAAAAGGATATTAGATGACTAAAGGATCTTTCCTGTAGTCCAGACTGTGGACTTGTTTAACCCAGCTCTAGTGTATATGTAGTAGCACTTCTGAATGTACATCAAATTCTCTTCTTCCTATTAGCTATCTAGTGCCTAAACCCAAAATGTAAATAAATGTACCCCTATCCTTTTTATATGTCATTTGGTAAAATATTTTGGGGGTTGCTTTGTTTCTTCATTTCCTCCAAAGACACCTGCAAAGGCCTCGTTTTCTCTAAGTGTTTTTTATGACTCATTTCATGGAGATACTTCTTTGCTGAGCTATATGAAGTTGAGCTGTCTCAAAACCAACTTTTTGATCAGAAGCATGTCTGTGTTGAAAGATATCTCATTTTTTCTTTTTCATATTTATTCTCTCTTTGGACTTTCACAAGTCCTGTTTACAGGCAGAAACAGGTTTTCCTTTCTTTCCAATATGGCTTGATGTCAGGAAAAGCACTGCCATTTTTTCCTGCTTACTTTGACCACCAATAAATACCACCCAAATTAAAATCCATGTTCAGTGTTTAGCTGATACTTTTCATCAAAGTACAGAAATCAAATACAGCTGCTTATCAAGAAAAATTCTATTTTTTTTGTGTGGTCACACAAGCACAGCAATATTGACTGCACTCAGTTTAGTCTTCTGCTGACCTCTGGCAAGCAGCTTGTAGATTACTAAGGATTTTCTTCACCTTTCTTTACTTAGATCATTATAGCCAGGGATTGCTACAAACCAGATATGATGCTAACAGATCTCATGTTTATTTCTATGTGCAGCTCTGCCAATGCATCTCCCACTTTACTCATTCTATCTTGTCACCTCCTTGCTCTTTTAAAGAAATTGAATACCAATTAGTACATACATGGTGACTAGGATGAAATAATACAGCATTTTTAGCCTATGTAATCTGTACAGGCCAAAGACTGCTCCAGTCACTGCTTTAGCGTTCTCTCTGAAGTGGAGATGAGATCCAAACCTCATCAAACCGGTTCTGAAGCCCACAGACTCCCAGCAGTTTCAGTAGAATTTGAGCTGGCATCACGAGACTGTGAACATCTGCCAACAGCACAGATTGAATCAGAAGGTGAAGAAAATCATCATTATTTCTTTGGGTTACACCATTGCTCAGGTAAAGAAAGTCAGGAATAACTGTGCTACAATTCACTTCCTGCAGAAGAAATTAGCAAATTATTTCACTGAACTGTAGTGAGAGAGAAGTGACTCGAGGTTCTGTGCAGAGCTGTGAGAGATTAAAAAGCAAGAATGAAACCAAGAGGTACTAAGTAGATTAAAGGCAATTCAGTCCTGAAGAATACACTTGCAGAGCAATTACACAGCCTACCACTCCCAAATGCTATTAATGATTGCTATGGTACAGGTGATGCTCTTCACTTTGGCACAGAAGAGTGCCTGCTAGTGTTAGGGTGAAGAAACTATAGTATGATGCTGAATAAGCCTCAATGCACAGAAAAAGAGCAATGATATGACAGCAGCAGTGTGGTTTGTGTACACAGTGGATGTTTCTCACCCTGAATGTGCCAGCAGAGCATATAGAGTTCTGAGAGAAGCAGGTTCTTCCACTTTCACACCACTATTGCCCTGTAAACATTTCATTCATCTCTGAAGTATGACTTGCAGATTAGACTTCCACTCATTGTGTTCTTGATAGCGTTTGGTCTTAAATGGCTAATAACATAGGACTGCTATTTCAGGTGCCTCCACATGAAATCTGATGCTGAGTGCCCCAGAAAAGAAATTAACCATTTGTGACAGGAAGGGGATCACATTTGCTGCTTTGAGGAAGATGTATTTGCCTACAAATACCCACTGTGTGTCTGTGTTAGGTGCTAGTTGTAGCATTTGAACATAGAAGCAAGAGAAATATAAATGCTAGTGATGGTAAAAGCAGAAATTTTAACTATGCTTTAAAATGGTAATATTGCTTTCTGGTAATATTCTTGTTCAGATAATAAAGGATTTTGTTCCCTGAGGTAACTGGAAAATGTTTTTTGAGTGCCTTAATGGCACCATCTGAGTAAATCCTGTTTGCAGGTAACTTTTCTCAAATGGCAGTGTATTCGTCATTCCCATGCTACACCCATCCTTTCCCAGCAGCTCTCACTTCTCCCCTGACCTAGACCCTGCAATATCACCTTCCAGACTGTGAATCACTCACCTCTCTCCCTTGTGCCCCCACCAAATGTTATCATCATACCTGCTTGAACCCTGACATTTAATTTGTGTAAGTTATGAACGCTGCATGGCTCAGGCTGACATTTTATTCACATTCCTCTTCTGAACTAAACTCAGGGAAAACACAGCAACATATTTTGTTTGCACAGAATGGCAAACTGTCTGACCATAAAAGCAAGCCCAGTAAAAATTTTGAAGTTTTTTTGTAACTAAATAGCCCTTTTGTATTTCAGCTGGAAAGCAACCTGGGTTTGGTTTTATTTTTGTTTTGTTTTTGTTGTTTTTGTTTTTGGCTTAGAAAACAGTGTTATATCACCAATGGATGTATATTTAAAATTTGTGTTTACATATACACATCCATTTTGTAAATACATTTGCCTAAGCTATCCTTAAAAGTTGCTGCTGTGACCCCACTCCTTGCTTGGTATACCCAAGGGAGGCAGCATTGATTTTTTTTCTCTGAGTTTTTCAGGCTTTAATGAAAGCAAGGGAGAGGCTTGTACCTCCATTGCAATTTACTTTAATGTATGGGCAGTCTTTCAGACCTTTGTTGTTGGGACTATTCATGTGCTTAAGTGTTTTGCTGGATTGAAGCCACAGAGCAGTTAGCAAATTAATGCACATACCAGGGTACAGCATTCTATTTCTTCTTCCCAGGCAGTTTGCATTTCCAGTATTTGTGTAGGATATCGAGCGACAAGCAGCTTGATTGCTTTATTCATGAAGTTGGATATCAAAAAATGGGATGTCTTCTTGGTAGTTAGTATTTCTGTATTGCTTGCTTATAGATATTCCCCTTTTCTTCCCATCCAAACTCCATTCCTACGGAAAAAGTGTATGTGGTGGCTGTCATTGCCATAATTTCTTATCTTCTGTGAAAATAGTATTGTATGCATGGTTTTGCCTTGTGGTATGTTCCAGACAGTGTTAGAAACAAAATTTAGCTGCCACATGATTAGAGTGATAATGACCACAGATATTCATTGCAGGCTGACAGAAGCTTCTCTGAATGCACTTACCTAATTCTGTGCTTCCAGTTTGGAGTATGTGAGAGCAGCTGTACATCTCCTTTGGAATTAAATCCTGACAGTGGCAGTTGAATTGGAAAAACACATGTTTCCACACAGCTTATTAGGCAACAGATGTGTTCTCACTTTGCTAAATTATTTGTGAGCTTCTATATTAATACTTCTCTAGCAGCAAATTAACCAGGTGAGCCAAGGATCTCCACTTTCCCACTGGCACTGCTTTCTGTGGCGTGTGCTCTCAGTCACCAGCCAATTTATTCCACAGCTCTGTTGTGTCCTGCTTTCCACTTCTGATTAATATTGAGTGGCCTTCTCAGAGCAAGGTCATGCCCCAGCAGAGCCAAAAGCATCAGAATTCCACCTTGCAGAAAGCAGGGCTGCTGACTGCATCTTACCTTGCATCTTGACACTATTTCCTGGCATTCTAGGCTTTTTTCTGTCCTGCATTATAATGCTATCTCCATACTTGGTTGCATTAACTTTTAATTCCTGTGTGAACTAGTAGGCCAGAAGTTACTTTAAAGCATGTCTGTGTATTGTTTTCTCATGGTTCAGCTTCTGAGGTAGTTACCTACCTTTTTAATAGAACACTTTTCATCCAAAAATATCCCAGGGTGCTTTAGAGGTGTGATCCTAGAAAATTACGTTACCCCATTACCTTTGGACAGAGATGCTTGAATTTATGGACAGTATGGACATTATGTGTAGTACATACAGCACAGGGTGGGTTTTACTGGAAACAAACAGTGATGCTCCCAGTAGCGATGGACATTACAGTCAAGTGAAGAGAATGAGGAGCTAGGGCAAACAGCTGGAACTTACCATGTTAGAGGGTATAGAAACAGGTGGAGGCACAAGCCTCCAAAAATAAAACAAAGTCTGTTGTTGTAAGAAGTGGAAATGTTGACGTGCAACCAGGGTCAAAGAGTCAGCAGCAGGTGGAATTATTCCTTGGAGAGGGAGAAGTTCTGTATAAGAGAGAAATAAGGAAAGAGGTGTTTGTAGAGAAAGCAAAGATGCAAGTGTAACTACTCTGTAGGTAAAGAGAAGAAAACAGGAATGGTAACTTGCAAGGGATATTATGACAGAACAAATCTGGCAATGCAGTAGCTGTTAGCCAACGTGATATTAATTTGAGAGCTGGACACAGTGATCCTGATTGCTCCTGTCCAACTAGAGATAAGTTACTAACGGTTCTATGATTAGGAAAGTTATCAAGAAAACCCAACAAAAAGAACACCACCTCAGGAAGATATAACTAGACTGGGATCAGAGAATGACAGAAGAGAATGGGATGAGTGAAGAAATAGGAAGGGGGAAAGGAGAAATTCCAGATCCTTGCTTGGAAGTCTCCCTTGCATTATCTTCTCTTTCTCTACATAAGAAGAGGCGAGTAGTTCCACTACCTCTGTGGATTAGTGTGCTCTTTTCTTTTGTACCCAAGGGCCCTGAACAGAAGCTCCACTAAGATGAGCCAATGAAGAGACATGTTCTGGGCAGTGTACATACTTGAGCAGTTGGGCAAGGGACCCTCCCTTGTACTAGAGAATACTTTAAAGAAAGCATATGCAATTTTTCTATTCCAGGGACCCACAAGATGCATCAGATTACTATGGTGACCTTTCCTGCTTTCACTGGGATCTAGAAGGGAGAACCTCTACCCTAGAAAGTTAGCATAAATCTCTTGTAAGAGAGATAAGTAGGTTTTTTTTTTTCTTTTAAATTGCTGTAAACAGCCTCAGTAAAAAGTAATTAGTGGTAAATTGTGTTGTATTGTGTGTGGTACAGTGCTCTGGATTTGTTTAGCTACTGAAAACTTAAGTGGGAAGTGTGAAAGAAAACATATCTGGGCACAGTAAAATCTCTCTTGTGCTTATAGAAAGTGTATTGTCATATGCTGATTCATAGAAGTGTAAATCCCTTGACACACCAATTTTATTCTGAGAATCCTGGAGCTTTCTGAAGATGTGTTGATATTAAGCATGTAAGGAATAGGTGGTAGAGGGGAGTTATTATCTGACACAGTGTAAGCACAGTGCAATATTTATGCGATCATTAAACTCTCTGCCTTGGATGGGTCATTTGCTAAGATAATTTTTGCTCCTCTTGTTCTCAGCTGGTCCCACTTGGCAGTACCATTACGACCAACGGGTCTCAGGCCAACACAAATAATGCTCTTTGGCTTTGAGTCTCTGATTATAAGTAAATCGATTTATTCTGGGATGCTAAGGGGGAAAAGGACTTACTGCTGCTTTCCAACTCTATGGAAAAGAGCCATGCTGCCTTTAGCTGTTCCTGCCAGAAGAATACAGTGACTGTGTGTAGCACCCTCCTGTGGTGTCTTGTGGCTTTTACTGCTACTTTCATTTTCTCCTCTGCTCCCTCTTGACCAAAGTTTGTGTCCAGATTCTCACTACTTGTAGCCAAGACTGAGGACAGAAAGGTCTACTGCAATGACCAATTCATGTGATGCTGTCAGCTTTCCTCATGGGTCTTATTTCTGGATACTACCACATCTTTTCCCCATTCTGCTTGAAATCAGGATAATAAATATTTTAAAAATATTTCTTAGTTTAATCTTCAGGTTTCGGAATGTACTTAGTCTCATGTTAAGAAGGTAATTGAAAGAATGAGGAATATTGTGAAAACACAGTATGAGTAAGTGCCCTTCATCACATCTTTTGAAATTCCTCATTCTTGTTTGCTAGTGGTATCCCTTTTCCTTCATTTCTGACCCGTTGTCTGAGCAAGAGATTGCTAGTCATGCTGAATTAAGTTTAAAGTCCTCATATGGAAGCATTCACCTGAATGGTTCCATTTACTCCAGGAACTGAACGTTTCCAGGGTGCAGCTCAAGCAGCATTAGTCTGCTGTGATGCTACTCCATTCCATACATTCTACTATATCCTAAACATCTTCACATTAAACACTGACATATCACTCTGCATCATTAGTAGAAGTTATTTCTATTGCATAGTGCTTCTTTTCTCATGTTTTCCATGTGATGTGTGTACAGGATCTCATCATTCATTTCCCTTTCTTTTCACCTCCAGGAATGATGTGTCTCTGCCATAAACGAACTTTACCTCAGAATTACACCTTCATAAAGAAGTGGGGGTTTTTTTGTTAGGTCATTCACAGTAAGGACTTTATAATTCCTTTGAAGATGATGAGAAATTGGGTTTAGAAGTCTTTTAAGATAAGCATCAAAAATTTGATGACACTTCAGTAGCAAGACAATGTAGAAGCTTGAGGTAACTCTGTTGTGCCTAATCTAGGTAAAGCACTGCAGTTTTTTATAGTGTAGCTCCAGCAATCTGAATATTCTGGAGGTTTGGAGCCTGTCACCTTGCTCTAGTCCTACTGAAAGAGGATTACATAAAGAATTACTGCAGCCAGGCTTGGTGACCGCTTTCCCTTTTAGGCGCAAGGTATAGAAGATGCTGTGAACTCTGCTATGTTAGGGTTTACTTGCCAAGGAATGCAAGAGGCTTCTTCAGCTGGGGATAGAGCTGTCCAATTAACATTTGACCGAAAGAGCCTGCAGAGTGTCTGCAAGCTGGTCAGAATCCTGTGTCCATATGCATCATTTGCTGTGGATAAACATTACTCCCACTTTTTCATTATGATGATTTTAGAGGCACAGCTGAAGTGCTGCAGTGATATAACAGACTGCTGCTGTTTAAGCTTTTGGGTCCTTTTATTAATATTTTTCTCCCATTTTTTATCCATTATCTATTATTATTTTTTATCCATATCCATTTTTATCCATTTTTAATGGATAAGGTCTGCTACCTCCATAATATAAACAGACACTGTTTCATATGGGTTTGGAAAACAGCCATATGAAAATTAGTTTCAACTGATAGGTTTTAGGCTCTTATCTGTGAGAGAATGTTGTTCCCTTTGTATAATATTAAATTGCTGCTACATGTTTCTGTAGAAACAAGAATGGTTAGGTGGGTGATGGAAGATAGTCTGACAGAAAAGCACTAATTAAATACTGTTTTGCAAAGCCCTCATTGAAATTCATAGCTTGGTACCTTTGGGGACTTGAAAGCAGGGGAGATGGAAAGATTTCAATTAAAAAGGTATTTGTGTGGTTCTTTGTGAAGCCAATCATTGCTTTTTTAATATAAAGCATGTAAGTATCTAATACGCTTTAGAAACATCAAATATCTTGCCTTGAAACAATGAGCGTCTTAATAGGTCTCAGAGGAAGATACTTTGAAGTAAAACAAAAATTTTTGTCAGATTAAGGCTCTGCAGGTTTTTAGCACAATAGCAGTCTTATGTAATTTTTGTATTGGCTGATTAGAAAATTTGAAAGGGGAAGTACACATGCATAAAGAAATAGTATTTTTAATAACTAGTTACTCGTGTTTTGCTACACTTGTAGTTGTCATTTGCAGATTTGTAATGTATGTGATTGCTTTACTCTTCCAATACTTTTAGATTCTTTCCTAATTCCAGGGACTTCTGCAGCATGAATTGAATCCCTCATTGAATTGGTGTCTGGGCAACAAATAACAGAAATATAGCAATTTATGGCTACAAATTTATGGCCATCAGTTGAAGTCATTTGCAAGAGATACACAGTTCAGAGGGTTCAGAGAACATGTATTCCAGATGCAACTAAATACCATGAGCCACAAAACGCTTGTCATCAAAACAAACTCAAAACTTACAGTAGAACCACAAAAGCCTCAACCATAATTTACCACAGTAAGAAAAAAGCAAAAATCCAGACCATTGCCAGGTCCCTAGATCCCTGAAGTCACAGTAAGCATAAATAAAATTCCCAGATAACCCTAGAGTTCTGTGTCCAGCTGCAAGAGACAGCAGATTCAGAAAGATTGATCTCAACCTGATTTCAAATAAGAATTTCTCTTGTTCCTGAATTTCCTGCTCAGAATACGAGGAGAGTGTGGCAACAGACAAACATTGGCAGGTGCTTTGTACAGCTGTTTTAAGAGCCGTAGAGCCCACCTTGTCTAAGCAGTGGTCTTCACCTTCCATCCTCTTAGGCAGTCGTGAGCTCTCTCTCACTCCTACATATCCAGGCAAAGCTGAGGGTTTTCTACCACACCTCAGAGAATCCCTGGTGCAAGTGCAGATGCTGGAATTCAGAGCAAAGTGCCTGAGCAGAGATGAGCCAAGGCAATTTTAATAGAGTCATTTGGATCTCATTAGATCTCACGCAACACTCGAGACCATATCTGAAAGCCAAAAAGTTTTCACCCAATGGATCTCTAGAGCACTGGCTTTAAAGGCATGGGGTTTCTTGGCAGGAGCACAAATGGCAGCATATTAAATCGGTACCCTTTCAAGGCAAAACTGCTCATGAATTTAATTATTTTTGCTGTTTCAGCTGTGTAGGTTTTTGGGGGCATCTATGATGACACCCCTTCATGGTTGCATCATTGGAAGCAGCAGAGCACTTTACAGGCTCTACAATAAACACTACCAAAAGATGGGCCATTCTGATAAGACAAATTCTACCTCCCTTACTGGGGGACAGGAGGATGTAACACAATGCCTTATTTGAAATAAATTATTTTACCTAATACCATCCCCCCAAGGTTTACTCATCAACTCCTTTCATCCACCCCCACCCCCAAGTTTCCTTGCCTTTCAGCTTGATCCACACCCATCTAGCGAAGCACTTATCTGATTGCATTTCTGCAGATTTCTAATATAGAATTTCATGGTCTGTGTCCATAAAGAGAATTTATCATGGCTTTTTATCATGGAGTATGATTCAGGAGTCAGAAAACAACTGTGGTTTAGGGTCTGCTTGTTGTTTCATGGTCAGTGGAATGCTTTCTCTATACTCATGCTACTATAATAACCCTTGCTTAGTTGCACGAGCATAATTTCCCTGTAAACAGCAATGAAAACAAATGACATTTAAATAATAACCACAAATAGTACCAACAGTAACAAGTAATAACAATAAATATCACTCAATTATTTATTTTATAACTATTACTGCATTTTATTTTAAAGTAACAGCTACTTGAAAAGCTCAGATGCTTAGGCTTGCATTTTTCAGTTATGAGGTATTCTTGATTTTCTTTTTAACAAGTTCTGTTCATAACTTGAATTAAAACATATAGTCTCTTGATTTTTTTTCACTTTTGGCCATTCATTCTTGATCATTATGGCTGTTTTACACAGGTTTAAATATAGTAAGAACAGAGCCTGCCAGTGGCAAATTTTTTGCAGTGCATTTTACACTTTGGAAAAGCACGTAACTATCACTTAGGTGATGAATATTTCAACAGAGGAGATGGCATTGAACAAGATGATGCTATTTTCTTTTCATACCACTGAGGTCTAAAAAAAGTTGCATCACTGTGGTAATTGCAGCACGGGTGGTGAAAATCTCTAATGCAGTGCATTTGTTTTGTGGATGGTGCTGTAGCCAAAAAGTATATTTAGGTAGCACTGGTGAAGGGCTTGTGGAAAAGTAGTATTAATTTGTATTACAATAGCTTTTAGGTCTGGGTCTATTGTGTCAACTGCTATACAGAGACAGAGAAAGAGACTGAGAGGTTGAGGCTCTCCATTCAGCCAGACAAAAGATGTGTATCCCTACTTTACAGGCAAGGAAGCATGGTATTCGGTGGGCTCCCTAGAGAGAGAATTCTGCCTCCTGATTCCTAGCTCACTAGATTCCTAACCTTCACTGACTGTGTTGGGCAAGATCCCACAGGCAAACTGTTCATTAGTTGAAAAATCATGTTTATGTAACCTGGACTGATCAGCAAATTCACAGAGAAATCAGAATACTTTCTCAGAGAAACAGTAGTTTGCAATGAATGCACATACATTTTTTAGATGTTAGGGAGAAAAAGGTTAAAATATCTGCAGACTAAAAATTATTTTGATTGTTTTTAAATGAAATTGTTGATGCTTCATTTTGCCAAGCAAGCTGCAGAAATATCCACAGAACCTAAAAGAAACAAAACCCAAAAGTGTTTTAGCCTTAAAGCACAAAGCCATCCTCCCCTATGGATATGATGGAAAGAGGCTCTCTGAAGCTTTAACATTCGTACTCAAGTCATTAATAGGAATGACTATGAATTCTAATGAAGCTGTGATTCAGAGCACTTGAGTTCCGCACATCTCCAGAAGATCCCAGGAACACTGGTATTAGATGCCTAAACTTAATAGTGCAGATACCTCCTTTTGCCCTTGAATTTGATGTGAATTCAGTGCTGCATCTTAATGTCAACAGCTGGGAACACAAGCTTGCTTCCACTTGAAAAAGAAACCAGTGAAATCCTATTATAGGTCTACTAAGGCAGAAAGGAGCAGGATACATTTGTTTCAGTGGCAATTAAACCCCCACTAAATAAATTGAAAAGAAATTTGCCTTTTAAATTATGAAATAAAACTGCATTGCATTCTAAGTTTTATTCTAAAAGGTAAAAGTTGGTTTAAAGGTATTTTAAACCCTTGCAAATTAGCCTTTATAATGAAATATTTGCTGGTATTTTCAAATACATGTATCTAACTTTGCATTCTGTATTATGAGGCTTATCCACCCTTAATGATCTAGAAAAGTGGTTTGTTATCAAACAGAAAACTGCTGGATGAGAGTAACCGGGATTCAAATATGCAAGTGTGTGAGTTCCAGTTTAATTAGCAGCAGAAAAGCTAAAAAGAATAGCATTTAAGAAATGTCTCGTGTGCCTTATGAGTAATTATCCAGGAGAAGTGTGGAATGGTACAATCTGGTAATAATGGGGAAAAAAACAGAATATGTAGGCCACAGGGAACATGCCAGAGGGACTCTTCTTAGATAACAAGAACAGTAGTACTTGATCAGAGTACATGCCTGTCTTGCTGTAATAGCTGTCTCCAGTAATAGCCTTAAGTACCTAGGGAAGAGGAAAAGCAGGGCAGGCACACCTGATACTTGCATTGTTTCCAGCTCAGGGGGATTTCCCAAGCCTGGTGTGGCTTGCTCTGTAGCCATTAGTGGATCCCTCTCACACTCACTCTCCTTGTCTGCCTTGAATGCATGCAGGCTCTCTGAACAGAGCCCTTCAAGCCTGCAGCCTCTTGTCTCAAGAGCTGCCACATCCTGTTTGTCTCATCCTGGCTCCTGCTCCCTGCATTTGGTGGCTTCTTGGTCCCAGGGGGTGAGAGGAAGAGAACTGTTGGTTTCTGTGCACTCTCATGCATTCTTCCTTCCTGATTCCCACACGGGAGATCTGCACAGTCCCCCCCCATTCTAATCTTGCTGCATCTGCCTGGTCCAGCCTTGGCAAGGGCAGTCCATGGCTGAAACACATCAGCAAACCTGGGGGCCAGCAGGAGATGCAGATCCCTTCATGCTGATGTCTGTCGGAGACTCACGAGAAATAGTGGGCGTTTGCTTGCTTGAAGGTTACCTGGTATTATGTGTTTGAAAATGTAGCAAGGGAAAAACACAAAATATGAAGCTTAAGAGAGATTTGTGAATATTTAAAGTGGGGCTTGTTTAGTAAAAGCATCAAATATGTTTCAAAGTAGTGAATGTAGGTGAAAAAATATTCTGTGACTGTGTTTCTCTCTGTCCAAATAGACTAATTGACATAAAGCTCTGTTTCATGTAGGTAGGTTGCTACTAATCCACTATTAAGAAGAATTACTTCTGTTGCTCTTGGTAGGACAAGAAGTTAGATTTTTTTTCCCTGACTTAAAAGATGCAGTGATGGTTTTACAGTGACAAGGAACAAGCAGACCTACTGCTTTGGCTGTCTTTGCTGTTGGTTAATTCTTCCTTCCAACATGCTGTGCTGCTTAACAATTGCATTTCTGGTGTTACAGTCTTGTTTCCAATATGACCGCACCATTTTCTGCAACCTGCTCTACAATTCTGTTGCTTTCCTGAGACATTAAGTTGGTACAGGTATGAGATGAGGCAAGAGGAAGCAGACTCAGTATCAAAGCTTCAGCTCTGTGCTGAGATGAGGTGGAAAAAACAAGTAGCAGGCTTGTCAACTGTGTCAGGATGTCTGAGTAATAGGGATGGAAAGGTTTTGTTAAAAATGATGCACTGGAGCATTGATAAATCCCTTTTTGAATTGCAGAAAAAAATTACAATTATCCTTTTACAGTTTATGTCCTCTAATGCAAACTTCTAGAAGCATATTTACTTTACTCCATAAAGATAATTCGATGTGACATCAGTGTGGTTTGTTGGTCAAAGATAAGCAGAGCTTTCAATCATAGGATTGAAAATAACAAATGAAGCCATGTTTGGCCTGTAGTAGTGGTTTGTGGTACAAAGTATTAGGGCCTCTGTTATGGCCCTAATCAGTTCTGAAGAAAGGAATTATAGAAGTGAACTGAAAAATTCAGAATTAAGATTGTTGTTTTCATATTTTTTTCAAGAATCACATCCAAACTGTACATTTCTGAGCAAACAAAAACAGTTATGGGGTTAATCCAACACTACTGCTATCAATAAATCTTTATGTTGAATTTAGCAGGACTAAACACATAACCACTGAGGTTTTTGTTTAATTTCCAAGAGTTTTTCTACTCATGCTATTCTGCTGGAGGGTGTTGATTTAGTTAGGTGTAATAGATTACAATGAGCTATTACACGATGAATTAGCTGTTTTTAAAGCAATATATTTCACAAATGATATAAAAATTCTTTTGCAAATAACTCATATTTTGTACCACTTGCATTATTTCCCCTGTTAGTCAGATCATGAAACAAGGCTGTGCTTCACAAATGACAGTAGTGAAATGAACTTCTGACTCCAGGAGGAATGAGTCTCATGCAAGGCCTGTGTTCTCAGCTGGCATTCTGGAGCAGCAGGTGTGTTCCTAAGGCAGACAGCACGAGCATGATGTGAGGAAACTCTTCATCCTTAGCTGAGGAAAATGCATGTTTCCTATGCATACCTAAGAAAGATTAAATTAAAATTTATGTTGAAGACAGATGCAGACGCATTTTGTCTGCTGCAGGCATTTTGAAACGATCTCTAGTATTACTGAACAGTTTTGTCAACAGCTTCAAGGAATAAAAGTGCAATGGGGCTTCAGATTGGAGCCATTTGGATTTCTGGTCTTCAGCAGTGACAGGTGTGCCTGCATGTCTGGTTGGCTACAGACAGGCATTCAATGGACTAATTTTCAGAAGGAGAGTGTTCAGTGACTTCTGCAAATTTTACTCCTTAAACAGAACACAGAAGTTAGGTCCTGGGATACTGGCACATCCATTTCTGAGAGCTGGCCTAAATAGAAAAGGAGCTGATAAGTCACTGTCTCAATCAATGAAATACATCTCATTACTAATGAATATTGCATCAGACTTAACATGCCTACAGTAAGTGAATTCCTGCATCAAGAACAATTCACTTCATTCCACAAAAAGGAAAGAGAACATTTGTGTTTAGAAGAATAGGTCATGCAAGTATATTGAGGTCCAAACCATTTTTAGTGCTCCCTGACTTTCCCTCCTAAATTTTGTTATGTAATTTTCAAGGCTATTAGGTGTGAATCAGCTTGCTTTCCCTTCCTTTGCAACCACCTCCCAATTACAAAAATAAGCTGAAGTGGATAACAGCTCTGGCCTTTTGCTCCCAGCACTCTATTTCTACTCCAGTGTGTTGTTTTTATGGAATTACTTAGGTGGTCTCGGTTCACATCCCACTTGACTGTGGACTGTATTATAAAATCACTGTGTACAGATTCCATGGAATTGGCAGCCCTTGCTTGAAATAAATCCAGGGCCAAACAGGCATAAAGAATTAATTATTTCTTGCTTCTAGAGAGGGTCTCTTTGGGTCAGGGTTGAAAGCATTGGCAGACCAGTGTAGGGAAGCTTCCACTCCAGCTGCCTGCGTTGAAATTAGGCTGTCGATAAATAGAGGACTACAGTTTTCAGAACTGCCAACTCCTTAACCTTCATTAGCACAAATATTTGCTCAGGGTTTTATGAATGTTGTATTTTCAGTGTGTGCTGTTGTATTTCATTCCTAGAACGATCTCTTCAGGACAAAAACATTAGGGAGTTATCTTTTTCTTTAATGGACATGCAGCAGCATAAGCAAGGTGTACAGGATTCTGCAAATTTCCCAGAGAGGTTTCTGTAAATTTCTCAAAGCATTTCCTCTTTTCTATGGGTGTTTGGTTATATGGCAAAGAGGTAGCATGAATTTTTCCTTCACAAAATAAGCTGGAGGCCCACAGGGACTCATAACTTGACTTCAAAAAACTGCTTTCTTAAGCCACTCCTTACGGCAAACTAGGAATCCCTGGAGAGCTGGGTTAGTTTGTGGTCTTGGCAGGGTTTTCTTCTGGCCCACCAGGTCTGGTGCAAGCACAGGTAGTCCTAGGCATAAATAACTCTGATTTTAATGAAAAAGATTTATGTGGTCATAAAGGAAAAATTTCCCAGTGAACCAGTTCTGTACATAGCGAAATACCTAGACACATATGTACAGAAAAATAGTGTCTTTTTTCTAGTATTATCCCACCACGTTGACAATAGAGATGACTTTGGATAAAGCTCTCATCACTGTGTATGTTGATGGAAGTTTCTGACTAGATGCACATAAATTAAAGAAAAAAATCAGAAGTGAATATCACACAAAGAGATATGGCATAGAAAAAACCCTTCTTCCCCAAAATAGCATCTTGGGTTTGGACAGCAGTTCTCCTTATTTCCTGGTTGTGCATCCAGTGCAGCATCAGGCACTGTGTGGATCTAATACATAAGTTAGGATGATTCTTTGCAAATATATTTTTTCAGATGTCTTCTAACTGTGACTTTCATCACCCCACAAGCAGAGTTTAACAATAGGCAAGGGGCACTGGAGCTCTGGCAGTGTGAGGGCATCCCCTTCCTCACAAGAATGGGACCTGACTGGAGTCAGATGCCAAAGCTCTCTCCATCCTTTCTTGAAGCAAAATATAGAGAGGGTTTAAAATAGTGCAAAATTAGTTACACTGAAATTTCGACAAATTTTGGTATTGTGTTAAAGCCAAGGGTTTACCCAAGCGATGGAGTATTTCACAGTGGGATACAGATATCTTACTAGAGCTCTAGGGCAATCGTATCTGGGATCACCTAACAGCATAAGAAGCTTGGGGATTGTCAGAAGACTGGAATTTTTTCAGACTGATTTGATAGATATGGAAAACAAAAATGTTGAAAGGTAAATCTGAACCAAGCACAATTGTTCCATGTTTGACCAGATGCACAGAGGGAAACACTGGTTGTAGTGAGCAGGGGAATGAAGGATGATAAAATCATTATCTCCAGTGTGGAAAAAAGAAGGATGGTAATAATTGTTCTTCAGGTGATTCTATCTCAGTATCTTCTCCACACAGGTAACTTGGTGTATTTCATTACTTTTTTTTTTTTTGGTAGTAAAAGCACATTGCTAAGGTGATAAAAATACATGTGACAAATGTCACCAGCATGAACTTATCAGTAATTGCATAACAAAAAATCATTTTTCAAAAGAATCCTCAGAACTAATTTTCTAATGTTTAAAAAAGACATTTCACAAAACATGTTCATAGCTGTTGTGCTGAGAAATAGGTATCTGAGAAACCAATGCAAGACCCAGTGTAATTTTGAAGCTTTAAATGAAAGATCTTTAAAGTAGCCTTCCAATCTGTTATTCAATTAATTCATGATGCCAAGAGTTACTATAATTGATGTTCCAATGACGTGATGGTGAGTATTCAGGTAGACAGGTGTGTAAAGTGGTTGGGTTGGGTTGGGTTGGGTTGGGTTGGGTTGGGTTGGGTTGGGTTGGGTTGGGTTGGCTTGGATTGGCTTGGCTTGGGTTGGAAGAATGTTCTCTGAATCTAGATTGAAGTTGTAACCCTAAGAGAACCTCAACATGAATGTATATAATGAAGTCAAAAGAATTTGCTGTGTTTCTTAGTCCATATTAATCTCTTTTCAGAGAAATCCAGCATTGAGCTGGTGGGAGAAAAAGGTGTTCATACTTCTTAAAAATTGTTTGGAGACACCTAGCTTATGTAAGTGCTTCTAAAGTAGCCCCTGAAGGAACACAGAAAATAATATCTCTGTCTGCGTGACACTAAAACAGTTCTCCAAGGACTTTGAAGTTCAAATCTCTGGCTCAGGAGTTCATTTTTTAACAAATTTTTACAGCAGAGTCACCTCAAAATGATCATTTCATAGTTCAGAAGGCGATATAAGGGGAGAAGGGAAGATTTCTGAGTATCTGTTTCCCTTCTTTGCATTTTCAGGCTAAAGTAATGTTATTCCCCACTCCAGTTTATTTTATTTGCAAAGCAAATTCCAAAATACCCTACAAATCATTTTAAAACTCTCCCCATCTGGCTTTTCTATTTGAAGAGTGCACAGCCTACACCTTAGATGCTGCATCTCAGACTGCCATTCCTGTCACCCTTACATCCAGAGACAGTGACTTAGTCATGACTCTTTTCTAGCCTTTCCAGCCTTAGCTGAAAGTTTGGGATGCTACAAGCGTGTCATACTGTGACATCACCACAGAAATATGAAATTCCTTATATTTCAGTGGAATTCCCTGCATTTTAGTTCATGCCCATCACCTCTTGTCCCATCACAGGGCACCATTGAGTTTGGCTTCATCTTCTTGACTTCCCCTTTACCATGAGGTGTACACATTGATGAGATCCCTGAGCTTTCTGTTCTTGAGGCTAAATGATCCCAGTTCTGTTAGCTTCTCCTCACAGGTCAAATGCTCCAACCCCTAAATCATATTGACATCTCTTCACTGGATTCTGGTGTCTGTGTTGAGCACTAGGTGCATAAACAAAAGATAAACTCAAATTTCCAAGATTTTTGCTTCAAGAAACTATCTCCAGGCTAAAAGCCATATCCTGGAAGTAAATTTTCATGGACTTAGACAAATTTGGAAGGACTTGTCTCACACCCCCAGAAATTTTCCCTAATAACTAGCAGAATTTGGACTTTCAAGTCTAGAACTGACTGCCTACAAAATTATAGCATGTTTTCTGCTATACAAATGCTACTGTTTTGTGAACAACTGTAATATTCCAGTATTTCAAGTTAAGCCTGCAAAGTAAACCTATTTCCATGTCTTTTTTTTTCCTCTACTCTTTAATTTTGTTCTTACTTTTATTTCTGGTTAGCAGGTATTCTTAAATGGTTGCAAGAAAAAATGTATCATTTTTAGACCAAAATACGTTGGTTTATTTGAAAAAAAGTTTGTATGGATGTTTTTTGTCATTTTTAGTAGACTCATTGCAGGGATTCCTTCCCTACTTATAGGTGATAGGTAGTGAAAGGAAGTTGATCTTGGTTTGTTTCATGGCTTAATTGTAATCCAGTGTTATCAGAAGTACTCAATTGCATCTTGAATCTTGCAGAAGCAGAAAAGTTTCTCCAGTATAGTTCAGAGCCTTCACTCACAAGGTAAAGGCTCTTTGATTAATCCATTTTTCAGTCCATATCTACATGCTCTAGAAGCCATATCTTCATGATTTATGTTATCACCGTGGCTAGCATTCAGGTGTGAATTCTTACATACTCTCCAAATACTTCTTTTCGTAAATAGTGTGTAATTCCAGCTTAAAAATTGCCATTTCAGCAAAATGCTTTTGCCAGCAAATTATCTGAGTGAAATTCATTGAAATCATGCATAAAAGCAAAATGCAACATTCATGGGCATTTACATTAAAATACAGATGTACCTTGGGCATTAACAGCATTTTTAGAAGTATCTATTGCATTGTTGCTCAGGTCTTCAATCCTATGGAATTTTATAGCTGAGAACCAACCTCTGTGTAGACCATATTGGTGATGATTTGTGGTAAGAACTGTACCATGTAATAGTAGGGTTTAGCCCTGAAAAATACCAGCAAATTACACAACTATCTCATCTTCTAAACCACATAGCAGTTATATGGTAAATACTCAAGGATCTGATTGAGCATAATTATCAGGTGAGCTGCAAAGACGTGTAATTATTGTGAAGCCCTACCTATGATATTCACTGGTGGAGTCACCACGTAAGTTATATATACTTCAGAGCTCTGTACTCACTCTGTCAGTATGAAGTATTACCATTAGTTTTTGTCATGGTTTTTCTCCCAGGATTCCTTTATTTGTTGAGTTTTCAGCTCATGTTTCCCATTGCACCCTTATTGCAGCTGCCCAGAGGAAGGGGCTTAGCCCACTTTTCACATGGGAGAGTCCTGAGGGAAGGGTTAGAAACCTTCCATGCCATCCATCTTCCCTGTCCTTCACTTCCTTCAGCATGCAGGTAGTTTTAATAATTTTATTTTCTTGGGTGTCATATACTCCTGGCCTGCAGTCTCTGTGGACAGCAGCCAGCTGAGCCAGCAAACCTGACACTCTCAGTACTGCACTTCCAGCTTTTACAGGGCAGTTACGAAGAAAACCTACTTGTTCTAATAAAGTACAGTGCTAGAAGCTGAAAAAAGTTCTACATACCTCCAAAAAGAAAGGCACCAGCTTGAAGAGATAATTTTTACCTACATTTCTTGGTACTTGCATAGACTGTTGTGAAGGCCTAAAGGGGAAGCACAACCATGGCACAAATTGTCACCAGTGGTCCTGGTGGCAGGAAAGACTAAGAATAGCAGGATTAAAGTATTTTGAAATCTGGGAGGAAATATTGGTAGATGCTCCAGATGTAGCTGTTTAATTTTTTTAATTAAATAGATGTTATCTTTTCTGCTGTATTTTGTAATTTGTATCTCTAAGTGCAAAATCTTTTGCTAAGGAGCTTTTTTGCTTCAGTGTTGTGCACTGCACAGGACAAGAGCATCATAGTTTAACTGAAGTGAAGCAGAGTAGCTTGGATGCTGAATAGTTGTTTTGTTTTGGGGTTTCTTTTAAAAAGAAAAACACAACAACTATACTCCTTTGAAACAAATAATGTTTTCTTTGCTGGTCCTCTACTAGACTGTTGTCTTAGTCAGACACTTGAACACAGATCCACATGCACTTTTTATAATATCTTAGTCACAGGAGTATTCAGTCATATTTTCTCAAAATGTTGTCCAAGTCTATTTTGTCTCTTTATGGTATTAAAAGCGTGTTAGATGACATGGATCTATTGGAGCAGGTCCAGAGGGAGGCCACAAAATTGATCAGAGGTACAGAACACCTCTCCTGTGAGGACAGAGTGAGAGAGTTGGGGTTGTTCAGCCTGGAGAAGAGAAGGCTCTGGGGAGACTTTATTGCAGTGTTTCAGTACTTCAAGGGGTGGTTGTAAGAAAAACAAAGTTTTTAGCAGGGCCTGTTGCAATAGGAGAAGAGATTATGGTTATGAACTAATATATTCAGACTTGATATGAGGAAGAATTTTTGTGTGTGAGACAAAACTGACATGATAGAAGACTGTTCTCCAGCACAATGACCATATTCAATCATCTTTCAAAATATATTCGTCTGACATCATGTTGGCAAAGTTGTAGTTCACCAAAAAAACTCTCTTTAAAAGGCTGAGGTAATTGAGGGAGTGGAACATTGTCTCTGCACTTAATATCATGTGTCTAAGAGAGATTCTGACTTCTAGGGGAGTGTATTTCTCCCCCTTAACCATTCAAGAAAAGAGAGACTACATTTCTTCTATAGATAGAAACTATTTGAGATAGATTGTAAAAATAAAGATTTCCCACTTTCACATCCCTTAGTTTCTTTGGAGTTACTACTGTAATCTAAGTAGTCTCAAATTTTACTGTTTGTTCATGTAAAATGCAGTTGGTTTGGAGATTTCTGGGAAGCAATATTTTTGCTGTGAGAAGTAGCAGTTAAAATCACTGACTTAACTGGCCTTGCTGTAAAAACAATGCTGTTTAATTTTCTTCTAACTTATTTATTATCCTTGGAATCAGAGAATCACAGAATGGCTCAGGCTGGAAGGGACCACAGTGGTTCATAGCGTCCAAGCCTCACCTCAAGCAGGGCCAGCCGAGACCACAGGCTCAGGATTGTGTCCAGCTGGTTCTGGAATATCCCTGGTGAGGAGACTCCACACCTGCTCTGGACAGTCTGTTCAGGGCTTGGTCACTGCCCAGGGAAGAAGTTCTGCCTCATGTCCAGGTGGAACTTCCTGGGCATCAGTTCCTGCCTGTTAAAAAACTAATGAAGCTATTGAAAACAGTCACAACTACAGATTCATTTAGTTTGGAAAAGACCTCCAAGACCATCGAGTCCAACCTATGGGTGATCCCCACCTTTTCTCCCACCCCAGAGCACTGGGTGCCCCATCTAGTCATTCCTTGGACACCTGCAGGGACAGGGATTCCCCCACCTCCCTGGGAAGCCCCTTCCAATGCCTGGCAGCCCTTTCAGTGAATAAATTCTTCCTGGTGTCCAACCTGAACCTGCCTTGATACAGTTCAGGGCCATTTCTTCTTGTCCTGTGCCTCCTCTTGGATTGAGGAGGTCTGTTCTGCTCCCTGTAATACTGATTCCTTGTGTCACTGCATGGCATAGGAATGCACATTAATTTATCATTACTCCTGGAAAATAAAGTTTATCACTTGAGGCCTTTGACCTTGTCTGAGAGCAAGAGAAATTACTTCTTCAGTTTTAAACTCTGAAAAGTTCTTACAGAACCAAAGAAGTCAGTATTAAACCAAATAGAATACTTTCCATTGGTAACAAATCTGTCCACTACTTGTTTGTCTTTAAAAGGTATCTATGGAGAAGTGATGATTGAAAAGTAAGCCTTCACAATTTTTTCTTAATTAGCCATGTCAGGTTATCACAACCCCTATTGTATAATTTTCAGTGACAACAAGGGTAATTTATACAGAGTGACAATAAATTAATCTATTGTACATTCACAATGAACCAGTAGCTGCAGTAGTCATTGAACAAGTGGTTTGCATCATATTAGAAGGAGGAACCTGTATAATTTTCTGTCCAAATAGCCAATTTCATTTAGATGCCCTTTTATACTCTTTCCTCAGGGACTTCTTCTAGGATAACATGTCATCAAGGACCACAAACTAATTTTCCGGTTTCCTTCTTTTTCTGATGTTAGTGGCTTAGTTCAACCAAGTCAATCACAGTTTTCTTTTCTGTTGAAATTGAGACCCCTTCCTAACTAGTCCTTCGTTAAGGAAATTAAGTGGTGGGTCTGTGCTGAGTAAAAAGATTGCCAGTGATTACTGTGTAGTACTGTCCCTTTGGGTCTGAAGGCTCTTGCAACATCACAGATTCCATGCAAAGAGCAATGACTTTTGAATTATCAATCTAAGATTGCTCAACATTTCATCAAAAGCCCCTTTTTGGTAGGAGTGCGTGTGCAAATGTCATCTTAGAAAAACACATTAGTGCAAAGCCTCTCACAAAGTACTACTTATTTATAAGATTATGTGGGTTTACCTAACACTGCTTTTAGATTCCTTATTATTTCCAAATTGCCATCAGTAGAACTTGCATGCAAGAGAGAAGACCTGGAAGACAAGAGTCAGGGTCAAAAGTAACAGCAGCTTTCTCAGTACTTACGGAATCTGGCAATTGCCATGGTGAAGGGAGAAAGTAGAGCGGCTGCCAGTGGGGTTTCATAACAGAAGGAAAATCTCTGTCCTTGCACTCACGCCACAAAGTTGGAGATGGAAGTTCAGTGGCATCATTGTGAAGCAGCGTGGTATAAATCATGAGAAATGGCTTCCTAGTGCTGAGAAACTCACTGTTGTTAGACTGGGGTGGGATATATCCTCAATAGCAGATGTGACAGACCTATAAAACTGCATGAGCAACTTGTGAAGGTGAGGTCATCAAAGCAGTTTCCCAGAAGAATGGCAGTCAGAAGGGAAGAAGAAAGGTTTCCTGTAGCAGTTCTGAGAAGCTTAGGGGGTGCTGTCCCAGTTTTGTTCTCTGGCACCCACCACTTGGCCAGTCTTCTTCATCGCTTTTGAAAGAGAAAGCACTTCCAATCTGGTAAACACATCCAAGTAGCATTGTGTTCTCTTCCTTGGCTGGCCAAGTGATGTAGGTGGAGCTTGTTGAGCATATATTGTGTTTAATTCAGATTGTGGTACCCTGTAATTTTCTAGGATGTGGATTACCATCAAACTGGATTTTAAAATTTGAAGTCAGGCCCAAGTGTGGGTTTTTTGCCTCTTCCATTGTTTCAGTGATTGTAGAAAAAAAGCCCATGAGTGATGTCCAAACCCAGCAGTACAACATGTATTAAAATGGCATAAGGCCCCACCCTGTGGGAACTTCCCAGATCTATAAATAATTCCAAGTTATGGTAATAACACAGCCGGTTAGAAACATATTGTCAAACCCACAAAGAGCTCCACTTCATAAGGACTCAAGAATGCTAAACTCAACTCCAGTTTCTTGCCTGGAGTCTGAAATTCTTGTTTGTATCACAGATTGTTTGCCCAGTACTTCACTTCTAAACATAGAGAGTTTCCAGTGTTATGCTTTGTTGGATATTGATAATGATAGTCCTTATGCCAATGGCAGAGAGGAATGCTTATGTTTTTTCAGTCTGATGTCACCCACCAATCAGCCTGGGCACATAGGACTGTGGTGAGAATGTAGTACATGAAGTCAAGCCGTCCCACGAAGCCATCTTAGAGATCTTGGAGTACATACTTGTTGTCAAGCCAAGAACTTTAGTGACATGTAAGCAATTGCCATGTCCTGTCATTGAGGAATATGGGAAAGCTCAGTGGCACACATTTTCCTGGTGAGCCTGAAGGCTCTAGACAGAGACTGCTTCTGTCTGCTAGCCTTTCCACTTATTACTCCATTATCCTACTTTTTCACTATTTTCTTCTGGGTTTTTCCTGTTTTCCTAGGTGTAATGAATGTAGCTTACTGGTCTGTTCAGCACACTACTTTGCCTATTCCATACCCACTCTAGATCACTTCCAGCACTTCATCAAAAACATCTTTGCTTTCCTTCTGTTCATGGGACTTGCCTTTCCCTCTCCAGCATGGATTGTTACCCTGTCTGCTGGCTGCTCATGTACTGAGTGCCAGCATTATTCCTCATGTTCCCTACAGGTCTCTGACTCAGTCTGACTGTCCCTTCATGCCTGTCCAGCCTCATTCAGCTCCGTATTTTAACCCAGGACCCAGCTCTCATTTGCTTTCTCCATCTGAGCAATGCCCACACACTTACAGCTTTCATTTTTCACTCAGCCAAGGATCTGGCAAGTTTCTTAGCCGAGATGTGTCACAAAAAGTTTACTCTGTTACCTCCATGGTGATGAAAGAGCAGCTTTAAGACATATTTGCTAGCTTTTGTTTTTCAGATTGTGGCCAAAAAATGTATCATTAAGTCTTTTCAGTGCCATCTTTGAGAACATTTAAAAAATAATTTTGGCACCTAAGTGTAGGGCAAATATGCCCATTCAAGTGGAAATTGTGATCATATAGAGGTGAATGAACCCTTGCAGAGGCCATAAAATCCTGAAGTTTTAATCAGGTTATAATATGATATAGTTTGCTTTGTTTTTGTGACAGTCCAGCCACAGGCCACTATGGACATTAGGATTCATCTTCAGGTTTCTTTTCTGCAGATATTCCTAAGATGGAAAGATCTTTCTCTTTTGAGAAGCACCACTGATATTTAGAATATTGTAGCATAAAGAAGAGGGCTTTTTTCATCATTCCTTCTGCTTCTGCCTTAAAAATTATACTATTGTACAGGATCACATGGAGGAAATTCCATCTGAGGATTCAGGGGACAGAAAAAAAGAATGATTTAGGTGATGTCTGATCATGGTGAAGAATTTTTTCTTTTTTAATTACTGGAGAAGGAGAATAATGTAAGTACTGGTATATATTTTAAACTACCTCATCTCAATAGCTTTCTTCTCTCATTAGAATAAAAATTAAAGAAGATTTTCTCAAAGATCTGTGTAAGAACAGTATCATGCTGAAGTGGCACTTATGCTTTGCATATGTTCTGAGGTAACCTACAAGCAATTAATACTAAGCGTCCTTTCAGTCACAGAGTTCAGGAGAGTTAGGAAACTTAAGAAGACACATGTACACTTTTAATACTTACTACATAAATTAGCCATATAAACTTCCAGTGGCCTTGAAATGATCTCAGAGGAGTTCAAGAGGCTTTTACCAATTAATCAAAACAATTGGTTTGTTTTGTTGACAGCCGTGCAGGAGTGTTGATTTGAGGGACTGGTAAACTGGGAATTACCATTCAGCTTTCAGCCTATTGAGGCCAACTAGGAAATTACAAAAGTAGACATTTTCTTTCCAAGTCTCAACTCATAAGGGAAGGGAATCATAATGTTTCCTTCCAGGAATTTGTCTTTTATTCCTTCAGCTTAAGAGATAAAGAGTAATGTTTGGATGCTGAGAAACAGATTTCACTAATTGTTGTTTTCTGGGGAATTTGGTGAATAGCCCCTCAGATAAGCTGGGATAGGCCATCAGCTGCCGTGTTAAAGCCTTTCCACGGGGCTTTCTAAACAATTCCTAAATGTGTTGAAGTCTAGAAAGAATGTGGAAGCTCTTTTTCCATTAAAGAGAACCCAATCAGTGTTAGCATTTAAACTGAAGTGAATAGCAGAACACTTTAAAACATTGCAGAAGCTCTAAATAGAAAGGGAAAGAATTGTTTCCCACCATCTCCATATGTTGTTCCTCTTTGCTGGATCACAATTCCTTTAGGATTTCCACAGTGACAAGTGGAAAGCTGAAGGAACTATCCAAAATGAGCAAGCATTATCTCTTTAGAGGTAGAAGGCTAAGCAGTGAGAAATCAAAGGACAGTGTAAGACCACGTGTGTAGGAAAAGATTCAAGCATCTTGAAGTCCCTTTCCTAACTAGCACAAACTTTCCATTGTAAGTGTGGCCGTGTGGTTAACTTCTTGTCTTTTACTCATAGACTACTCAAATTCAGCTCAAGACCTTGGAATTGCATCATCTTACTAAATTCATGTTACTGCTTTAAATGTGATCAGTTTTCTGCTATGTATCTTTGCTGTCATTAACCCTACTAGCCCTTTGGTCTAACTCTGTGGGACATGCACATTCCTCATCTCCAACTCACATCTTTCACATTGCTCCTTTCTTCCTTTCCTCCACATTTTTCTCTTACACATGTTCCTTTTACTACCTAGAGGCAAGGAGAAGAAACCAGAAGGTTTTCCATCCCCACCTTCAGCCTCTGACCCTAGTATAAAGAAAGGTCCAAAGGATACAAACAAGCCAGTGCACAGTACATGGACCTTCACTTTATCTAGAAAGCATCAAGCAGCACATTCAGGGTTTGAATATCGTCATCGGAGTCATGACAAAAGTGTAATGTTTCAGAAGGACTTCCTAATTATTTGCTGTATGACTCTTAGAATTCCCTGCAGTCAAATCTTACTTTGGTAAAGGTTCTGTTATTTATGAACTGACTTTGTGTAAGAAGTGTATCTACCATTTTGCTTTGGCCACTGAGGTTTTAAACTG
Source organism: Cinclus cinclus (assembly GCF_963662255.1). NCBI lineage: Eukaryota > Metazoa > Chordata > Aves > Passeriformes > Cinclidae > Cinclus > Cinclus cinclus. The sequence goes on from NC_085049.1 coordinate 24,872,472, forward strand.
AACAGTATTTTCCAACTGTTTGGTAACACATCTAGTGTTGAAATCCTGTTTCCCCCATTTGTACAGAATCAGAATAGCTTCCTGTTATTATGTGACTTAAAAAGCCCAAGTTTCCCACTATAGGCAACTTTAACCTGCTGGCTTGAAATTTATATTGATTCTGTCACTAGTCTAGTTGCTTTTGTTATGAGTCTTTTAGGTGAATGAGCAGGGTTCTGTAAATTTAATTGCAGCAGATGTTTCTCTGGGTTTTCTCTCTCTCATTTCACTCTGGATTTTAGTTGTTTTTCCTTGGAAAGGTACATGAAAGGGAAATCCTTGTATAGTCAAATGTTTGTTTTACCATCTAAAGCTTGCAAAGGGTCCTTAGCCTAGGCTGATTTCTTCTTGAAGAGCTGTAATTATTCATGGAAAGGGGGGAAAAAAAGCTTTTGTCACTAATAGGCTTCTTGGTGCTTCTTGTAACAGTCTTTATTATTCCTTTCTACATAATTTTCTATTGATGAGGTGAATAAAGGCTTCCTCTGCTGTTGAGAAAGAAAAGGTAATTGTTCTTTTTTCACATTTACCAGTGCTTGTTGCGTTCCTTATGTGTTTAAAGGACAAGGATGCAGAAAATGATGTTATTGATGGCATCACCATGGCAACAGTTCTTTGGAATAACACATTCTGGCATTGTTATTCTGCACACACACAAAAAAAGGGGACTTTCTTTTAAGCACAAACAGATTGTGCCCCTTTTAAATGCACCCATGAACTTTGCTTTTCTGAAGATTTACAGACTGGTTTGGGGCAGAAAGGATTCTGACATCATTTACCTCTCTGTGTACATCACATTATGGTGTTAAAAAAAAAAACACTTTGAAAAACCCAGTGGTTTAAAGAGATACAGTATGGGAAGGATACATAAACATTTCTTTGATCAGAAAGACAAAAAAATACTTGAAAGAATTTTGAAATTTATGAGCTCTAGGACCAGACCCACTAACTAATCAATCAAGAGACAGGGGAGACTGGAGGAGCCAAACACTCTGAGCTTATCAGTTATTTAATTATGACAATACTCCAGATAACATTGCTTTTACCCCAGACACTACACACATCTTAGCACATTTTGATAGGAAATCAAATCGCTTTCTCACAAGGCAGTTTGAAACATATATCTTGGCTTTCATATTCTGTCTTCCATCGTCCTTGGGTATGTAAAATCATATATTAGCATTAGAAGCAATAGCATTTTCTAAGGCACAGTGTAATTTTATTCTTTCTGACTCCACTGCAGCTCTAGAAAGGATTATTTTATTACTCAGCGACTCATCTATGAAATATATCTGTGTTTTTGTAAGAAAAAAGAGAAGGGAACATATCGAACTTCAGAATGTTCGAAATCCATTCTGCTCTCTGTGGTGCTTTTTCTGACACTCAAGTGCACACCTTCCTGTTAGACTTCCCCAAGGAACAAACTATCTCCTGCATGCCAATGGTGCATGGAAGTGGGCTCTACAAACCCTGGGACTTGGACACTGCATCTAAAACTAACTTGTGTTGTGTGTAAATGTATCACTTAAATCTGCCCACAGTCTGAGTTTTGAGAGAAACTGTAGCTGAATCTCTGGCTCCAAATACACTGTTAAATTTTGGTTCTTATGTGACTTTTCTGGAAGTCACCACAGCTGGTAGAAATCAGCTGTTTGGTTGTTGGACAGTAACTTTGACCACTGGATTTTTCTGCTCTCAAAATATTGATGAAAACGTGAAACTCTGGGGGCTATAGCATGGCTACATATGGATGCTGCTTCACATTCAGCTTTCCAGAGCTGAAGTGACTCCCAAAAAACTGAACAGGAAGTTGGAAACTCTATTGCTTTGTCTCTGACAGATGTAACCACCTTAGTGCTCTATGGTCCTTTCAGCACAGGGGCAAGTTGAGGAATTCCTTTGCATCCCAGTGAGTGGTTTTTTTTTTTTTTTATTTTGTAAGGAACAATGTCACAGAATGAGCTTTAGATCTTGATTGTGTTTAGACCTACTGTAAAAATTATAATCTTGATGCAAGAATATTCTTTGATCTGTGCTCTGTATTTACCTGGAGTAGAGTGAGCAGCCTTCATTCCTTGTACAACATACTTTTGAGTTTAAATAGGTTATATATGCATTAGTGCGTATAGAATGACATATAATTATGAATATTCATTATACATAAAAATTACTACATATATATAATAATCTATTACACTACATTATATCTATAGATCATATACTGTAATGTCATGTATAATTTTCCTAATTATGTGATTTTGAAAGAAGTTGTGAAACTGTCCTGGGAAGAGTTTGGGATGTGAAGGAATTCCTGCAAAGGAAAGTGTTGTTGAAATATTTACTGTTATTCCATCTATATGAACAAACTCTATGTGTTTGAAAAAGTGCTCTAGAAATATTTACCTTTAAAATATTTTATTACAAATACTTCTAGAAACCAAGTCTATCTCATGTCAGTTGTGCAGATTGCAGAAGGAAAAAAATGCAAAATTTTAGTTGTGTTTTTTTTTAAACCTACCATTGCTTGCCTTATCTTTAAACAAATGGTACTGTAGTGATTTAATTTTTGCTCAGAACTTGTTCAAAGCCTTCTCATGAAACAGTAATGAAAATCTATCTTTTCAATTGATTTTTAATTTATGTTTGCAAAAAGTGTCTGCTCTCTGAGATTATTTTAAGTCTTTTTATTGGAGACCTAAAAACTGTGCTACATCTTTGTGAGAAGTTTCACTTGGTAGAGATGCTGAATGTTTGATTAAATACTGACTTTTCCTGTGACCAGGAAAGGAAAAACACATTTTCTTGCCATTGTCTGATCTTCTGCTTTACAATTTTCCCATTTTATAAACAGGTACTAAGAGAGAGACTCTATAAAAAAGTGAGACAAGTTTTCCTAGCTCTAGTATGCTAAGAGCGCCTAAGACCTCTTATGAATATTTTTTAAAAACCCTGCAAGTTTCTTATTCTTGTGCCAGCTCAGGATTTCTTTGTGTTTCCTCAATCCTACTGTTGTGAGTGTTTGAGATCGCAGAGTGGGCTGAGCTGTGGTGGGGTGGTTGTTCCACCACCCCTGCCCAGCTGAAGGTGTTTGAGCTTGTGGTGATGTTGTCCTTTGGCTCGACTGTAGTACCACAGCCCTGGTGTTCAGGATAGCCAGACTTCTCCAGGTTTATTTGCTCCCCACGAGGTACCAGGATATAGGAGAGCAGTGGTGAAGACTCAGATGCAGAAAGTGCATCTCTCTCCTTTGCCTCCCGCATGGCCTTTTCTCCCCTCACAGTCACCTCCATCTGCCAAGGGACATCATGTGGCAGCAACTCCCTGAAAATCTCCCTTTTCTTTTGCTTTGCTTTAGTCTTTAAGGAATTTCTATTTGCAGATGAAGCAAAGTTAAAAGCAGGTTGTAGTGCTGACCGTGTTTTGTTTCTCTTTCTTTTCTTCTCCGTACATTTCACTTCCCTTGCCATTTATTCCCCTTTAACATCAGGTGCCAATAATCTATACTGGCAGAGATTCACAGTTGATTCTGCCAGAGCAGCAGTGGCACACAGGTTCTGGGCTATCATGCAGAATTACTATTTTTTAGATAATCCATATCTATGTGTGTGAAGGTGACAGAGATTATTGGTAGGAGTTCCAGCAAGCCTCAACTTCTCTTGGTAGCTCTGCAATATGAAAAGCAAATTGAGATTGTAGACCTTCTTTCATGTGTTCACCAAAAAGCCATCATGAAGTCACACGTTGGTCACAATCAGCATAGGATAGATTTGTGCCAGTCTTCTTTATTCTCTTCTTGGTCCTGTGGGAATTGATGACTTTTTCTGGAAATTCTGGAATCTGTTTCCTTTCCTTACTTCCATGGTTTCTCTCTTAAACTTGGTCCATTCATTATCATCATTCTCCTGAAACTACAGCACCTTTGCAGAACTACAAATCTGTGCTCTTACTGCTTTAAGAATGAAGTTATATTTCTGACACATGCCCATTTCTAAATCTCAAGACAAAAACCCTCTCCATGTGGTTTCCTGGCTGCCACTCTGAGCAGGAACATCTTGTCAGAGATCAGACTGCAAGTCTGCCTTCTGAAGATGCTGGCCCTAAGCTCATTTCAGATCCAAACTGGGAAGACATGTAATTGCTAAACAAACTTGAATTTGTTTATTTTATAGTATACCAGCAGCTGTTTTCTTGTACTATGTCCAAGGTTTCTCCAGACAACCTACTTAATAGTGTAGAATTCTGTTTCCTTGGGTCAATTTGCCCGCTTTATTTGTTTTCTTTCCAACCTCTCTTGGGGTGAATTGTAGTCACTGAAACAACCAGTTTTTCCTAAAACTTTAGGCAGAATCAAGTAACTTATTTCAGGAATGAGGATGGGAAGAAAATGTTGTGTTCATTCAGTTAACTGTATGAAAAATATTAGATACTTATATAGATGATTGCATTTCCAGCCTGTCCATTGTGGAGTTTCTTACTTAGCTCCAAAGGTCTGTTCCTAGGTGGATGCTTTGTACCTGTGGCATTGTGATCAGCTGAGGAAGGGCTCCTGCCTCAGTCCATTAGTTTCAGCCTCTGTTTTCCCACTGAAGAGAGCAAATCTTGGTGGGGGTTTTGATCCTCAAGAAAGGACATTGACTTTTGAGATGAAAACATCTTACTTGTCTCACTGGGGAGCAGAGCTCACCCAGACATTCCTCACATCCCAGAACCAGGTTCTTGTTAGGGAGCCAGAAGTGTTCAGTAGATCTGATGCAACTGTGCAGCATAAAGGTCAGATCCAGTCTGTTGGAAAACAGTCCTAAGATCTGACCATATGTATTTGTTGACTCTAATTGGGTTGTTTAGCCAAATGCTGATTTTCCTCACCCTTGAGATGCACACGAGGTCCTGGGGTTAGAAGGCAAAGTCAGGGACACTCCCAGGTGTAGATGGGGAGCTGCTTTCCACAAGCCAGACAAAAAGTTAACAGTCTATTTCTGTATGACAAAAACTTACATCCATAATGTACCATTTGGCTTAGAACAGCCGTCTCACGTTTTCACTAGCATCATGTTCCTGTCTCCATCAGAAATATGGTGTCTTTTGGTTGGCTTGCATTCCTTGCAGAGTAAGAACTCTGTGAGAGGAATTGTCTTTGTCAGTTTTCTAAACTGCCTGGTCGTTGACCAGTATGTTTTATTGTAGCACTGTAGTTTCTTACACAATTTTTAAAAAGGGGACAAAAAAGGAATTCATATGATGTTAGTAGTTTACAAAACAAGTAAAATTAAAATGCTTGTTTCCTCTTGTACTCTTTCTTCTCTCTGCTGCTGAAGATATATATATGGTGTAACTTAGTAAGAGATCTCACTGTGTACCTTGTGTTAAAATTAACTTATCAACAAAAAAGAGAATGGGATTATGTGTTTTTCAAGATTTGAGTGTCAACTGTGCAGATGCTACTGGGCACATCAGTGTGTATGCATGGGTTAAGTTCAAGATTTCCTGTATGTTCTTAGCACATTCAAGCACATGTAGTCTGACAATATTCTGAAAAAAGTATTCTGAAAGTTATTCATGCAATTTAAAGTAGTCTTGTTCAGATCCTGTTTGGAATCAGTATGTTTATTTGAAAGTTATAAAAACAGCAGCAGAGTAATACACAAATACATAAATACAGAGTAAGTGAAATCATGGCAACATAGAGGATAATATAAGCATATATGATGTGCCCATGGTAAAATAATTGTTAAAAGTCTTAATTAAGATGAGAACAGACAGTGTAAATGAGAAATAAAGGCTGATCTGTGCTTTAGTTGTCACAGTCAGCCTGATTTAAGCACTTTCAGGGCCATTGAGCTGAAAACATTTTTAGAGCATAATACAATGGAGAGGCCATTATATCAGACTGAACATTTTGCAGAGCAGCACTATTAAGAGATTTGTGATAACTAGATGGCAGACTGGATTAATGTAGTAGACTCGCATCCAAATCTCTCCTAGGCCAGGAACAAAAATGAGTGTGGACTGTGGGCATACCTAACAGTAGCTGTCACTCTCCCATGAACAATCTTTTGTAACTTGGAAAAAAATCCAGGAAGGCAATAGAAGAGAGTTTCTCAAGTCATATCTAAAATGCTGAGAGAGGATTTAGTTTAATTAGATCAATGTTTTCCTTTCTTAAGTGATACTTCCCTTCCTGTTTATATTTTCCACTGGATTTTGTTTTGCTGTCTGTAAGGTGAATTTGCTGAGAATGTGTCTGTATTTCAGAAGTTTATTTGACTGTCAGCCAGCACTGCTGAAGAGACATGCATCCATTCTTGTGCTGTCTTTAGAGATTACCTCAAGTAGCAGCATTTGGGATTAAGACACTACTTTTATTAACAGTTGATATGTAAAACCTAGAACATTTCAACATTGGACATTTTAGTGTCGTGCTGATAAAGTACAGATTTTTCTGTGTGTGTGTGTGTGTGTGTGTGTGTGTGTGTGTGTGTGTGTGTACAGATTTCTCTCTTATCAACACTTAGTCTTTCCCTTCATTTGGGAACCATGGTTTTGCAGTTTACCCATAGTCCTGTCAGTTCTAGAAGCTGGGGCACACGAAGCACTGCACAAATCAAGACAAGCTGGGAAAAGCTCCTTGTGTTCCAAACCGTAGTAAGGCAGATGGGCACACAATGGGAGAGAGAGGGGGGTCACAAGTTCTGTAAACAGTTCTGTAAATACCTTCTGGTGAGGGCTTGGATGGAAGATCCATTGTCTGGTACTTTGCCCAGGCTGTGTAACACATTGAGGCAAAACTGCAGTGGGCATAATTCTGTACTGACTTGGGAGAGGCCTCGAAGAGTTCCATGGGGTTCTCCCTCTCTGTCCTGTTTCTGCAGTGCATTAGGCAGCTCATGCACCATAAGAAGCATAGGGCACCTCTTGGTGCCAGGACCCGTCTGCTGAGGTGGGGCTGATGGTGATAAAGAGAAAAATTTCAAACACATAAAAGAGCAGCAGAATCCCATGCAATTTTTCCATGATAATGTTTTTAATCATTATTTGAATGAGTCCCTTTCTGCAAATAAAGTTTGGCCTTGATTGTGACAGTGGGGCTGGAGCACACTGCCCACCTTCCCCTTGTCCTGGGGCTGAGCAGCAAGGCAGGCACTGAGAGGCTTAAATCCCCCTTCAACATTAAGAAAAGTTTTCCCATGCTCATATTCCCACTCTGTGCCCCTTATGGAAAAAGAATGTGTGCATTAGGTGGCTGCTAAACTAAAACATTACAAAGCTTTCTTTCTCAGGGGACAATAGTGAGGAGAAATGGTAACTCGAACATCTCACTGCTCCTGTGGCAGCAGTGTGAACTCATAAGAGCAGTTCTTCACTACCAGCAGTGCACCTTCTTCCAGTATATGAAAATACTGGGGTGATTTATGTATTTCTAGTTGATTTTAAACTTTGGGCTACATCCTGCTCAAGAGAATACTGAACAAAGTCATTTTAGGAGTACTTTTCTCTCCTATTTACACGCATTTGTATAGAAACTAAGATTAGTACTAGAAAGATACTTAGCATATTGTTGCATTTTTAGTGGTACTTATGTGCTCTATAATAAAGGATTCAGTACTGCCTGAAGAATCAACTTGCAAAAAAGCAAACTTTATCAACAGTGATTCATAAATTATTTGTGTATGTAGAGTGATACAAAAGACATCTGGATAAATACTGAATCTGAACAATATAAATCTAAATGCTAATCTAAAAAATTAAATTTTGAATTATTAAAATTCCTTGCAAATTAACACAGTTTTGGGTTAGATTGCAACTTTAGCAATGTAAAATATTAATTTGCTGCATTCTTGTTTCACTATTTTTTCAGGCTAAAAAGGTTTTGTTTAGGATTTTTTTTGTAATTTAATTTTTAGGGATTTTGAAAAATACTGAAATAAAAATGGGAAATTTTTTTGTGCATGAGCTCCTGCTCTTGACTGAAAAATAATGGTCTTTCATTTCACCAGAAAAAAAACTTCTATTTTCTAAAATATCGATTTTCAGACTTACAAGATTTCTATGGTGTTCTCCAGCTAAACATGGAACTGAAATAGTTTTTAGACAACTCTGATTAATACAATAGCTCGAATAATTAATACAGTAACTAAAATATTGTAGTCTTACACACAAATACCAGGGTCACTTTTGTTTCTGAATGTAATGATTTCCATCTTTGTTTTCTCCCAATATTTTTAGCAGTGCACAGTTTCTGTCTTCCCATAAAGGCAGATACTCAGTATCTGCAAGTAAACACTGAAAAATCACTTGCTTGATTACACTTGTGGGCCATTAAATATCTGCTTTCATCTCTATAATTCCTCTCTTCTCAGATCCCGGGCAGTGGGACTCAATCAGCCATGTGTTATCTTTCCCAGATCCCTTTTGGAGCATAGCGCAGTGCACAGGAATGCAGTTTGTCAAACACATTGTGTCTGAAATCCTTTGTTGGGAGAAGTGGAGAGAAAGAGATTATAAAATGCCTCAAACCCTTCAATAAGGCCATTCCTAGGTTTCTTGTATCTGTTCAGCCCAGCAAAGCGTTCATACCTCACTTTGATGTGTAGGATGGTATATTACAGCATGTAGTGTGTTTTGTATCTCAGAGCAGCATCTGTTGTCCAGGCTGCAGTTTACGAAAAATAACTTACTTAGTTATCATAACTTATTGTGTTTTGGCAAGTTTTTAAGCTCAAGGACAGCACAGAGGGGAATTTAGAAGAAATAAATACATCTGTTGTCTATAATACTGGTTTTCATAGGTGGTGAGATTTAAGACCCTGGTGTGTTTTGTAGGAGAGGTGAACAAAAATACCCAATCAGACTAGTGATGTGTGTTTTTCATTACTCTGCTAATACATACCTCTCAGAGGTAAAGCTGAGCAGTGTGAAATAACTTCTTGAAGCTGTTAACTTCTGTCACCCTGAGGCAATCTCTGGCTGGCTTTCTGTAGCATTTCCTCCTCAAAATTCTTGACACAAAAAACATTTACTTGCATTACGTTGGCACTGTAGGTTTAAGTTGAACATTTTGCACTGAAGTAGTTTTGAGAAATTAGCCTGGAATAGGTAGGAGCAGACAAATTGCAAAGTGCCAAATGAGTTGCAGAGTCCTCCCTGATGTCTCTTACAGCCGTGTTTTGGGCAACACACGCAGTTTTCAGCATAGCAAGCTGAGTTACAATGTGAATTCTCTGCCAATGTATTCTGAGAGAATTTGTCTCTCCTTTACAGGTCAGATATCCAAGGGGAAGTCTGGGAAGGCTTTGTAATGCAAATCTAGCTAGTCTTCGTTCACACAAGGAATGTTAGATGCTGACCCATAAGAACTGAGTTCAAGATTTCTGTGAATATGTGGGATTTGAATTAACACAGTATTGAAAGGCTCTAAGAGTATAAGGTGCATTCAGTGTCTAAATCACTGACATGCTTTAGAAAGCTAAATTTGTCTGTGTGATGATTAAAAGAAAGCTAGTTGATATTTTTCCTTGGCATAAACATTAGCAGGAATCCATCCAAGGCACTTGGATGTTTGTTGAGCAGCTGGTGTGTTTTGTTTAATAGAGTCAAAGAGAAAAGTGGTAGTAGGTTTGTTGGAGATGTGCTGTGTTTATGGCAGATGACAGAGAATTGAGATGTAAAACAAATACCAAAGAAACAGATCCAAACAAAAATGCTTGGTTATATTATTTGGCAGATTTTGTGTTAGAAAATATAAAGCACATTAACAGGCATATAAAAATGCACCAGACAGTAACAGCCACTCAATTTATACAAGAAAAAAATAACAGTGAGATAACTTATTCAGCTCTGAGGGCCAGGCAACTTCCTGGACTATCCTTTAAATCCCTGGTATTTTTCATGAAAGATTAGAATATAGATACAGAATAGAGAAATCCCAAGTCTCTATATGAAACAGAGACACACAGTAGTACTCATATTTGCCCCAGAGCATGTTTGTCTTTTAGCATACTGTTTTCTTGACTATATATCTGTTTTCAGCTCTGTTCTTTTGTCTTGTGGAACACAGTCCAGATGAAAAATAAAAGTTACAGATAAAATTATTCAAAGACTGGATATGCATAATTATTTTGTAATTTTATTTTAATGCTAATTTTTCTATTTTTCTTTCCTTTTCCACAGAGGGTATGAACTGTATGAACAAAGATCATGGGTGTGCACACATCTGCCGGGAGACACCCAAAGGTGGGGTTGCCTGTGAATGTAGACCTGGCTTTGAACTTGCCAAAAACCAGAAGGACTGCAAATGTAGGTAGATTAAGATTAAATTTCCAATGCCCCAAAATGTCTTTTTTTCTTCGTTGTTGTTATATTCCAGAAGAAGTTAACTTTGTTTTGGCCGAAGGTGACTTGCAATTTTAGTAATGAGGGTTTTTTCTTTTTGCTGTAGAAGATGCATGTGGGGATGGATAAGAGGGATTGAATAATAGAATGGTGACAGTGGCTCAGTTATCAAAATCACAACTTTTCTACCTTCCTATGCATACAGAAAAGTGAAGGATCAGTTTAATCCAGACTTTCATTGTAAAGCAATACAAATAAAGCATAGTGGATTCTGGCTTGCAATATTTTAAAGGTCCACAAAGGTGGATGCATCAATGAATTTAATGATAAACCCACTAGAGCTCTCAAATTAAGAGTGTCAGTTCCAATTTTTTTAAAATGATTGCTCTAGTCTTGATTCCACTGCTCACAGTCTATAATTATTTCTTGGAAAACATATAGCTGTGTCATAGACACTGTTCTTCAGAGAAAAGCCCAGAGTTGTGTATTCTTGAATCTAGGATGCTAAAGATGCAGATACTCATTAGCCCACAAAATTAGAAATTGTTCTGTACAGGTTCAAATAATTGACCTCAGCATCATCATCTGAAAGCTTCATAATGAGTCTTTCTGATGACTTCAGTGAGTCTTAGATCTGGGTCCAATAGCTTGCATTCCTATTTGGTAGCTTTGAGAGAGAGAAAAAAAGTGCGGTAGAGCAACATAAAATGTTTGCTGCTTTGCACAGGGCCAGTATTTTTGTGACAGTCTTTCTTACACTTCAGTTTTTTTCTTCCTGAGATCTCCACTATGTAAACACACATTGATGATATTAGTTCCCAAGTTCCAAGTCAAAAGAATCACTTTTGAATGTCATAATGTCACAGAGTGTTGTACAGCCTGATTTCTCCTTAATATTAATAGGCTACACAGGGCCAAAGGCAAAAGCACAGAGAAACATGCATTTATAGTACTTTTTGTTCTCAGTGTTTATTAGAAGTGAATATTGTGTGTTGTTAATTGGAGTGCAACATCAGCTACATTGGTGAAGAGTGGGAGGATGTTTGCTTATGTTGTTATTTGTTTCCTCAAATTCTTATATTCTTTGGGAGTTTCAGTAATAGATGGTGGCAGGAGGATTAGAGCCTTTTTTGGAACATTATTTCTAAATGTCTCAGGGTTTAATAGAGTATAAACTTAAATTTATTCTGTGCCCTCTGGTGTTCAAATTGTAGTTGGAAATATAATGAACTTTTGGTGACAGATTTCTAAGAAGGGACACTCAGTTTTCCAAGGCTGCAGAGCTTACTTTGAAGCACACCAGTCTCTAAATCCACAGCACATTCTTGCAAGTATGATCCAGAGTCTTATTTAAAATAATTACTTCTAGTCCTTCCAAATGCACAGAACTATAGAGGTGTAGCCATATAGCCTGGGATAATATGTGAGATTACAGCAGGCTATTTACAGAAGACTAATTCTGAAACCAAATCTCAACTTTTTTTAAAAAACAAAAACGTTTTTTGCAGCTAACTATATCAGTGGAATTGGCTTAAATCCTGACCTGCAGTTTTGCAACTACTCAGTGCAGCTGTGTTGAAGAGCTAGATATTTCCTACTTGCCAGCCTGAACTGGGGCTGTAGCCCTGTATAACAGGGACTGGTAGGGCCTGACACACCCTTTTAAAACCCTGCATCCCTCCCAGTTATGCTGATTTATCATGGCCTTCCAGGAGTCCATGCCTTTCAGGGTTGGTCAGAGCTTGCTGCTCTGGCTTTTTATGTGAACAAGTGACAGAGAATGTAGTACCTCTTAGTACACCTAGTGCCTCTCTGGGTGAATTTTTATGAGCCAGTCTGCAAGTCAGTCAGGCCAGTGGGAGAGGTTTCTAAATGTATTGGCCCAAAGCCTTTAGTAACAATTCAAGTCTTCCTCAAAGGAAGGTGTTAAAATCAGTTAGAGAGCAGAAACCCTTGGAGGAAGTCTCCGTGCTTTTTGTGCATGCATCACATGATTGTCATTACATGCTAGTTGCATCATCACATCCCATCTTATCATTTACCTTCCCATGCTGATGAGGCAGTCACTATTGCTTCATTAAGTGTCCATGATGGTCAGTGCTCATTGAACAGGCTTGTGTTCAGTAGCTTCCTCTCTGTAATTTGGTCTCATGCCTTTCCTGCTGCACAGTATTTAAACCCTATTGTGAACATAAATTTTTTTCATTCCTTCATGGATTTTCCCATGATACTCATTACTGTAATATCCAAGTGCTTTGCAGACATTTGTAATGTATCTTCAAAATACTCTTCTCAAGTTAAAAAGTACTGCTTTGACCATCTTACAAAAGAGAAATGAATAAAAAGATATTAATGTCAAAGTCATTTAGTAGTGATAGGTGATTAACAGGAGCCACATAGAACCCAGCTAAGCATTTACAGCATGTTAATATGATCCAAGCCAAACTCCTGATGGCTCCAGCTGTAGTTGCAAATGCCACACAGAAAGAACTATAATATCAGGAAGCTGTAATAGAAGAGATGCAAGTGACCTGCCAAGCTCTAAGCAGGAATTTCACAGTGAAGGCAGAAATAGATTAGAGTTTTTAGGGCTCTTTTCACTGGCTCAACAAGACTGTTCTTTCTTAACATTCCATCTCTGGTTTGCTACTCACTCTGCAGCAGATGAGAAAAGATTCCCAGCTGTTTCCACAGCCCTGACTTTCCCCAGCTTCACTAGGCACTAAATGAGACACAAGGATTTCCTGCATTTGCCACTAAGGAGAGTTATCATGACACAACAGGTCTATGTATAAGTCTGGTATTTTGTAGCTTTTGAGTGCTTAAGATTGCAGCCTTGATGGTTTCTTAGTGTAAATTTTAAGTATGCAATTTCTAGTTGTCTAGCATGTTAAGAAAACACTGAAATCTTGAGGCTGAATGGGACCTCAAGAGCCATCTAGAAATACACACAGATGCATACATGATCTCTCAGATGAGCTGCATCATTTAGATCCAAAGCATCAGTAAACTTCAGCTTCTGGGCGTTTACTACTGTTACTCCTGTAAACTACTTTAATGGTCTCTGGTGTACACAAACCAGAAGAAGATTGTGCTTTCTCAGTAATTTTCACAGATACTTGCTGGAAACAGAAAGAAGATACTTCAGAGCAATCAATTTGGCTCCAGATCATGTTGGAAAAAAACATAGGAATTTACCTCTTCTTTCTACATCTGTATCTATGATACTAAGATCCTGCTCCTGAGCACAATTGCATTAGAAATTTTTGATAAACTGAAGATTTTTTTTTCCCCAAATATGAACAAACCAAAATATTTTATGTTCTTCTCTTTCTTAGCTGGAACTTTAAAAATAAAAGGAAATCTAAAGCAGATTCACATACCTGCAAGTTGCAACCTCAAGGAGTTACAAACAAGTAAAAGCTGAATCTTAATGAAAAATGCTGAGTAACTCTACCTACAGCTGTTTCTATCTGCCTCCTTGGAAAATAATGATTCAAGTGAGCAGGAAGGCTAGTGCAAAGTAATTCTAAAAATCCTGTCTAAGTTTTTCACAATAAAATGCCAGCCTCCCTATGCCAAGTGGCAGCTTTTCAGCTCCTGCTGACAGTGTCCTCATGCAACTGTTTGCTATCAGTACCAAGACCTCCAGAATGTTGAAAATGTAAAGCCATACTAGCATAAATCATGTAAACAATGTTACCTGCACATCTTTATCACATGGAGGTGCCCACATATTTATGTAAGTTATGTATCTAATGGTCAATTTAGTTAAGAAACAGTGCAGTTTTCAAGTTATCTGGAATGACAACCTTCTCATTTGAAGATACCATTCTACAAAAAAAGAAGTATATGTCTTGTGATAAATTCTGTGTCATCTGAGACATGGTCTGTATTTCAGTCCACATGTGGACAGGATCAAGACACTGTTGTCTTGGGTAATTTTTTTAGGTTACCAAGTAATAAACGCTAGATTAAATAATTGGCCATACGTTTTCAAGTACTTCTTGTCATGGCCATGTAAGATGGAAGAAACCAGAAAGAGGGTTTTGTGAAAGTTCAGAGAAGCACTGAAAACAGGATTTAGGCTGTAGAGTGAGGCCAAATTCTGATATTTTCTGTCTTCTGGGGAGTTTAGCATGGAATAACACATGTACGCTTAGTGGAATACATACATTAAAAATCCTTCTTGTTCTTTAAGATGTCATTTCTCTTTCAGACAGTTGTTTCTCATTTTTCATGATCAAAATATCATTTCTAGACTGTTCCACATGTATTTCTCTCGGTGCAAGCACTTTTCCACATGCCAAGCTGTGTGTCAGGACTGTTTAGCTCAGCCCAGTCAAACTGAATAGATACTGCTGGTTCCAGTGTGGGCAGGTGGACAGGTAGGGCCATCATGCCACCTGCCAGGGCCAGAAAAGTGTTTGGCCAGCCCAGGACCATGAGCATTATAGTCAGTGTAAAGAATGAATCTGGTTTGAAGGCACTTTAAAGCCCCTATGTCAGCCCTGAAGCTCTTTATCCACATGGAAGAGTGTTGGGAGAACAGACTGGTGATTTGGCTGCCAGCACTGGACGTGTCCCACAAGGCTGTGTGTCACTGTAGGGTTTCTCTGCTGTTGTACAGGGCATTTCTCCCACTAAGGGAAAGAGCCCAGCATTTTGACTGTACTTAGGATACATTCAAATGTGTTAGGATACATTCAAATGGTGTTAGGATACATTCAGATGGTGTTACTCTGGTTTTAAATCTGCCATGTGAGGATAAGCATGTCTGAGTTCTAGCAGATAATGTGAATATTCTCCTTTGGTCAAAAAAAAAAAGAAAGAAAAAAACTCACTATTTTCCATCCCTTTCATTTTAACATAATTTATGATATTTTAAGGTGATCTGTGTCTGTTGGAATTTACCATTTTGCCTCTGTTTGCCTCTTTAATATCAGAGACTCTGAATGAGCACACAGTTGTTTGCATAGCTGCAGAATCCAAATGTATCAGAAATAATTTTTAACGCTTCATGAATTCTCATTAATATTGCTTTAATTCTTTCTGACAAAAATGGAGTAGATCTGGATGTCTATTTGCTTTGAAATAATTGTGATTTTCTTCCTCTAAGCAAGAGAAACTTCTCACTGTGTCACTGCCACAGAATGAGGACTGGAAGAAAATTGAAGTGACGTATTTTACAACTGGATTTTCTACCAATTTCACCTGTAGAGCTGTCAAACTTCAAAATGTTGACTTAAGTTACTTAAAATAAATAAATAAATAAATAAATAGTAGTCTAGACAGAAATTCAAATCCTTCAAAAACATGATTTACTAATGTTTCTAGGTGGCAGGAAGAGGAACTGAGCTACATGTGCATTTATGGGCTGGGTAGAACAGTAACTTTAATATGCAGGGAAGCTGTAAAAATGGGTGATTCTGCAGGATTTGCTATAAACACCATCAGCCTAGTACAATTTTTTCATAGACAAATATAGTAAGGAAAAGTTCCTCATATTACGTGTGTCAGAGCAAGCGTGTTAAGATATTTTCATCTCTGCCACCAGAGGCTTTCAGCAAGGAATGCCAAACATAACAACTGCAGTCACATTTTTTAAATCCGCACTTTGTTGCTGATTGCACTTTAAAATCCTCAATAAAAATACTGTTGGCTAGAAATGTATTTAAATGTCTGGCATAAACAACACCTTAAAGTTAATTTGTGATGGCACTGCAGTCTAACAAGTATAGAAACTCCACATGGTCCCAGAGGCATATGGGGTCCAGTAATAAGCATGTCTTAACTGGAAAGGTGGGAACTTTAAGAATAGAGAATTAACATAGAATTTTGTCTGTTTTGCATCAAAAATAAAAACCAAAATGTTACTGTGTATTGAAGGGAAAGAAATGTTGCTTCCTTTGGATGCAAAGCAGACTGATTTGCTTCAGTTGTTTTTTTCACAAAAATAAATTATTAGGTAAGCTATAAAAGTGGAGAAGGAGAAAGAATGCCCAAGGGTGGCTGTTGCTTAGTGGGGTTTGTAATGTAATTTCTTGCAAGTTTAGTATTCTTATGATTTGGGGTATATTCCCTCCTCTGTCTAGTTGGACTGAACCCACTATTTCCATTTTCCAGTCTAGTGCACAAACTACCAAGCCCCAAAAAGGGAACAGGGATCAGGCAGGTCTCCCCATCTTTCTCACTGCCATTCTTTCCAATTGGATAGAACAATGATATTCCTGGAGAGTGAGTTGGGAATCCAGGCAGGCTCTCTTCTCAGAGATTTGCCACCAGGCTCCAAGGCTGTTCCCTCTCTGAACAGCACAAGGGTTTTTATTCCAAGTGTACAGTGGGAAGGACTAAGGGTGCTTGCACCTGTGGTGGCCTCAGGTCTGTACTCACTTGAGACGTGGACAATTCCTGTTGTGATCTTTGCCAGAATTCAGGAGCTGAAATTGTAAACTTGTGGTTCCCATACTGGCAGAAGGTTTTAATGGGAATTCTGTTGGGTATGCTGTGGTAGGTCTCCCTCAGTTGCTTTTTTTAGAACTGTTCCATTTTAAGCTAAATACTTCAGTGATTACTGAGAGTGGCATGGCTGCTTACACCAGAGGTGGGATATTTCATTTCCAGTTACTGTAATGGCAAATTCCAGTCTACTCCATTTTCAGGAGCTAGAATTAAAGCAGGGTCACTGAGTTCAGTGGGGAAATACATGAACTTAATCCTCTTGCATTAGATACAACCTCAGATTTTAGTTTGTTACAGGATTTTCAAATCATTATCTTGGTTTTACTGTATATTGCAACTTGCTACCCTGCCTCTTATAAATTCTTATCTGCAAGGAAAATTCCACTAAGTCCAGTGTGAGGAAGCTCATTCTGATTACTGGGAGTCAGTATTTAAATAAATGTAGTCTGCATTTAAATTACCATGACATTTCAAAACATTTAAGTCCTCTGAAATTATAAATACATAACTAAATAATGGCATATTGAATTTCCCCCATATTTGCCAGCGCATATTTACCAGTAAAGAACCTAGTCCAAATAAGGACAGTAAATTGAATTCAGAACTAAGTCCGATCAGAACTGTTATTCACTATCAAGGTGTGCAGCTGCAAAGGATGAAATGACACAGGGGCAAGTGAGGCTTTTTTCAATGGTGCTAACCACCCTAAAATTTTAAAACTGCTTATTCTTAGCTGGCAGAAATTAAATCCATCATGTGACAAAGGTAATTAATTTAATCTGATCTGTTAATTTGTGTAACCTTCAAAACTCTACCTGTTGTCATGAAAAATGTTTTTTTAATGTATGTTTAGTGCTTTTTCACCAGAGGACATTTGAATTGCTAAAAGCTGTTCTTCACTATATTCCTCGAAGTGAAAGTGGCATCTCCAGTGCTTCCTTCCTGGCTGAGGCCAGCACATGGCATAGCCATAACATCTGTGTATTTTTTGTTGCAAAGAAAAAAAAATAAACAAGTATTTCCTGTTTCATTTTTAAACTTGTTGCTTTACGGGTCTAGCACTTCATATAACAGATTTCAAGACTTTTGTGGTTCTGTTCTTGCTGTTTGATCTCTGCCTTCCTCTACTGAGAACAAAGGGGCAACAAAAGACAGATGTTATCTATGAACCTGAAACTATGCATTTGTATTGCTAGACTGTTAATTTCATGATGGATATGAATCGTGTAGCTTTTAGGAAGACATGGAATTGGCTAAGGGTCACACTAAAATTATTGATACAAATGGAGTAGGGAAAATGCTTTTATTTTTCTTTCTCTTTTTTTCTTCATTGTATGGATTGAGGCTAGGGCATGAGGGAGGGGGCAGAAGGAAGAAATAGAAATAATTGCAAGCACAAATGTTATGTCGCCTTATGTCTTGGTATGTTACTGCTCTTCTATGTTCTGAAAGCCTCTCAAGACTAATTGGTTTCATTGTCATTTTATTTATATATACATATATACACATTCATTTGGGGCTTAACTAGTAACCTGTAACTATGGGAATGGAGGCTGCCAACACACCTGTGATGACACAGATACTGGTCCTGTGTGTGGCTGTCATCAGAAGTATGCCCTGCACTCAGATGGCCGAACCTGCATTGGTGAGTACTTCCCTGCAGCACGTTTGATTTCGGGTTGCTCAGAATCTCTGTGCTGTGCATGTGTGTGTGTGTGTGTGTGTGTGTGTGTGTGTGTGTGTGTGTGTATGCATGTGTGTGGGTGTCCCACAGAAGGGTGTTCCAGCAGCTCCTGGCTCAGCCAGGCACACACAGAAACCTTTGTGAGTGTTCTGTCCAAATATTTGTTGGTGAAGTATCTCTTTGTTACCCGCTTGTAACTTTTATTTCTGTTCGTAACTATTTTTGAAGTAAAAAGGTGTAGAACGTTCATCATTTTGAATGAAAGTTCAGCTCTTCAGTTCACTTTCGTTAGTCAAGACTTCCTTGCTTGAGCAAGGTTAGAAAAATTACTTCCCTTTCTGAGTTGTTACCAGGGAGAAGGAGTCATCATTATGTGCTTTCTTCCCTGGTGTATGTTTCATGATTCTGAAAATAACACTTGTAGTGACTAAGCTTTCATTCAGAATATCAGTAGGAAAAAGCCAGTCAAGACATGGAACATCTTGGCAAATGCTTTGCAAACATATATGATTCTAAAGTGCATAATTTGCTTAACACCATTTCTTTCCACTCCACTTTAAAAAAAAAAAAAAGTGCATTTTTGCATAGTGCAAGTTAACATTTGAAAATTCTTCCTCACAGATCAGAACCTGAAATCCATAATGGTTTTCATTGGCATTGCAGACATGTTGACTTTTTTTTGTTTGTACAATTTCAAGTTCTTACAAATTCTTAGTCATTTCCTGAGGTTAAAAAAACACAGACACATATTTATCATATTTTCTCTCCTGTACTGCAAGACAGAGCATTTGAAACTCATGGAAATCTGTCAGTTACTTTTAGCCAGTCTGTCTTGGTCAGATCCATGGCATAAAGCTCCATGGCTATCCAGAGTCTTGCTCACTTCTGAGGGGTTTAATTGTACAAACTGTGGGCTAGGGCGAGGTTTATGCTGGCAGAGGTAAAGTTGAAGGGGACTCAGAGCTGGGCTCTGCCATTTTGTCTGCACAAGGTGTGTCTGAGTGCAGGGCATCTCTCAGCGAGTGCCTCTGATAATGCAGAGGGCTCCATCCTACAATCCCTGTCCTGTGGCAGTTCCAGATGGGGGGAACTTGCAAGAGTGAGAGCTTTGAGAGCAGGTTTTATTGAATGGATAATTGACCTTCTGTTTATTATTGTTCACTAATATCCCTGGATTGTTGTTTTATTTTGTCCAGCATGTAAAAAATTATTTTAAAGCCGTGTACATTTTTTACTTTTTTTGCCCCTGTTTTGTAATGTAATACATACAACTCCATGTTACATTCCTTGGTCTTGTGATGTAAGTCACATATTACTGCCTGTGCTGATTTTCTTCTCTCTAAAATAGTTCTTTCTCTTAGAATACTCCTAATTTTTTAAATTTATTTTTTACATTTATTTATTCCTGCTTTCTGGTGATGGTTCCTGATTGCCTGTCTTGTCTGATAACTGACGTTTATTAATTATTTACAGAGAAAAAAAACAAACAAACTCAAACAAAAGCCTCTATTGCAGCCTGATCCCATCTAGAACTTGTTAAAAACAAAACAAAACAACTTCTTGTTACCACTCAACCATGTAGAGTTGCTACAAACAAAACCTGCCAGCCTCCTCCTCCTCCTCACTTCAGTGATTCCAGTGTTTGCTGTCTTCAGTGGTGTATATATTCCAGGCATCACTGCAAGAATGCAAACTTCTGCAATGCCAGATAAATACTTGTTGACCCTTTGTCTAACATATTTTGTCTTCGTTTGCTTGTCTTAACCTTTTAATTTTTTTATGTTTGCTGCATGTGAAGGTCCCCACTTGAATTTTCATTTTTTGTTTTCCTAATGAGCATTTCCCTTTTCTTACAAATCATTTCATTTACCCAGCTGCTGCTTTTCCATGGCTCTCCTGTATCAGAAATCTTTAATTTTATTTCACCTACTGATCATCTCTTCCCACACATCTGATTATTTCTGTGTATTTCTAATGAAGCATAACCAATGTCCTCATTATGCTGTATGAAACTCTTACATGTAGGATGTCAGAGACTACCTTGTAAAGTGACCTCTGATGACATCATCCTGCTCACTGCATGCTTATGAAATTACTAAACCCTGTTCTTGCAACATCTTTTCTAGCGTTGAATGTTTAGCTAGTAGTGTTTCATAGACAAGCAGGCAACCAGCACTGCCCAAATTGATCTTTTTTTGTGTTTGTTTGGTTTGTTGTTTGTTTATTTTTGTTGTTGTGGTTTGTTGTTGTTTAATTTGCATGCTGCTGTTTCGTTTCTCAGTGTGTCGATGTGTACAAGGCTGTGGTGCATCCGTGCCCATCCATCACCGGACTCTTGTTGCTCTCTCTGTCCGTCTCAGTCTTCTGCCTTCCACCTTCAAATCCTGGTGCCCCCATAAGCCTAGTTTGTCTTCAGTAGTTTCTTTAACTAGCCTTCCTGAATTTTAGTTTCCATCATTAACACTTCTCTGGGGCACCCATGTTAGCTGTCTTGTTCTCCTGTAGAAATCCAGCTTCCTCTGTGTGATTAATTACTTCTGAGTTGACCATTCTTCCTTCTCTCCCTCTTTCTTCCTCCTTTCCCTAAACACCCTTTTAATTTTTTCCTGGGTTCTCAAAGGGAATTAACTCTCTAACGGGGATTTAGTGCTTTCATGCCTTGCTTCTTGGCTTTGGCTGTGCCATGCCAAGAAACTATCTTAGGCAGCGGAAAATTGGGCTTGTGATTAACCAACTGCTCCATGTTTGTCCCTTACTTGTGTTTTAGAGAAGGATGAGGCTGCAATTGAGAGTTCTGAGTACAATGCCACGTCAGTAGCTGATGTGGACAAGCGGGTGAAACGGCGGCTACTTATGGGTAACACTTTTCTTCCACTTCCTTTGTTGTGCTCTCACTTTTGTCTGTATGTATGTGGGGGGGAGGTTCTCTTTTGGTCTCATTTGGTTTTGGTCTCCTTTGGTTTTGGTTTGGCCTGATTTTTTTTTAACCTGACTTCATCTGTGTGGAAAGGTCACCAATTTTGTTAAGTTCTCATCTGTACAGCTTCATTCCTTGTTTTTAAACTTTTTTTTTCCTAATGCTGCAGCTTTAATGTTCAATTTTCTCTGCATACAAAGAAGCTTTTGCCATTAACCTTACTTAGCTTATGCAAGCTACTTTTTACATGTGATTTGTGTGTTTGTGTGTATGTGTTGCTGTTGAATTCCTGAAAAATCTCCTGTTGCAGACCTGCCCATTGACTTCAAAGTGGATGATGATGATTATGATGATGATGATGATGATGATGATATAAACCAATGCTCTATTACATCTGTGATATTAAATGAACAAGTGTATTTGCCAAATTTAAATTTCCTGTTCTTTTGATTGAAATGTAAATATTATGACTTGAAATTCCTTGATTTCCTTTGTGCAGCTATTTTAGTAACCAATGAAAGATCTTTCCTTAGTGACTAGTGAGCTTCTGTACATTCTTATTTCTGAGACATGACTTGTTTCTCTGTGTTGTTGGAGCCCAAGAGTGGAAGAGAGTAGGAAGTGCACTGAACAGTGAAGATAATTATTTAGCTTCTGCTCTCAATTAACCCATTGCACACCCTTGTGCATGTCTCCTTCACTTTACATTTCTGGCTGTTGGTGAGAAGGGCCTTTTGGGAATGGAAAGGGTCCAGTGGCTGGGTTTCTGACAGACTGTGCATGAGACAAAGAGCATAGAGTAGCACAGACTGCTGAATGATGGAGGTTTTCAGGTGGTTTGTTTCTCTGTATTTTCCACTGTGATGCCCTACTCACTTCATAAAATTATTTCCACTAGGTTTTGAACATAGTGACCATTGATGAGATGTGCCCAGTTGACCCACTTACAAGACAGGGCTTCATCACCACAGAAAAGATTCTGGCAGGACAAAACTCTGCTCTCTTCCCTCAGGGTTGCTATTGCTTTTCTTAAAACCACTGAGTCCTTTGCAGACTGTCCTGCTAGCCTTTGGAAAGCTCAGCTTTGCCTGTGAGCATCCATACCTATCTGGATTCACCACCTCGAGGAGACCAAAGCCTCACACTGACTATTTAGTTGATTGGTGGGCTAATAGTTGCAGTAGGTGGAAATATTTATAAAGTTTCCATATCATTTGTATCTTGTCATCCATGACAGAAAATCCATTTACCCAGAGGCCAGCATACAGCCGCTATGTAGGAAATGGCATAGTGTTATGACTCTGTGATGATATTAGATGACAAGATTGAGCTCAGATCTCTTCCTTCATGTGAAAACCTGGACATGCATTCCTTTACTTTTAGATTACCCATGATTGTTAATTTCCAGTTAGTTTGCAGACCTAGCAAGTGGCCCATATAATTTTATTTTTTAATGATACACAATTTCAAATTATTTAACCTAACCAAGTTATGAGACAGCTCCTCTTACTTTATAAATGTGCTGTTAACACTTTTAGCTATAATTTCAGTAAGATACATAGTCTCACAAGAAGTCAGAAAAATAAATGTGCCAGAATGCCTCTAGACCACTGAAAAATGCAACTCTCTGGTCTCAATGGAGAGTTTGCCCAGCCACAGATAGTATGTACAGTACTCTCTAGAGGTACTGAGCATCACCGTGCACTGTGTTTATGCCTCACCCTCTGAAAAAAATAAGTATCCAACCTGAAAATAAGCTCACACTGCTTCCAAGAGTCCAGGTGAATAGCATTAAAAAGATTAGTAACAGCCTTCTTAATTGCACCAGGTCTGCAAGTTCCAAGCTGAACATAGATGCTAGAAATAGGCTTAGGGAGATAGTTTAAAATCCAGTTTGCAAAATACATTGTTGAACTCTTCAGTACCCCCTGTATTAGCAGGTATCAGCTGAGAGTTTCTGGACATGCTGTGTTTAAACCACTGATTCCTTAGAAAAACATTGACTAGAGAGGAAAATAAATTTAATTAGTAAGTGAGATCTGAGAGGGTGGCTTAATATTTAGGGACTTTTCTACTTGTTTGT
Organism: Cinclus cinclus; assembly: GCF_963662255.1. Classification (NCBI taxonomy): domain Eukaryota; kingdom Metazoa; phylum Chordata; class Aves; order Passeriformes; family Cinclidae; genus Cinclus; species Cinclus cinclus. The sequence goes on from NC_085049.1 coordinate 24,895,986, forward strand.
TTCTGCTGATTGCTGATACTCAAGAAATTTTTTTTAATGCAGTCTTACTCATTTCCAAAGTGTAGTGGCATTTCCATGAAATTCCATATTGTCATCATATGTTTTCTAAGCTGCTGTTTTAAGAAGTACTGGAAGACTCCTCAGGAAACTTTTTTCCCAGTTTTTCTAAATGAACTGTGATTTTTGACCCTCCTGAAAGCAATCTTGGGAGAGAAGGAAAAGGGGACAACTTTATGTAATTTTAGTATTCTGATGAAAGGTGCTTTCAGTTGCAAGTCCTGAGATGATAATTGTTAGTCCCCTGTCATTTGCTGCATGCTATCAAAATGACTATGGTCTGTAGAACCCTTAATGTCAGCCAAGGCTCAGGATAAGATTGACAAGGTTGCTTTAGAGCAGTGTTGCTGTAAGACAAGGCTGCCTATAGCAGTCATTTTGCTACACCAGGATTAGCCCTCTCTGTGTCTCAGACTGGCTCTTACCAGAGCCTGTGTCTGAGTCATGCTGTAGTCCTGTGACTTGTGGCTACATCTTATATAGAGAAAATTAGATAAATTCACAATTTTCCTTCCTGTTAGATGCATTCTTATCTAGATATTGTGAGGCAGATATTGATGAGAAACTGGTCTTCTCTTATTACCTACAAGAAACTTCCCTTTAGAGCTGTCCAAAGATGCCTCGGAATTTTCATCCCAACTTTTTCGTAATGTTTGGACAGACCCTGAGGGCTTACAGCTGCCACTTATTTCCCTGGATCAGAGAAAGGCACTTGGATTCAGAATCAAGGGTGCTCCCATTACAGAGATGGCACTGAATGGCTGTTGTCTGGTCAGTGAAGGTTCATACAGCTCCTTTCCCTCTTCTTCACTTCCCCTTGGCCACTGCCATCATGGAGTGGAGGAGTACAGCCTCCAGGGGGGCTCCTGGAGAGGTTCTGCCTTGGTTCTGTGGTGGCTGCTGTAATCTGGACCTTGAGCCATGAGCATTCCATAGATGAGGAAGGACATTGATCCTGCAGAAGTGCACAGCTCCAAAACCAGATCTGTACCATCATCCCTAAAGTACATTTACCTTCCCTTTGCTGCAAAACACCTTGCACTTGCTACTAAGCAGAAGGGCACAATGAATGTCTTCAGGTCTTCTTAAGTATCTGTTATGGTTCATCTTCCACGTAGTTGAGCCCAGACTTCAGCTCTTAAAATTACATTCAAATCTCTGTTTTGTGTGGTATAACAGATTTTTTTCTGAAAATATTTTGTGTGTTTCTTAGGAGCATCACAGAGATGTTCTCCATTTTCCTTTACGTTCTTTTCCTTGGCAACCCATTTGACACAACTGTTTTTTCTGTCATAGCATCATAGCATGAGTCTGCCCTACCTGGTTAGAGGACTGGACTGGTGCATTTCACATATTTTTCTGCCTAAATCCAGAATGAGTATGAATCATATCTGCCCTGCCAACCTGTATGAGAGCCATTCTAGTATGGGCACACAACTTTAGAAGCATCAAATTTCCAGTTAACCCTACTAATATACATATTGTCAAAATATTTTGTCCAGTGTCACATCTTCAGCAATGGAAGTTGCTTTTATTCATGTTTCCATATCTCTTTTTGCTGTTATAGCACTGGATAGAATTCATAAATCAAACAGCCCCATCACAGTCTAAAACTGTAAAAATAAATCATCCAGCAGCCTAGCACTTTATCATTAAATAAATTGTAAATAATTAAGTCTTACAGGCTTAACATTCTCATTGGCCACTGTCTTTCACTCAAAAAAGCTGCAAGGTTTTTATAGAGCAATTGTCTCTTGATATTCTGAAGCTTTCTCTTAGAAACCTTTTAGAAACCTTCTTTTAGAACTTGATATTCTAGTCACAGAAATAGAATTCATGGCATCAGTTATGCCATTGGGCTCCCTCATTACAGATAAGTCAAGTGCTTACAAAGAGGTGACAGGCCACTGGAAACTTCCTCTTTGAGGAACCAGAACTGTAGAACTGTGAAATTTAGATTCAAAGAGTCCTTCTCTCCAAGTCAGAGATAATTCTTTGCCCTTTGGCTGCTCTTTACATCAGCTCTTTAAACCAAATAATTTTATGAAGTATTTTTTCTATATTGTCTTTAAAAATGCAGTCACTTGCTACATTACCATCATCCCAAGCGTTATTAGACTGCATGAACCTGTAAAGTGTTTCAGCAAGACAGCCATGGTGTTTTGTGCAGGCTGTTTGTTAGATCCTGTCCTCTGGTCAGCTCTTCTTCAAGCGGCAGACCTGACTCATTTCTCACTCTGTTTCATTTTCCCTCCTCTGCTCTTTAGCAGTCAATGGATCAGATTCATTTGGGCTTGACATGAGGTGACTTCAGAACAACTGCCAACACTGTGCATCTTCCTCACCTTCAATCCCTTTTCCATCTTCCCCTGAGATTACTGTTGTAAGAACTCACTTCGGCCATAAAATGTTCTTTCTCTGGCCCAAAAAGATAAAAAGTTGATTCCTTCTTGTCACGGAAGAGGGTTTACAAAGTACTTTTGAGTGTAGCAAAGAGCAACAGGACAATGAGCCCATCCTCAAGCTGAGGAATTGTAGTAATTTCCCTTGCATGCTTAAAGGAAGCAAAATAGACACTACTGCTAGAGGTGTCTTCAGAAATCTAAACTCTGCACAAAAATTCACTCCTTCCCAAGAGATGCTCAACTAATTTTGTTTCAGGGCAGCTGAGGATTTTGCCATTGGATGCTGACTTCCTGGGTCATCAGTAAGGTTATTTGCAACCCACCTTAAAGAGAGTGATGCAATTCTCTTCCCTGGAAGCTGCTTCCTAAGAACCCTCCAAAGGCATATACAGTCAGCTGAAATGCTGGTATAAGCTGTAAGTGCATCAGAACTCTGCTGGTCTTTGTTACTTCTCAATTTTACTTCTGCCTAGATTGCTTCTGTGGTGCCATTTGGAAACCAACCAGGACCAGCTTTGCCAGACTGGGATATATGTGCATCTGTATTACATTTCATTCCTGGTTTCCTAGGAGTTGTTCACAGGCAGGGCTGTGGTCTGCCTAAATTTCTGGCACGTAACCAGCAAATAAGGTAGTATTTTCACTAGTACTGTATTTCCCTTCATTATGGCAAGAATCATTTGACTTCTGCGGATATCTCCTCTTCCATTATCTTATCAGTGGCTTTCCAGCTGTTTATAATGAGCAGCCAGCTACCTGCCTGGAGAGGTGAGTGTGCAGTCAGCACAGACCATTCCCTCTGCACAGCAGTAACTAAAGATGTGAGCTATGGAAACAGAAATTTTGGCATTTTTGCCATGGATTAGTATATGGGAGAGAATATCCTCCCTGCATGTTATGTGGGTCAGAATCATCTCTTTGTTTGCCTCTGTGTGCTGTGGAAATCGTACTTCCCCATCAGCTCAACTCAAACATTGCAGTAAACACTCAAAGCCAGTTTAGAATAATAGATCACAAATGGAAGTCCTGCTCTGGCCACTTTGATGACATTCCAGTACTCCCTTCTCTGTGTGTTGATCAGCTCTTTCATCCAATCTTGTGCCTCCTGAAGGTACCTGGAAACATCAGCCAAGGTTTATCCTGTCCTGGCCAAAACTGTTCAGGTTTCATATCTTTAGCCCAGTAGCTACAACGGATTTTAATGAGTTGCTCCTATCATATTAAATAAAAAGCACACAACTTGAAATTATAGCCATGACTTACAGCATTTGTAGGAAAGGCAAGCATTTAAATACATGTCACATCAAAAAAAGCAGAGAGATTTACAAATACAGAGCTTGGGTTTACCGATTTGAACCAAAAGTGGTATTCAACATCATATGCCTTGAGTCATCTGAGTTTAATAGTCAGCCATATGGCATCTTTTCTTAACCCTCAGTTATCTAAGGATTAGGCTGCCCTATTCATCCTGAACATCAACAGTGCTTTGACTGACTTGTCTGGAGCACCTGACAAATAAAACACCTTCTAATTTCTCTAGTGTGCTTCTTTTTACTTCCACCTCTCTGTATGACACACAGGACTCTCTTTGAATCACTGTTTTCTCTTCAGTAGAGATATCCAGCTTTTTCTTGATTACAGAAAAATAGAATCCACAAAGTTAACTGCAATTACCATCATCTCATAATTAAATTTATTTTCTCCTGCCATGTTTAAAATGACAGCATATCAATATGGAAATTTCCCTTCTAAAGTCTTTCAGCATCCAAAGATCTCTCTGCTGGTGACTCAGTGTGAATAACTTATCCAAAATCAAACATCTATTTTGAAATACTGTATAAACCATACAGTGACAGTGTAGATCATATGGAAATCCACCACTTTCTGGATTTTCTCTGGCAGAGCCATATTTAGCTTCTTTGCAAATCAGGAAAAGGAGCTGTAGAGCAGTAAAACTTACTGAAGCCACACATTCTTAACCTAAAAGAATCTTGTCATCTGATGAGTTTTCTGTCAAAAGTCTTTTTTCTTGAAAGTAGGTTTTATGGGGAAACTCTGGTTTTCAAGTGCTTTTGCCTGGAATGATCCTCAGAAATAGGGGGACAGAATGTACATAGACAGAATGTACTTGTTAGAATATTCGTTTGAAATATGAGGAAATTATTCTAAAGACCTTTTCACAGCAGATTGCCACCCCTGTTCAAGGAAAATGTTCTGTAAAGTCAGACTAACTCATTATTGCCTCATGTATATGTTCCTCCCTTGGGGCCACTATTGGTAATCAATAACCTGATAAGGGTTAAGGATTTTTCAGTTTCAGTAGACATAAAAGCATAGAAAATGTGACCTGGGTTTCTAACATGCAGTTTAAGGCCTGAAATACCAAACACTGTGTTGGTAACATAACACGTAAGGAGTGTACGAGCTCTGGTTTGCCATCAGAAAATTTCCAGAAGTCTTACATTGTTTCATTCCAATGTGAATTAAAAACAGATTCTGCAGACTTTATTTTTGTCTTCCTTCAAAATAGAATGAGGGTGATACTACTCACAGGTTTCTGTCTCAAAGAGCAGGATGATGGACAAGCTAGTGTTTGTTTTCAAGTGTTCTTCCAAAGCAGTTAGCTTCTGTCACAGTTCCAGCCTACCAAGGGTCACTGAGCCAAGAGCACCTTTCCAGTGTGTACTTCAGTACCTAGTTTTGTTGCACTGCCTCCTAGGACTCTTTCCAATTACTTTAAATATGTCTTTATTTTTCTGAATGGCTTCTACCCAACTTAGAAATGCTCACTGTCAGAAAATCAAGCATGTGGCTGTATATGCATCATAATCCTTTTGTGCTTTAATCAATAAAGAATTGCAAACATTTAATTAGCAGGCATATTGCTATGAGTATAATTCAGTTACTGACTGTGAAACCAAGACCTTACTTTTACTCCTTCTGTCAGTTCTACTTTGCTGTATAAAATCATAGCAAACAGGGGGAAGGAATCCCTGAGGTCATTCATGCATTCTCTGTCTCCCAAGGGCAGATCTTTTCATCTTGAGTTACCGTCACTTTTATTCACTGAGTTTGTGAATGGTGTGCTATTTCCTGTAAAAGTCCCTTTTCTTCATTTCTTTGCTGACGATAAAGACTCTGACCTTATCCAGAATTCCTGACAATACCTTCCATTGTTTTGCTTTCCCATTTTAAAGGAAAGGATTTATCCGAGGTCAGGAGATAATGCTCCTTCGCAATGTTCAGAGAATTTCAGTTTTTCTTAAATGCAGCCTCTCTATCTAGAGAGAGCATCACAGCCAAAGTGTTAATTTTAAGAACCAGGCTGGACTCATAGGATGCTTATAAAATACCTGATCCAATCTATCAAGTGACATACCCTAAATATGTAGTGTTCCATGAAGAGAAATCGAGTTTTTCTGAACTGAGAGCTGTGGGGTTCATGATTCAGTGTAAGATTCACCTAGCTGTTTCTTCACACATTCCCTATGTGGCAGGGCAGAATTCTCATCCTATTTTCATGCAAATAAAATTCTACCAATCATGAAATTGCAAGGAAATGAGGAGACAAGCATAACGAAGTGAAGAATTCCACATCCTGCAAGTTACCCTTTCTGTCTTACCTTTTTCATTCCCTGAATATGAAGCTCTTTCAGTTTCTCCTTCATCTGTTCACAGCTATTTGTTTCTTTCATTATACTCTTGTGAATGCTCTTTCTCTATCCTTTCAGCATCACAGAGCAGAATTTGCATGAGAATAGCATAGTTCTCCCTTAACTGAAAATTGAAATATTTTGTGTGTTTAGTTTCTTCTTATGCTTGTTGTCCTTTGGGTCCCTCCCTGTACCCTGATCTCCTGGCACATAGCATGTGTACCTCATGTGCTGCTACTTTTAGTAAAATTCTTTTTATGGACGGCAACAGCAGTCTTAATCATCTGTTCTCTGTCTCATGGCTTTCTTACTCATACTACATATTCCCTCTTATGTAAAGGCAAATTCATTTTATAATCCACGGAATTTTATTTTTTTAATGGCCTTTCCTGAATTAAGTTTGAATCTTTTCCAAATTTCAGGCTTTCAGGATTTCTGCATTTTTGGTCAGAATTTGCAAGAGATCTTCAGTGTGATTTTTTTTATGCAGTTAGGAAGTCCTTGTTCTTAGGCACGGTCATGCACTTCACCTACGACTAGTGGTTAAAATGATTTCAGGATTCTCTAGATAAAAGTTTGGAGGAAGAGAAAGAACCCAGTCCAAAACCCCAGTGTGTCTAGAATTAAGAAAGAGCTCTCTTTGGTGGAGATTGTGCTGTAGCACCAGCATGAAGGAAACAGATGAGATGTCTGCACAGGCAGCCTTTGGGCCAGAGGGAGCAAAGTGCTTTTTCAGGTGTGAGAGGAGGGGAGGTACAAATTAAGGATTAGTTTGACTCCAGATACTCTGTGTATTAAACTAAATGAATTCAACATTCTTTAAGGGGAGGGAGCCAGTACCACTCAGCTGAGCAGGATCTTGCCCTCTCATAGAGCTGCTCTAATACCTTACCATCATCACTTTTTCAAAACTGCAATAAAGTTGGCACAATGGAGTCCTGGTGAGTGCCCCAAAACACTACAGTGATGCAAGTAATCATAACAGACAATGGCAATTAATGATTTCAGATTAGACCTTCTCAAAATTCTCAAAGCCAGATATTTGGCTATCTTTAACAGGTGTCCTTAATCTTTTCTTAGTTGTTCAAAGTTGGTGTTTCACTGTGAATTAAATACAGAGAAATAAACTCATTTTTATGTGCTTAGGAAAGGTAAATAGATTGCCTCTTGATTCAGAGACAGTGGCAGTTTACAATAGCTTTAGTGTCAGCACGTCTGCTGAGAAACAGATGTTGGGAGAAGTTCACCCTTTTCCTCACTCCAGTTGCCAGGAATTATTACTTCAGAAGCACCTTTTTAGGAAACAATGGTCTAATTAATCCATATACCTCCTTGTTGCACTGGCTAAAACTGTGAATGAACTAAAGTTGCCATCCTGCTTACACCATTTAGCTTTAGTTGCATGAAGATCAACTCGTTCATGTGTCTGACCCTTGAATTTAAGACAATTATTCTGAGAACAAGATGCCAAGTTCAGCTCTTTTGCAAAACTCAGACCAGGTGTAGAAATAGATACGATTACAGTCTGAGTACAGTTACTCATAACTTTGCTTGGACTATGATTTACTTGATAGGGCATGATGGATTCTCTAAATTCCAAGCTCCAGGCTACTCCATCAAGAATTTCTCTTGCCTAGCATAAAGGTTGACTTAGAATAAGCTCAAAATAATGTGGCACAGAGTTTTGAGAGCAAAGCCCAGTCATCCTGTTTCTGCTGACCCAAATGAGCTTTAGTCCACTGCATATGAATGCCAAATAAAGGCAGTTTGAATTGCTAGTTTTCTTTAACTTGCCCTTTGGTTAGTGTTATCATTTGGGCAATCATAGGAACTAGGTAGTGGAAAAAGCATTCTTCCACTTTCAAGTCTTCCTTTCAGCTGTACTTACTGCTTACCATGTCAACCTAAACAGTTTATAGAAACCTGGCAAATTTAGAAAATACTCTTTGTTTTGGGGAACTGCTATGTCTTTTATCTGCAGCCTAGCAGTTTCTGCAAAAAATCCTTTTCCTCTGTACAAGGCCTTAAGACAGGGGGTCAGTCCAGTCTTCCTCTCTGATTCAAAGGAAATGTCAATCATAAACCCTACAGAACAGTAATTTAATTTAGTCCAAGAACAACTTTTTCTGAGCAAGAAGGAGCCATTCAGTGTCCTTCTCATGCTTTTCCTAAGAGACAGATGCTACAAGGCTGCCTTGAATGTAGGTGATGACTTCAGTGGTTTCCTCTCTCCCATTTTCACTTAGGTTACATAGTTCTGTTGTTTTCACTACAGCTGGGCTTTTGACTTCTGTTAAGACTTCTTTGCATATTTTTTTACACACATTCTTGAGATCAGTTCTTATGTTTACAGTTTTTATCCACTCTTTCCAGTCATTGTGTTACGATCAGGAGTCTGGAAACAAATGGGGTTTTTCTGGATCCTGTTCAGACTGTACTCTTCAGACTGCCATGATGGGTAACAGAAAATATCAGAGAATCACTTCTCTATTTCTCTAAAGAAAGCACCTGGTGCTAGATCCCTCTCCTCTTGCCTTTATTGGTGTTTACCTTGTCTAGTTTTAATACCTGTCCTCTTGATTTATCAAAGATTATGGAGAATGACCTTGTTAAGACATAGATTACTGCATGATCTTCAGATGTATACCTGCTAGTCTCAGGGACCTAGGCAGTTTTGTTCTGCTTTGCACCGTATCTCAGTTCTATAAAATTGGTTTGGATCTTAGTCCAGATTGAGTCAACAATGAATAATAAAGATTCCAAGACTTGCCTGATTTTGACCGTTACCCATAAATCATGTCATATTCTTTTGTTCATGAGGTAAATTGAAATCAGAAAAAATTTCTTTATAAAATAATTGGCTGCTTAAAAAACTCCAAACAAACAGATTTTTGTTAGAAGCTTATATTTTAAATGGTTATATTTACTAGTTTCATAGAAGAAGCTGAAAATCAGGCTTTCAGAAATATTCTCAAACCATGAGATGTGTTCAGACTTTCAGGCATTTAATAGCATTCAAAGCCAAATAAATCCTGTCTAATGTGATTCTTTTTAAGAAAGTGACCTGTTGCCACCTGGTAGAGATTCTGCTTTAGTTCAAAAGCCTCAGATTTAGAACATGAAGAGCTGTTCTTTCACTGCTAAACCATTGTAGGCACTGGAGTAACCTCACGGTAACTAAGCCAGTGTTCCTGATCTGGTGCTGAAGGACTAAGAGCTCGAGCTTGTGCTTTTTAACTGAATATTTTTATATCCAGAAGCAGTGCATATCCCAGAGTGCAGTGGGCTAATGTTAAAGCAAGAATTCCTATGGATTAAAGCATAGCATATTGGTAATGATTTTCGTTATTTCTTGTCTGTGGATCCACTGAACAGATACACAAGAGATTGTTCCAGAATTAGGAGCTTACACTGGAAAAACAGAATGTAATGTCTCCCAGACTGCCTTATATAAATAGATATCTTTTTCTTTAGATCCCTATTTCTGCTTGTATTTTCTGGTAGGAATTCAGTAGGGATTTAGATGGGGCTGCAAACATCACTTTAAATTATCAGTAAGGTCTAATTATTTCAGATTAGCTTTGTCATAATTCAGAAGGAAATTAAATGTCAGTAACGTGACACTTCTTTAGTTGTGTCTTCTAGTTCTTATTTCTGCTACCTTGTCAGAACAAAACAAAACAAAACAAAAAAAAAAAAGCAAAACAAATAAGAAAAAAAGGCTAAAAAGTTGAGGAAAATAGTCTGTAGGATCAGTATCACCATGAAGACCTGATCCAATTTTTAACATCTATTCTTTCTCTTCCTTAGCTTCTCCAGTGTTATAGAATGGAAATGAGTCATTTGCTTCTGCTCTTGGCTTGAGCCTGAAAGTTGTATTTGTGTTTTAAATATATACTGAGGTTTGGTAGTGGTGAGGTGAGGGATGAGTCGGTGTCACCCCTCTCAGAAACACAGGTGGTTTCTGAGCACTCAGTTTGTGCTGTGTGCAGGCCTCAGCTCCTCTCTTTGATGTAGCCTCTTTCCCACATTCTGCTATTCATGTTTGCTTTCTTTTACCGATGTTTTCTCACGACCTTGAGTTTAAGGAATTTCATCAGTACATCTCTCCAATTATCCAAAGTGTGAGGGGTACTGTCACATGTCCTCTTGCTCACTTAGATCTTCATTCTGTTAGGAGTTCGTCATGTATGAAAGTCAGAGTTGCTAGGAAGGTTGCAGGGTATTTATCCTTCTTGGTTTGTTTTACTAAATCTGTGTGAAAATAAGAAAAGCTGGCTTGATTCCTTCTATTTATATGTAGAAATAACTCTTGTTCATTGAATGACCCTTACCCTATAGATCCAGTCATCCATGCCATGGGAAAAAAAAAATTGTTGTGTCTATTCATTTTCACTGGATGTCATCCAGAAAGCAGAAATATTACTGCTTATGTTCATCTTGTGTTGACACACTGCAATAAAGGAGTCTTCATATGCCAGAGTTAATCTGCAAACAGAAGATTTACTGCTCTTTGCAGTGCCATGCCAAACGTAACCTTCAGTACTTTTTCCTGAGTTTTAACCTTAACTCTTTACTCCTGGCCAATCCTTCTGCCCTTAAACCGTGCCCAAGTTAAAAAATTTTAAATGAAATAAATATTCTTCCTTCCCTTAAACTTAAAATTATTATTCGATATGTTGGTCCACAAGGATACACACACACGTTCAGATACAAATGGAAATGGCAGCATGTCATTTGCAGAATTCTTCAAGCAGAAGTTTCAGCCTGTAAGTCTATAAAATGGTGCTTCCCAGAGAAGCAGATGAAAATGAGAACTGTATTGATTAAACAGTTAGGTTCCGGTCCTGCAAGGTGAGCAAGAACTGCCTGAAGATCAGGAGCTGCAGACTCAACTCCATTTTCAGAAAGCCTTTCCAGAAAACATGTCAATCCATTTGCTAGCTGTGCTTGCTGGCAGTTATATGCAAATCCATTTCTATACTGGTAGTTCTTTCTACACAATGTTATTAGGTAGCAGACATAAAAATTTATAATCTGTCTGGAGGACCATGTGTGAATGTATATGGGCTCAGAGATCTTTCCCTTGCTGTTAATGCATGTGTGCCCCAAATCTGTGTTTTAGTTTGTTCTTAAGTTCCAGGAGCTTATTTCACAACTGATGGAGAGCCCAGTCCAAAAGAAAAACAAAAACAGTTATACTTTTTCTTATATAAAAAAAAAAGTTTAAGTCCCTCCAAATGGCCAGTTTAAGTTCACCTTGAGGGCAAAGCACAGGCTACTTTAAAATGAAAATCTTTTAGTACTAGTCAATAGAAAAATAAAGCCTGTTCTGTTCTGTGTAAATAATTTTTGATCAATGTACTGTTCTAAGGCAATTGCCAATTAGCATACTCTATAGCTGATTGTCAGACCCTGTCCACAGGGTACAATTGTGACACAGACTGTGAATATTCAGCAATAGGAGTCTGTAAATCTGAGTAAGTAATGACAAAGCCTCTTTAGGGAAAGAGGTGAGCTCAGTAGAATAAGGGCAGTCTTGGGGGGCAGTGGGGTATTTTAATTTAATCAAATCCAGAGCAACTGAAAAAGATACGATTAAAAGGACTTATTCTCTGAAGTAAATACTTTTCAGAAAAATGTACAGTTCAAACTGACGTGCTAAATTGGCATCCTTACATCCCCTCTATTCTGTGGATCAAAGCAAAGTTAATCATTTCCCTTGCCTTTTATCTCTTTTATGGATGTGTTTGTGAGTATGTGTGCATATGCATGTGTACGGTGTGTGCATGTGCATACATGAGTAACACAAAACAGTGGCAGTGAGGAGGGGTTCTTGCTTTTTCTGTAATGAAGTTGGAGATTTTATTTTTTTTTTTAATGTAGTGGTACCTAATAGTCACTGCCCACTGTAGTAAAAGCTCAGAAGTATTGCAACTTTCTTTTGCCTGTGTTTGCCCAGCCACCCTTCTACATACTACAAGCACTGGGAAATTTCAATGACACAGCTTGGAATGGGTTCAGTGACCTCAATTATGCCCTCCCACCCACTCCAAACTCCTTTCAATTTGCAAAAAGCTTTAAGTGGACAAAACCCAGATGCCTTTTGCTTGTAGTTCAGTAAGAACAGATTGGGCATGTAGATTCTTGTCAAAGTGATATATGTAGTTCATTTCCCATTAACTCTTTCTCTAACTAAGGGTTTAAAATTCTCAGTTCCAAGTCTAGCACTCTGCTTTGCTTTCTACTATTTTTAAAGTTCATTGTGCCTACAACATCATTTAAAAGTGAACCTTGAAATACCTCAGCTAGACATTGGCTGATATAAAACAGAATGTTTGGTTCTCCTTTTAAAGGCAATCACCTTTTTTTTTCTTTTGAAACTTGTTTCATATGCAATAACCCATCCTATTGTCTAAGAGAGTTGAAAAACACTAATTAAATATACTAAGTAAAGTCTCCAGTTTGGGAGGAAAAAGAAACCATGACTTGTGGAAATGATTTACCAGTCAAAACCAGTGCATGGACCCTGATGACCTTGAGCTTACTTCAGTTGGCTTGCTTAAAACTTATATTGCTTTTAATACGTTGCAATATTGCCCCATAGAGGCAGTGCCCTTCCCCTCCCCCAGAGCATTTCATTACACTCCCTTTCTCCCTCTCTCTCCCTCTCTCTCTCTTTCATTCTGCAGAAACATGTGCTGTCAATAACGGAGGCTGTGATCGGACTTGCAAGGACACCGCGACAGGGGTACGGTGCAGTTGCCCAGTTGGATTTACCCTGCAGCCTGATGGGAAAACGTGCAAAGGTCAGCCTCTGTTTGCTTTGCAATGCATCATTTGCCTTCAGCGGGTCCAGTACAAGATGTAAATATTCAGTTATTTAATCAATACTTTCTAAGTCGAGGCAATACTGGTATAGTGGTTGCAATTAAGTTCGTTAACTTTCTCCTTCTCTAATTTTTATGTATTTACCTGGTTCTGTTGCTTTTCTTTTTATTTATTAGAGGGATTTTATTACTGCAAAGAAATGAGATGCAGAGGTCAAACTGTTTCAAGCTGAGCAGAGATGTAGAGGAACAACTCCAGGCTGCAAAAAGCCCTTAGTTTCAAAGGATATTCTGATACCTTTGTAAAACCTCAGTCATCTAATGGTGCCTGCATTTATCTATTCAGAAAGTGAGTTACAATTCTAAAGCAATACTTTGTTACCTACAGATAATCAACTGAGTATTACTAAGTGAGGCCAGGTATTGCTCAGAAAAAAACCCATACATTTGCTCATTTCTGCACCTTCAAAAGATAAATACCCAGCTACAAAGGAAAACTGAAATAACACTTAAAAATTCAGGAGTCTAAAACCACACAGCTGATGCTCAGGTTTTACTGCTCCAAAGGCAGCACAGCAGCCTTGCTATTCTATCTTTCATGCCTGTGTTAAAGCTGAGGTCAGGGGAAAAGAGGGCAGGAAAGAGCATGTGTTCTCAGTTAAGGAGACAGGGACAGCACTCAAACATCCCTACACAGTCACATTTGAATGGCACAAGAGGAAATTTGGGTACATCTTGGTAGGGCCAGGCCACCCATCAACCATTTTCCCATTTTCCCACTTTCCTGTGTATTCCTTTTGAGTTTCTTTGCAAAAGACTTGGAGATGGAGATCCAGGAGGACATGGCATATATTCTTGTCACAGAGAATATTTTTCATCACTCAGTGACTTAGCTTAAGTTGACCTAACTTGCTAAGAAATTATTCTAACTTTTTTTCCTTTCAAATTAACCAGAAATGTCAGAATATCTTCAGTCCAGGGCTTGATGTTACTTAAAATAGTAAAACCCACAAAAATAAACAGAAAATGTGTGGTTTCCTCTTGCTCCAGGCTGAAAAATCCCAGTGCTTGGGCATGATCCTGTTAGTATTTATAGAAATAACAGTCCATTTGCCTGTTTATTTGAAAATAAAACATTTAAGCTGCCATCGCACCCAATGTTAATAGTTAAGGGTGAGCACACATCAAAACTCAGTCATCTTAGTTCAAGCCACATAAAAATAAATCTTCATTTTTACCAGCAGACTAGCTAAGCCATAGCAGAACAGTAACAGTGATTCCACCAAGTGCTTAAAAAGGAGGCATTTTAATAATGTAACATACACCTAGGCTTGATCATAACGTTTATTATTGAAACTATGTCATGAAAAAAAGTCATTCTAAATTTAGATATTTGGCCAGAGAACTAACATGAAACAATATTTATATAATAATCAAGACTATAATTATTCCTACAGACAAAATGAAATATTCTACTGATCCTCAAACCAGATACCTTAGCTCTAAGCTCTTTCACATTTTGCTTTTTCCCCTTCTTTATGAGTAGAAAATACAAGAAACAGAATTTCTATTTTTATGATGCTGCTGATTCTTTCTTACTTTCTTAAAATAAGCAGCAACTGGAAATTAACACAGATGGTTTAATAAAGTAACAAGTCATTTCTTTTTAACCTTTATTGATATTTTAGGAAAGACTATCATAAAATGGTAAAATACACATTTTTAATTTAATTTAATTAGTACAATTTATCTTATATATTGCATTGTGAGATTTCTGGGCTAGATCCTGCTCTCCTGAAGTGATTTTCCATTTAAACCTGTGCACAAAGGATCCTGCACTTAAACTGACCAGTGAAGTTTTTTGCACAACTTGTGCAGGCAGCCCCTAGTCAAAGAGGATGCTCTGTAGGATTTGCATCTCCTGAAGGCAAAACTTTTTGGTGGAGTAACACTGATGTCCTCATGGCTGATAGGTAAAGCCTGGGAAAGATCAGGCAGGAGAAAGTGTTCCTCTGCATTCTCTAGAAAAGAAAAGAAGAGAGTGATCAGTACAAGTTTTCTCCTTTGACTTTTTTTTTCCTCTTTACTCCCCTTGATTTGACTGGCCCTCATATATCCAGTTCCGTGTTCGCCCCAGCTGTAATTTTACATCTGTGTGGTAAGAGCAAGGGATTATCTCCTGGATGCCCTTTAAAGCATCTTCAGGGATCATGGAGCTGTCGCATCCTGTCTTTCTTGGGCAGTTTTCAAGTTCATCGAGTGTCACAGCATATCCAAGTGAGGTTTCTCATAGAACATCATTTTAAGGGAGGTTATATTTCTAAATATAGAAGAAAGTTATGCCATTGTCTGTTAAGGGAAAGGAGAGATGTAGGGCATGTAATAAAAGATGAGAGAAACTGGAAGGAGAATTAATACATTAACTGAAAAATGCAATTGTGGGTTGAGCAAAATGATTAATACGTCTAGGTTTAATTTAGCAAATAATGTTGACCAAAAATAATGTTTTTATTGGAAAGTCTATGATTTTTTTTAGTCCATTTTGGCATATTCCTCTGTAAGCTATTTTACATAGTGCACCTACTACATGAAGTTATGTAGATGCTTAGATTCAAGAGGCTTAAGTAAGATTCAAAGAAGCATCTGAACTTTTGGGTATTGCAAAGTGGATGTAGGGTAATTTATTAATGTGTAATTCTAGCTCACTTGTAGGTGATTTCCTCAATAATACGCTTTTGCTACACTGGTAATTCATGGAAATCTGCTGACAGATTTTTTCCTTATTTTTTAACCAGGGAATGAGTTAATTTAAAAAAAAAATCATTAAATAAAAAAATATTTTTTTTCTAAACAACAAACATTTCTAGATGGTTCTGTTCAACAATCAGGACTCTAGTCAACTTTAGGCATTGTGTAGACATGTAATGGGAAAAAAAGTTTACTGTCCAAAATGTCCACAGGCTTTTCTTTTAGTAGCTGGGAATTACATTAATTGTTTAGTATAGAAAAAAGGCAAGTATACATAAAAAAAGGAAAGACAAGCTCTTAAAAGAATATATGCACATGTGCTTGATTGCCAAAATGTGGCATGTCGGAAGACTACTGTCCATTTTTGTGGAGGATTGCTTTGCTTTCTGGAAACTGGAAAAACCTTTTTAATCTCTGATTTAAAATCTCTGATTTCTCTGTTACATACATTACTTGCCTGGTCTAGCAGTGAAATAAGACCAGAAGTGTTGTCTGTGGTCTAGTTAGGATGATCTTCAGATGTATTAATGGTGCTTGGATAAAAGTTCATTAACCTTTTGCTGTCTTTTAAAAGTCAGTCTTGAACCCAAGTCTTCCCTCAGTTGGCTTGGCACACAATGGAGAATGCTCCTTTATTCCCTTCAGGTTTCCTGTCAACTTGGCTCTTAATAAGCCAAACCATGGAGATTTTTGACAGCTAAGAGAAGAGGCATTCCAGGCAGAAAGAGTTCCATATTCTCCCTCTAATTACTACTATTTAATTTCTACTGCCATTGTAACTGGGTGATGCCCGCTTGATGCTCAGTTCATTTGATGCTGTCAATTATTGTGCTGCACATGAGGAAGCAGTGTAGGTCACTTCCTTGAATGCCTACCCAGTTGTCCCACAGAACTCAGCCAATTCAGACAGAAAGGGAGACTGAAGATTAAAAGTTGTAGAGGCCCAGGGTGCTTATTGCCCATTACCTCCTACCCACTTTTTAATATTCTGTGTTGTGCATATCAGGGGTTCTGTGGTCCTCAGCTGCCTTGTTTGATGTTTTTTGTGGCTCCTTCCTGCTCAGTGACCTTTTCATGGATCCAGCTCCATCTGCCCTCAGAAGATCCATCAGTTCAGCATTTTAATTAAACTGAATGCAGCTTGGGTAACTGATAATGCAGGAGGCTCATTTGCAGAAGACTTGTAGGGTTCAAGAGGAATGAAGTCAGACTAGATTAGACTTAGCAAAGATTCCTAAAGATTGTTCAAATCCATCTGCCAAACTGGATCAAACAATATAGAGCTCACCATCCCGAGGGCAGCTGCAGGATACAAGCTCAGCCAGGGAGAATTCTTCTCTCAGAACTTAAAGGAGAGAAGGACTGAGAATGATGGCAAAAGATGATGTCTGAGAGAGACAGGGACTTTCCTTTGTGGCTTCTTTCAGAAGTGAATTAGAGCAAGAGGAAGGGCCACAGGCTTCTAGCATGGTGTAAAATGTACAACCATGTGTATAATATAGATGCTCCATTTCTGCCCTGGGACTTAACAAAGAAGCTGTGTCCCCAGACACTCTTGTGCCCAAATAAAGCAATCTCCCAGCACGCTGCACCAAGATATAGAGGAACTGTGACGGCCCTTGCTGAGCTCCTAGAGTCAAATGGCACAGCAAATCAAATTTTGAATCAGGAGAAACTAAATTTCTAAGTGTCATTGAGCAAAAGTGACATCTCAACTATGACTTTTCCACAAACATCCGTAAAGTGCTACCTCACTTTGCAGTGTCCCATAGATGTTTTGTAATAGCAAGATGTGGATTATTTTGTTCAGTTGACTTGCTGTTTTGCATCATTTCACCTGCATTTCATCATTTGATTTGCATCTTGTGATCCACCCTTAAGGGGAAGGAGCCTGACAACAGGATTTTGGGATAGTCAGCTGGGAATGTCAGGGGGTTTAGTAGCAATGTGGTACTACATGTTCATAATGTGCCACCAGCTGTGACTGAAGGATCAATTCCTGTGCAGGAATAGGTTTGTGCCAAACCCAGGTGATCTCACAGATGTGTGTTCAGGAGGCAGAACGTTCCCTTCCCATCCCCACCTGGAGATGGAGAATTTTCTTGGCTGTGTGACACTCGCTCAGCCCTTCTCAGCACTCTGGCATATTTAACTAGAGCGGTGTTACGCTGGGGTTATGTGCCTGCATGGCAAACATTTCTCCTTCCTGCTGTCTCATTGTCATGGTGACCCAGCAATGGGGTGGGCTCTCCACTTCCTCCAAACAGGCCCCCATCCTTCAGCATTCAGACGTAGCAAAGAAATGTGGCACTTACACGCTTAAATACTTGCAGTGGGAGTATCAGAAATGCCTGAGTGGTGAATGATCTGTCCAGTAACTCAGCTCTGAAACGTCCTTTATCATTAAGCAATCTAGAAAAAAAAATTAAAAAGCAGGAGCATAGAGACTAATGAAAAATCTCAGTGAAAGAATTGCATCAAAGTTTATTTAAAATAAAATGGAAATTTTGCATTGGCTGTGCTAGCTTGATACAGTAATTATGGGTTTTTTTATCTTGCTTAATTACAGCCTATTACAACAGGAAAATGCATTTTAAATCAGTTTTGAGTACACAAAAAGTGAAACCTTGAAAGTGAATTAAATTTTGAAAATGGAATTGTTTCCATGAGAAAAGAGTTTTTTAGAGAATGAGTTTCAATGAAACAAAGTATGTCATGTTTTGTTAAATATTAACTGAAAGGTTTCATTATATTAAATGCTTTAAATTAATGCTTGACATCAGTTTGGTGTAAGATTATGACTCAGATGCTGAAGGCTTTCCTCTCTTTTCATTCAGAACACACTAACACTAAGTGAAAAGCTCACAGTGAACAGTTTAGCTGGCCAATTTGGCTTTGTTTTCTGGCTGCAAAGTATCTGTGAACAGTTATGATTTCCTCCATACTTCCATTAATGGAAATTAATTAAAATTTGTTTTAGTTTCTTTTTCTCTAAATTGGATTAAATTGACTTAGCACTTAGAATTGCATCTTGTCAGTCTCAGTCAATTCATATGAAACAGAAAATTTTTCGTCTCTTTCAAAAAAGAGCACAGGTTATTTTTACTATTTATTATTAGTCATATATAGGTGTTACTCTCGTACATCCACTATGCCTGAATTACAATAATACCTTCATTTCACTGTGATTGATTAAGTAAACTTCAGAGTGGTATGGATTTTTCTATTTGTTGCCTAAATGCAGTGTTTTTGCTGTTGGAGTACCTTTGATAAATTTGGGGTTTTTTGAGTAATTGCCCTGATCAATTTGACTTTTTTTTTTTTACATGTAAGTAAAAATTAGACAGTAAAATATAACCCAGTGCAATAAAACCTCAGAAAATGTATGCATCAGTCAAGTTTACACTAAGGCAGATAAAACTTTGATGGCTTATATGACCACATTTCTCACAACAATAGGTGTCTCAATGCCTTTAGTGTCAGGACTGTAAGTTTGAAACAGGCCCTCTGAACTAAGATGGATCTGACCTAAGAGAAAAATACGAGACAGGCCCAAATGATTTCATGTGAATGAAGTTTTTTTTCTTCCTTAGTTGTAAAGTGATCTCACTGAAAGTAGTCACCCAAATACAAAGCTTTCCTTGGTTGAATTTGTTCACATACATCAGTGTTTTAAATGGAAAAGAATTTAAATTATCTCCTGAAGAGTTTAAACTTTAACATTTAGAGGCAAAAGAGGCAAATCTGTTCATAGCTACTGCTGTAGATTACTCCTGCCTTGATTGCACAGCTTCTTTCTCCCATGAGCAGTGTGGACAATATCTGTGAAGGTCCACACAATGAAAGGAGTATCAGTGGCCTTAGAGCAGGTCCTGGGCTTGTAAAAAGAGCTTTTCCTAGCTCACCTTTCTCTAGCAACATCAATTTTTTTTTTTAATACATGTGAAGAGGTCAGTTCACCTCCCTCCACACAAACACATAGCGTTTTTGAGGAACATAATCATTATGAGCCATTAGAAAAAGGAAAAAAAAAAGAGAAACAGAAAAAACATGCATGCAAATGTTGTGAGAGTATAAACTCAAACGAAAGAAGTTGCTGACAGTCATCACCTCCTCTGCAGTCAGAGTGCTGTGGTACCAGCAAATAGCATAAATGTCAGCTTCAAAATTACAAGCAGCAGTGGATTTCTGAAGAGGATGTCTGGCAAAGCCAGAAAGGGCAGAGACCTGCTTGTCTTATTCCCTTTTCTTCTGATTACTTTTTCCTTGATCATTGCACCATAACCATCTGTTTACATGTCTTATCTTTGAGAGAATTTAGGTTGTTAATAGAGTGATTGTACTGTTACATTTGATTCTGGTTCATAATGTCAGTGCTTCATGCCAAAGAAATTTGGTGTACAGCGCATTAAATTTTGTAACATTCTGCTGAAATAGTGCCTTGGATTCATAGTTTGGTTTGGAAAGGAGCATATGGGAAATGGTCCCTTAGCTTTACCTTAGTCAAAGGTACGATGACAGGGAGTGAGGGCAGCTTTTCCTTTAAGCTGATAAGCAGCATCTCTGCTTGCTGCACATAAATGAAGGTATCTGGGCTGGATCACTCTGGGATATCCCACAGCTGAAGTGTGCATGTTACTTAGAGTCTGTCAAAAGTACCTAGGGGAAAGACAGGATTGCTCTCAGCCTGCTTTAAGTTACTCTGCTGGGAAAAAAATGCCCAACTTTGCAAGTAGAATGAGGTTGAGATACTCTGAGTGCTTAGACTCTATGAAGAAGCTGACCTGTGTACATAAACCATTTTAACCATGATCCTTGGGAGTGGCAAGTAGTACAAATGTTTTGAGGTAAAAAGTCAGATACACTTCTGATATTTTAGTGGAAAATTTCTCAGAAATTTCAGAAAAGTGAATGTTCATGGGATCTCAAGTCAAGAACCTCAGTAGAAAAGGTGCTGAAAATTGCTGTTTCATTTTTAAAACAGAGGTTCTCATCCTCAGGCCTTTGTGTAGGCTCCACCTGATCTCCAAGGCCACTGTTGTTCCCACTGTGGATACCCAAGAATCTCCATCGTCCCTCCTATGCATCAGCCCTCAGGAGGTATCAAATTTGATTTCAGGGGGCATCGAATTCGATTTTGCGCTTCACTTGGCTTTTACTTCTCTCAGGAATCCCTCAGTGAACTGCATTCTAGAATATAGTCAGAAGAATAGGTGGCCCAAAGGGAAAATAAGCACATCAGCCTTTGTTAATTCCTGATGAGATTAGAGGTCCTACATCATATGGCTCAGCTACCTCCTATTTGTACAAGCTTAAAGAGATGTGCATTGGGAAATAACATGGGACAGCTGGCACCCTCTGAACTCATATCTTATTGAAATATCATGCTCCTAAGGACATGGAAAGAGTTTAGTCCCAACCTGTAGGGTACTCACTTTGCTTGCCTTGGAAAGAGCCTTTCCACTTCCCCTCAGAGTCTAATAAGGAGTACAGTGCCTCTCCTTGAGCTCAATAATAGAAACTAAATATAAGAACAAGTATTAATATAGTGGTGCAAAGAGGCCTGTGTTGTCCATTCAGATGTGGAAGTCAGTGCAGGACAAATTCTCAGTCCCTCTTTGGTTTTCTTCAGTGTTCCTCCCTCTGAAAAGCATCCTACTCCAGAGGAATCAGAGGGCCTTGATCTTCTTCAGTGGCAAGCCAAAGCTAAAGGATTTTGTCAAATGATTTTGTCAAAGCCAATCCACAAGCTGTCTGAAGTCGGGGGTAAAGTTTTAGAAGTTAGCTATTAAAGTATGTGTTGTTTTTAGCAACTCTTAAGTGTTTACTGAAGTGGTTGATTTTGAGCCATTCTTCCCACCACCCCCTGACAGCTTTCTCATCAACTTCAGCCAAGAATAAACCTCCCAATAATCAAATCAATATATAGTTTCCATCATTCATTATAAACAACTCTACTTCTATCAGATTCCTTACACACCTCTGCGTTCAAGCTGCAGCACCATACCCTCCTGGTGTTTGCTACCAGAAATAAGTGCATGTTCAAAAATAAGCACCATTTGAACTTGCTTCTCTGTACCTGCAAGCAAAGGGCTATCAGAAAATAGATCAGCTGTAATCACAAGCCATATATCAAAACTTTGCCCTCTCCATGCATAAGGCAAATACATAAAGCAAATACAAATCTTGTGGCTGAGGTCTATCTTTTATCCAAAAACAAGGAAAAAAATAAATATAAAAAACCTCTTATGTCTTTGTGTGGACAGAGGGCCATCTTTGCTTTGCAAGAGAAGTTGGTGCCTAAATTACTTCATGAACATGAGAACTGATGTCAAGAATGATAGCAGTGAAAATGTGGGTTCTGCAGTAATTAGATTAGTGCTTTTAGGAGGAAAGAAAAACATTATTTGAAAATAATCATTTTCTATATATGCGGTGCACAGATTAAATGAGCAATTAAATGTTCCATTAAAATAGCCTAACTTCCTTAAAATTACCTCCAGACCAACCAGTTCTGACCATTATCCAGTACTTCTGCACAGTTTCAGGGTTTGGAGACCACATGCCATTCTCAGGAAGCAAGCAGGAAGCCTTCTTGGTAAAGGCAGATTTGTATGAATCCCAGACTGCTCAACTGATTTATAGAAACCAGAAGAATTTTTTGAAAAATGTTGCAGCAGCTAGATCACTCTCTCTCTTCCCCTTCCCAAGACTCCTCTTTTTCTGACAAAACCATATGATTAAACAAAAGAGGCATTTGTGACAAACAAATAACCACAGGCAGCCAGTGGGTGATTTCATGCTGTGAAACAATACATGTGTCTGCCCAACCAAAGAAAAAGTAACAAAAACCACATTAAATGAGAGGAAAATTAGGAATTTTATCATGAAAACAGTGGTCCTGTTCAGGGCTTGAATACTGGCAAGACTTTCAGAATACACACTTTGGGGAAGCCCCCGGAAGACTCTTATAGTTGGACCCACTAAAATCCTCTACAGGGAAGCTTTTGGCACATCAATCAACCCCATGCATGCTGCAGAGAAAACAGGTAGGCTTGTAGTTGGTGAAAGAAGAAAACATGAAGGGAACTTACTTGATAGAATTGACAAGTGAAAGACTAAAGCCAAAAGGGAATATTAAAATACAGAGGCAGTTTTGAGGTTATTTTTTGTTTGATAGGACTCTAAGTGAGGTGCAAGACCATCTGTGTCCAAAATAAACCATCATGAAGATCAGAGGGAAAACTGAGTAAGCAATGGGGGAACAATAATCAAGTTCAGCTTATCAGAAGAGATGCTTGTTTTAAAAGATGTGGATAAGACTCTCAAATTGGAGGAGAGCATGAGTTCCCAGGTAGCTACAAAAGCATTTTCAAAATAACTACCTAAATGTGGATTAAAGAAGCAAACATTAAGGCCTTTTTGCTGAGGCTGCTTTTGCTGATGCTATTCCATCAATGTTATCCAGGTCTCCAGACAAAAAACATGCAAGATCAATCCAATGTGAGGAAAACAGCACAGCATCCAGCAGGCAGCTGGAGCAGCTCAGTAGAAAGCTCTGTGTCATGTCCAGTGAGAGAACCACAACCATCTGGGCCAGCACTGCTGCCCTGGAAACAGCTGTTTCAAGACTTGCTAAGGCTGGGGAGTGACTCAAAAGTAGATTTCTTTTTTTTCCCCCACTTTTTCAGAGCAAACAGGGAGTTGACTGTTGTTGGTGTGTGATAAGAGAGGTGATAGAGTATGTGACTGAGGAGAAGGTTCAGAAGGGTTCATGGTAAAACCATAAATACTGGAAGAGTTGGAGAGGGAAAAGGCTGCTGGTCACCAGCAGAAAATGAGTGAATGAGTGGGGCTTGAGGGAAGAAAAGATGGAAGACTCTTGGTGGCAGGTGATGACAGTGGTCAGGAGCCTAGTGTGGCAATCAGAAAAATGAGCAGTTGGACACTCACTGAGGAGTATGTATGTGACTGGTTTAGAGACATAATTGATTCAGACTTTCCTAGAGACAGCTGAAGTTTCAGATCTCAGTGATGAAAAATCAAATTACACATCCGTGATTTTTTTATTAAAACAAAAAAAGACATGCAAATTTTAGGTATCAACAGAGTCGAAATTTGTCAGAAAGAAGAAAATGGAATGAAAAAGAAAAAAAGGGAGAGAGAATGGAGAGCAGAATCCTTCTAACTGCTGTTGCAAATTTGTCTAATCCAGAATATGTATGAAACTTTCACTGCCCCTTCCCTATTTTTAAGGGAACTGCCTTTTAGTTTTTCAGTTGGGCCTTGGGTTTGGGTTTTTTTTGGCTTAAACAGATACAATTCATTTGTCTGCTGTAGACTTGTTCATGACAGACAAATATAATATAACAAATTATCTTCCATTAAAAAATCGCAGGCTTGGGTCAGCTGCCATGTAACTCATTCTGTTTCATTCCCTCCCAAGGGCTCCATCTATCCCCACAAAATAAATTCATGTGTACTAAGTTAAGGTTTTTTTCATGACTAGGCAATATCCCTGTTCCCTGGAAACATGCAGTTGTTATTTGTCTTCATGAACCTCCCCTTTGAAAATGCCAAATCCTTTAAATTAATGCTTCAGAGGGTCATATTTTGCATTTCAGTTGTTGAAAAGACCTTGCATTTATTCAACAATATAAAGCCCCTTGAGGATCAACAATGACGATATATTATGGATATTATGGAAAAGTGTGCTGTGCTTTCTGTTACTTGGGAGTTGATTACTCATATAATCATAACTTCCAACATTCAAAATTCACAGTATTTTTTCATTCTTTTATCATTGCCTTTTTCATCATAAAGTACAGCTTTTTTTTCTTACTATGACTAGATCCTGCTCTCTCAATGATGCCTCTGTCTTCCTGGTACAGAGCAGATCCCTGGCTGATTGAAGTAGTGTCTTCAAAAATTTTTGGAGGGTTAATTTTTGGTCAGCATTCAAATTTCTTTGATTCGTAAAGAGCTATTTAAATTACCATGGGCTAATTGCATTCAAGTGCCCCTGTCAGAAGGAGTAGCTTTATCCCCAGGAAAGCTAGCACAGTTTCACTGGGATTTTAGAGAGAACATCAGTACCTTTAACTGGCCTTAATACCAATTTTATTTAAGTAAACAAACAGTTTTCTAGAAGCAAACTGAGATTCTTGGAAATAAGCACAGGGCTTTCCTGAGCAGTTAATAAATCCAAGGGGGTAAATGAAAACAACCATGAGGAAATGTAAATTGAGTTCATACACTAAATCTAGGGATTCTTGTATCTTGGTCCAGTAGTGCAGCTAGTTCACTTGCCCCTTAGCTCTTCATTCAGACTGTATGGAAAAATTAAATACAGTCAGACCCAGGCCTTGTTTTATCATGACACCTAGTACAGAGAAAATGCCCAGGGATGTCAGCCCCACAGTTCTGTCCGACTTACTCCTAAAGAAACACTGAACTAACTCTTTTATTATTGTTATTCACCTGCAGCAACCCATTTAGTTAGTTCTTCTGCCTCGCCTCTTGCTGCATAAACATTACACATAGAGTTATTCTGGTGCTAGTGGCTGTGTGAATAATTGCATTGCACATGAAGTTATTCTGGTGCTAGTGGCTATGTGAATAATTAAGGCAGGTAAGCAGTCAGCCCATTGTATTTGCACAGTTCTCTCCCACTGTTTTATCCACAGCCTCCAGATCTGCCTGTACTCACCACGTGGCCACGGGTACAGCTGAGTTTCCCAGAATTTGATGTCCTGTGCTTTCCACATGCTCTGTAAAAAACAGAGACACATTCTCTGGTGCCCCCAAGTACACATGTGTAAATGTATGGGAGATTGAACATCACACTTATTTCTCCCTCTCCAGTGTTTTATAAGAAGCATTTTGATCGCCAAAAGCATTTTGATTGATAAAATGTTGTAGGAGGAGGAAAACTAGTTTTATTTCCTGGGATTCCTGTGAGGTTTATCTTTGCTTCTGGCAGTAAAAAGACTGTATCAGTCTGTATCTTTATGTCTCCAGTCCCCTTCACATTCTGGTGTCACAGCCTCAGACAGCTTGCACTGTTTGGGTTCGTAGCATTGCACTAACATGTTTTTAAGGTTAGGAAAGAATTCAGTGTTCAGCAAAAATTTTAAATGAAAATCCTTTCTTTTCACATTAGATTTAGTAAATCCCTTCCCTTTTACAAATGAGAAATCTGGGCCTAACCTATTATGACAGCATTTCTGAGTTTTCCACCTGTGAAGGTTTTTGTGTTTTATAAATCTAATTAACTGTAATAAGAAAATAATGGGACATAATGTTTGTTTTACAAGGTGATTGATCTCTTGGCAGCCTGGCAGACTCTTTTATTGATTGGTTGGTGGATAATGTCAGAGTGGATATGTCCTGGAGGGGAATAGCTGACACCTAAATCCATATGTGACAGATTACCATCTGTGTTGGAAGACAGGTTTCTTCGTGAAATTGCGAAGATAACAGGTGAAAATTGAGAAAGTGACATGAGGGAAATGTGTTGAAACCTGCCTCAACCTTTCCATGCACTAAGAGCATTTACACAAAGCTCTCTATTTTGTGGGCAGCCTGTTTTCAGGATGAGGGAGATTAAATTTTAATTACATTCATTCCTGTCTGCCCAGTCTAGATTTAATCCTGTTAATTAGGAAAATGCCTTGTCCCACAACCTAGCTATAAAGCTAATTAAACAGAGAATCTTCTTTTGCTAGTTAGTGTAACTTCAATTCAGTAATGACTATCATACTTTACAGTTAATTAGCACTGTGGGAGGGAAAATGAGGATGTTGTTGAAAAACAGAACTCAAATTAAAGGTGCTATAATATATGCTTTATTTCATTTTGCAACTATCTGATGCAGGCAAGTTGCACACAATCCTGCCTGCCTCTGTTTCACACTTGTTAAAGAAGAATTAATTAAATGTATCTCTCCTGCAGAAGTGTTGTGTAGGTTTAATGTAATGAAGATAATAAGTTGCTGGCCTTTGAAATCCACAAGTAGAAGGCACAGCATAAATAGAGTTATTCCACCCTGAAACATGCAAGAGGCAATGAACTGCAGTTTCAGGTGGTGTGGTGGAAGAGCAATTGCACCTCCTAAAGTAAACATGGCCCTAACAGTCCTGCAGAGATTCACAAAATCTTCCAGTGCAAACCACTACCAGCGTGGAACCAGGTAGTTCCAGGTTCCCAGGAAGCCCAAACCAGAAATTTCAAACAACTGTAATTTGACTTAAAAAATTTGACAGCAAATTATGTGGATTCATAACACCTTGTTCCATAATAGTGTATTTTAAAGTATTGGTCCTGAGAATACCAAGTAATAATTATCAATCCCCAATTTTTCAAATGAAGTAAAGCAGGGAAGTGTTACACCTTTCCCAAATGTTGGGTAAATCCATTGTAAAACTGGAACTAATACTTAAAATTCCCTGGAAAGTAACCACACAACAGCTGGATAGAACAGCAGAGCTTGTGTTCTACTTTGATTTAGATTTTCTCATAGTGGCACTGATCCAATGAATCTGGGGATATGAAATTATCTTTCTACCTTAATGAGATATCCACGGCATGCCTTATTTAAGATGCTATGCAATATTACATTTAGAGTATTGCAGGTGGAGCCTGGTAGCTTCTGCTTATGTAAATCCTGAGTTTACAAGTTTTGAGAAGTGGCAGGCAGATATCAAAATAATTTCAGTCTGAGCATTGGTGGCTCTGTAATATTTGTAGCAGAGAACAGCATGCAGTACAAGGTGTTTTGTGCAAGCCTGTGCTGGTTGGCACCCTAGGGTAACCTGCTGAGTTGTACACTGGGCTTGGACTCAAGTGTGGATGAGTTAGTTATTTTTCCTGTTCCTCTATTTCCCCACCTCTGGCACGGGGTTAAAAAGTGTTGTGGCTGCCTTAGAAAGTAGTCTGTGGTCTGTGCGCATCAGGGAACTAATATCTGTGTCAACAAGGCAACACTAGTTCCAGATTTTAGGGGACACTGGTGATTTGTAAAACCATGAGAAAGAGCAAGGGAAGAAAAGCAAAGGAAAATTAGGAAATCAGGGAATAAAAGGACTAGCAAACCAGCCCACCTCGCAGAAAATATATTTATACTGATGTCCACTGTACACTGGTAATAACATTACTAATTCCAGCACTCTGGCTTTCATTATTAAAAACAAGAAGGTTATGGAGTTTCAGTAATTATTTTAGGTTGCTCTGGGAGTGTATTATTTTCTTGGAGTTAGGTAGCATTTTAAATCTGCAAAGGATTAGACAGACACAATGGGTTCAAATATTTGCCCAGCCATTGAAAGAAGGATCCTCACTTCCGCTGTGATGAGGCTTTGGAAATCTCCATCTCCATCATTGTTCAACAGCTAACTGAAGATTGCATGTTGATGACCCTTTCAGTTGCCTTTAATCAGCTTATGGGAAATATTAAGTTCTAAGTTATCTAAAATCCCAGCTTTTTAATTTGTTCCCTGGCTTGTATGCAGCAAGGCAAATCTCTGTGGGTTTCTATGAGCACACACAAGTGCATACATGCACCCTGATCAGAACCAGCTCCTTTCAAACATAAATTGCACTGAGCAGAGCTTAAAAAAAAGTGCAAGTGGAACAGGAGCAGGCATTCCCATTCATCTTCACAAGATCATGAAAAGAAAAATAAGTCTGCCTGTTTAGCCGAGTCAAATTGTAGGTATGCAACTTAGCACAAAGCGTCTGAGTTTCTATACTTTTATGTAAAGCTGAAAAGCTTCATTTAAAGCTAATTCCACTGCCTCCCTCACATTTTCAGATCCTCAGTAAAAAATGGGATCATCTATTATTTTAGATTATAATAATTTTATTATATTAATTCTATTTACAAACCCAGGGTTTGTTTCTGGGTTCACATGGACGCACAGCTTTTGTGATGGTGTTGCTGAGCTCCATCTTCAGACAAATATTTGCAATTGGGATTTTTCCTTCAAATATTACATACAACCTTAAATAAGGTGTTGGCTTCCTTGTTGCAAATCTTAACTTTGTTTTTTTTTTTTTTTTTTTGTATTTAATTGCTTTGGAATTGAATGAACCATTTTCAGAGCTAACAGGAGGTTTGAGTGCTGAGTTGTTTATTACACCATACCTTCACCTGACAGTTTTGACCATAATTTTCAGTGCTTCTGTGGCTTCTCACTGGCCTGTATTTTCATATCTGCACGTGTCTCATTTTGGTATTTTGTAGCAGAGCATCAGCTTGTATGAGCAAGGTATCATTTAATAATATTGACTTACTGCATTGGGAGAAATCCCTTGGGATTTTATTCCCAATGCCCTGAAAGCCCATCAGATCTCCCAGTCTGAAGTGACTCCCACAGTATCATCAGGGTATTTTATGTACAACCCTCATGGAGGAAACACAGCTCTTTATATCCTTTTGCATTTCTGAGGATAAAGGGGAGCAGAGCCTGTGGGAAGTTGGAGCTGTTTTTCTGCAACCTGCCTCTGAAGGAGCCACTTGAGAACTATGTTTGAAGAGAGCAGGTTTATGACTGCTCCACAGACAGTCCCAATAATAGTAGGGGAATATTTGACTAAGTAATGTCAAAGCTGGTAGAGACACCACAATGGGTTTCCACTGTGTATTTTTGCCCAACATGAGAGGCAGACACGCTTATCCTCTATGAAGTTCAAAGAGGCATTTGACAAAGTTGGGTACCAGTGAGTTTAAAGATGAATGGGGCCTCATCTTCTCACGCAGTGGAATAATTTATTTTCACATGGCTCATAACACAAATTATTTATAGCCAAGGAAAGAAAAATAGTGGGGATACTGACTTTTTGCAATTTCTCTGAACCAGTAAGACATGATACATACAATTGGGTACTGCTCTCTTCCAAGTGAAATGCAGCAATGTGCTGCTCTCCACAGAGTGAAATAATTTTTACATGCCTTGTCAGTCTCGCTATGGCCATGGAAAGAAATACAGTGAAAGCAGAGACATTGGCACTGTTTATGTTATTTAGAATGTTTTTGCAGCTAACAGTTTTGACCTCTATTCTGTTTTGATGGTCCGTTTCAAAAGGTCATGTCATGTTTTCCAGTTAGAAGAAATGAATAAATACTTTCTTTTCCTGTGGACTCTCCCAGGTTTAATCCAGATCCTGGTTCAGAATTATTCCAAATAATTGCTAGTGTAAAGCTAATATGCTGCATTGTCAGTGGAATTACAGTTATTAATAGCCTAAAATCTACACTCTGATGCCAGCAGGGTTTCATTTTTGTGCCTTATGGTCATGAGAGACACAGAAAAGAGACTGGAAACACATGTGAAATCTAGGGGCCATCATTTAAAACATCAATCGTTACTTCAGAATGGTACTTGACAGGCTGCAAGTAATTTCTACTTCAAGCAGTCTCAGGCAGCAGAGTAGCCCAAAGGTCATGTTGTTCTTATCACGGGTAAAAGATACTTTCTTTCATGATGGATGACTGTTCTGTGTGTTTATGATGCATAACTTAATAGTAATTTTAATTCACAATTCCATTTGTCCCACAGTTTTGTCAGGGCAAGCTAAACTGTAGTTAGATACACCTTTGCTGTTTAAAAGGATGGGAACTTTCATGGTAATCCATCCTAACACCCACACCACAGTCACAGCTGCACCTTAGGGAGCTGGCAGTAATCACTTCTACAAAAAGAAATGCCAGGCTGCAGGAATTGGGCCAAAAATTCTTGTCTTTTCACTGCCAGTCTTGACCTGTGCAGATGATCACAGCTGAAACCAAAAGGGTTGCTGCCTCCAGTCTCGTGGTGTTATGTAGAGTGACCCTCAGTGTTCTTCACCAGATTTATCAGGTTGGGAGCTCAGTGTTATCTCTTGTTGGCCAGCCAAATTCCAGAACTGCAGGACCACAGACAACAAACAGACTCGTGATTTTGGAGCACCTTGGGAACTTTGTTACCCAGGACACAAAGATTTGAGCTGGCTTTACACAAAGCACTCAGGACTTTCCACAGCTGCTGCCTACAATTTACCCTCTTTTTTTTTAATTAGATTGAATGCAAAAGCTCCTCCTCTGCAGAACCAGACACTGAAGTAATAAGCAGCAGTATTAGTTCAGAGGGTCTGAGAACAGATTTCCCATCTCCTTGCCATAAGTGCAACTCATAAGAAAACCTTTATAACAATATACATTCTTATTTGACCCCTGGACATAATTCTGTGAGTTTGTGTGCAACAAAGTCCTCTTTAGAAATGATGGCTGAATTTGCCTCTCAGCTATTCAAATTTTTAGATCTACCATTTCACTCCTCTTGCTGCTGTTTCTATTTTACATGCAGAAATGTGGTACAAACCATGCCATGTCGGAATCTTATGTTTCCAGAAATTAATGAATTACTTCCACTAAGCATCCTTCTAAATTCAAATAATTTTTAAAGCATGCCCTTCATTCACCATCATCTTGCTGGTTTTGATAAATTTCCAGCTTCATATATTAGACCTTTTGGCATCTGGATTTGCATTTTGCAAGATTTGCTCTTTAAATAGCCAGCAGTTACCTCAAAGTTTCAAAGATCTTCTAGCAAGAAGCTTTTCAAAAGGAAACATAGCTCTCCATTTAGTTCCCTGAAAGATTTTGTTTTCAATTCCAGAAGTGGGCAGCCAAGGCTCAATGGCACATTATTATTTCTTCACTGTATGCATTCATAAAAAGAGCTACATTTTTTTTGCAGTGTTCTTCTCCTGAAAGGTAATACAAGTGCTTTTTTTTTTTTTTTCCTTTTTCAAATAAGCATGGATCCATGGTTTTATAACTGGGGGAGAATGGAAAGATACTTTGTATTTCAAATGAGGTTTTGTGGCCTGTAAAATACTTACTTCACAACCTTTTATGGACTGGAAAAGAGATTGGTCATTCCAGTTGTTCAACACCTCTGGGAGAAGTTAAAAGGAGAAGGAAGTAGAATCATCAGTAAGAATTTTAGAACAGAGGTCTTGCCAAGTTCATCCATCCACTTCGTAATCACTGTTTGAATTAAGAGGCATTGATCCTGTCCTTCATACATACACACACACATATACACTATATAGGGCTTTCAAATAAAGGCAATAGGTGCTTTGTCTTCAGAATAACTGAAGAAGCAACATTTCACATGTGCTCACAGTTAGTTCCTTTTCTGCTACGCCAAGTGAAAAAAGCTTTATACATGAAAATACTGTGTCACTGTGTCACTGAATAATGAGCAAAATAGCATATAATGCTCATTCTGAAAAAATGTATCCTTGCATTTGTTTGTGTAAGGATAGGAGTATTTCTTCAGAATTCAAGTATCTTCATGTTTGTTATTATTTCAATCTTTCGTGTGTTTTTATGTTTTGATAGTTCCTATACAAGGTAAAACGATTCACGTCCTTCAAAGGTTGAAGTCTGCTGTCAGGCAGTGCACTCCATCTACAAAGAAGCTTCCCTGAATGCTCCCTAACACCAAAGTACCTCAGCTTGGGTCATCTGTTGGTTCCAGTTCTGAGAGAAACATCTCTATCTCCTGAACAGCTCAGCCCATAGCTCTCCTTGTAAGCCTTGTGAGATAGGTCTGGGAAGGGACACATCTGACAGCCTGATTCCTGACAGGGACAGCAGCCTCCTTGGGGATCTGAGTATATGCCTGTATTCCTGCCCTGAATGACTGAATTGCTGTCACAAACTACATTTTTTCTGTCCTGAACTAAGTCTTTGCTCTTCATTCTTTACAGATATTGATGAGTGTTTGGTAAACAATGGTGGCTGTGACCATTTCTGCCGAAACACGGTTGGCAGCTTTGAGTGCAGCTGCCAGAAAGGATATAAACTGCTCACAGATGAAAGGACCTGCCAAGGTAATACCTCATTAACCTTACTCTTCATATAATGAGAATGTTACTTGCAGTGGATTTTTTTGTTGTTGTTTTTATACTTAAGTCATTTGTACTACACATTTTCATTGTACTGTCATAGGAAGTAAGGTTAGGAAACACCTGTGAGATCTCTGTTTTCTGAGGTGGGATTAGAAGATTATTGGAAATGTCTTGTTTCAATGTTTTTAGTACTAGGAATGCCAGTGTCCTGTTGAAGTGTAAAAATCCAAATGGCATAGTGGAATAGCCTCAGGCAAAGAGTCTTATGTTCAAATCCTCTCATTTGCTATGATCTGAATGGGACAGAGGTTTATCTTATTTAGACCAGAGTCATTTATAGGAACCGACTGTAATACAGCATTTGCAAAATTTGAACTAAAAAAAAGGGGTTTAATTTGTGAGCTCACCTTTGCCTGAGAAAAGCTGTTTATGAAGGGATAATGGTGGTGTTTTGTGGGAATTAAAATGAAGCATGTTTTTCATCATTTGCTGTGCATGTCAAGATTTGTTATCTAAGTCATCTGATGTTATGTGTTCTGTGACTTATTAAGTGCATAACCATTTGCAAGTGCTGACCATGTAGCTTTGGAGAAATGGCACTTAAACTCTGTATCTTTACTTTTTAAAAAAACCCATAGAAAAGACTAGAAATATGAGCATGCATCAAAAGAGAGAGAAAGGGAAGGATGATATATTCAACTAAAATTTGCACAGAAAATGCCATTTTATTAATACATTAATATTTTCATGGATTTTGAATGAGTAAAAGTAATGAAGTCCAAAACACCGTTAGTATTTTAGATCTTTTTTTGTTTAACCACAAAAGAGAAACCACTGTCTGAAGATATATGTGTCATTCTGAATTTTTCCATTGCTTCTCATTGGTACTTCCATCCATCATTTGAGAGGCCACCTCCACCCTGACTGTGTGATTAGGCACAAAGGATTTAGTGAAAAGTTGGTTTCAAGCTGGACAGGGTGGAAAGAGCTGAGATTAGCACAGTTTGTATCTCATGCCACATGATTCAGCAGAAATAACACTGTAGGATCATGTCAGACACAGGGAAGTTGCCAGGTTTTGATTTACCTGCTAAAATCAGAGACAGAATATTAAAAAGAAACATTCCCTTCATGATGTATTTAAAGGTGGTTGGGAAAACCTTGTTCATGAATTTCATGTGTGATGACATTCTCTCACTGTGGTATCAGTTTGAGGTTTCACCATTGAACTGATTTTTATTACACCAGGGGAAAATCTCAAGAAAAGTTAGGCAAGAGGTGGTGCAGAATGTATTTGTTCATTATGCAGAGGATTAATAGCAGGCTGTAGAAGCTCCCTGTAAATAATCAGGTTTCTGTCACGATAGTGAGAATCTAGAAGCAGCACTGTAAATGCTGTTCAAGTGAGTTTTGTTTTTTCATGTGCCAGAGCTCCAGAATGAGAGAGTCACCAGTAACAATACACACCCTGCAAGGACTAAAGCAGGATCTGATCTTCTCCCTCTCATGTGATCAGACATGGAATTACAGCCATGATCTGGCCACGCTGCTTTTCCTATTGTCAGTGAGGAAGGGAAGGTGCTCATCTTGCCTCCATATTGACTGATAAACTGTAGCTTGTCTGTTGCTGTAAAAGATAGATTAGTGCAAGCCCAGGGAGTTTTGGGGCTGGACAAGTTCCTCCATCCCAGAAACTCTGGTTCTTCATACCATGAGATGGGGAGGACAAAGTCATTTCCCGTTTAAAGTCTGAGATATTTGGGCCCCAGCAAACATACATGATGCTGCTTTGTGGAGGGATTGTTGTGATAATTTAGTTCCTGTCTGGTGCTTAAGGTGGTAACTGGTGACTCATCATGCAGTCAATATTAGCCTGCTAATAAAGAGAAAAGGAAAGTGAATGTAGAGCAAGAAATCACTGATGTATGGATCACCTGCACTTTGCTTCTTCCCCTGCGAGAAGAATATAGTCAGGGGAAGTGGTTATAGTTATTAATGTCAGGTCCATCAGGAAAATGTGGTTTGGGGTTAGTGACTCTCCTGGGATATAAATCATCCACATTTTGTTTTTTGTAACAGCCAGTCAACACTGACCGTAAAACATTAATGAGAGATTCAGGGAAATTTATTTTCGGCATATTAGCCTTTCCAATGAGTGAAACAGAACAGTCTAATTTCTGTTTATAAAAGATGCTGTTGTTCATGTTACATCTGTTGTTTTGATTCATAATAGAGTTTCCATGATTTATGATCTTTCTGTCAACATTGCCCTTCTCTTCTGGTTTTCATTTTTTAAATAAAGATTTCTTTCAGTTACTAATCAACATGTTTACAAAACACTCATTTAGGGTCTTAGAAGTCTGCATTGTTTGGGACTGGGTCCTGCTTAGTTCAGGTGGCCTCCCCAGTGTATAGAGCATTCATCTCCAAACACATTCATCATTAATATCAGCACAAGGCAATTCTACATATTTCAATATAAAATGTTCCTTCATATTCCCAGTGAAATTCTGAAGTTGTCCCACCTCACCTAATTTCCTTCATGTCCCTTCATTGTAGACCTCATAGCTGACTTTGAGATTGCAGGGAAATTGTATCAGTTGCAGACTTTGTTCTGGTTGTTTGCAGAGCTCCCACCCTGGTCGTACCAATTGCCTTCCCCACATTCATGCTGTCTGTGAAGATGAAAGCTTCTCTTTCAGTTTTTAGGCTGGAAGGGTGAAGCCAAATACAGCAGCTGGCCTAAGATCACACATACAAATGCCTGGACTGCCCAGAGAATAAATCTCCAATTTTTGTAAATCTGTCCCTGCTCATTTGCCCATAACAAGATATTATTTTTCTCTTGTGTTTATGTTCATATCCTGATAGGAGAATTCCTTGATTTTTTTCAGGAACTCGGAAACTTGGTGCTCTCTTGGTGCCACCCTGTGTGTTGAGTGCCTGTATAAGCAGCCCTTGCTTTTGGAAGGGGCCTTAAAATGTTCTGCATTTGTCTGTTTACAGCTAAACCATTTTTAGCCCTGGCTGCAAAGAAAACCATTGTCAATCACAGATTACTTCTGCTAGGGAGTGGTTCTCACGCTGTGGCTCCTTGTTAGACAAGGAGAATGTGGGGGGTTCCCTTCCTTTCCCCTCCCCTGCATTCCAACCATTTAAAAGGAAACTTATTTGTAACCCAGAAGGTGAAGAATCCAAACTGCCCTGCCAGTAATATTGTGGAGACTGGTAGTTTTCCCATAGTCTCTCTTTTCTGTTCAGACTTAAAAATAGATTCCCCCCCCCCCCCCCCACCTTTGACGGGGAAATCACTGTATGACAATACCAAACCTATCTACTGTGTATTATTTTAATTGATCCTTTAAGTCTAGGGTACTGAAAATACTTTGGTGCAGGAAGAAACAGTTGGATCTATTTGTATAATCCTAGCAAAAAGAGGTATGTATTTCCTTTGAACATAAAGGAGAAAAATAACATGTAAAAATAACATAGCTATATTTATAGGAAGGAGAGCTTGTGTTTGTAACCTTTTTGGTAATTAATGGAAGGACAACATCTCATTGGTTCTAGAATGACATCAGCGACAAGCAAGCAGGCAAGACTTGCTTCAGTGAAATAAAGCTGCAATGGATGTGTGTAAGCTCAGACATAATTACCTTAATCCTCAGCCAGTATGAGTTTTAGAGCCAGTTAACTTAATTGCTTATTCAGTTTCTGTTTGTTGTGCAGTGATCTTGAAAAAAAATCAACAATAAGCAGTCTCTCTGCTCCACTCAAGTTCAAGCTTCATTAAGCACCCAGAAAAATGTGTGAAATTCTATCATAAATAATTTTCCTGATCTAGGCATTGCTTTTTTGCAAAACAAGACAGTGAGAGACAGCGTACACATTTGTTATAAATCTCTCCAGGGAGTGGTAGAGATAGAAAGATGTGTTACCTTGAGGGAAAAAAAGTGCTTTTAGTTGATCCGGTGATCAACATGTAATATTTTGGGCTGCTAAATCCACACTCACCCTCTGCCCTTCACTACCTCAGTTCAAAATAGAGACAAATCTTCCTACGCTGAGGAATTTAAAATTTTGCAGGGGACAAAAGCTCAAGGCATTTGCATCATTCTGGTTCACTTACAGCCTTCAGAGCAGGCTTTAAGTAGAGTTTGATGATATCACAGACATGATAAAGTCTACTCAAGTTGCCTTCTCACCAACCATTTGAATCAATACAGGCACTGTAATAAAAGGAGATGACTGTCCACCAGGGAACAGTTCTTCCATGACATGTGGACTACCTGCATGGGCCACCTGGCTTTTTTGGGCCTTCTTTACAGCCAGAGATGACAGCATTTTTTGTTTGCTTTGAAGTATTGCCAGTTTGACTGTTGGCTACTCTTACCTTCTTACCAGATTTTAAACAAATGTAATTGACTCTTTTGTAGCCAGGCATTGGAACACAGGGTCTCACAGGCTTCTGTTGATATTGCTGGTGTCTGTCCAAAGGAGATTCAGTGATGCATGTTTCCACAATAAGAAATCCCAAACAGAATTTGCCTCATTGCTTCATGAATAATTGAATTTTTCCTCTAGAGATTTTCTATGGGCACTTTTTGCTATATTTGGATAGCTACTAAGCTCTCCAGTAGAGGTCCAAGTACAGCTGATTTGAGGTGGCTTTCCCTCTCACTACAAGACATGAGCATTTACAAATATTTGATAATTGTACTTTTCTTTAATTTTAAACAAATGCGCTTCCTATGCCCGACTGCGCACCCCTTCCTCTCTCCTACACCTCACTTCCAGACAAGTGTTCCTCAAGACTTGATGCTCATGGAGTGGAGAATCTGGAAGTAATGGCCTAGAGCAGTGATGCTGTGAGCAGATATTGAAGCAATTTCCTTAGTTACTCTGGCAGCATTTTGCAGTGCTATCCTGAAATACACCTCAAACCTTGTCCAGCTCTGGATGTTTTGTATCCTGAGCTTTTTTGGTGTGGTTTTTGATTTCTGTCTCTATATATCTGTTAGGAGAGGGATGCTTTATAGAGGGCTTCCAATGCCTTGTGTCAGGAGAAGCCTTCATTCATCCCAGAATGAGAGAAAGAAAAATAACACCTTGAAAAATACTGTAGCTGTCTGTGATCCAAGGATCCTGCAGGCCGGGTCTTGAAACATTGCCCTATTAGCTGGATAGGTAATCACCTCTCATAATGTCCATCTTCTAACTTATTATACGAAATAGCCACTATTTGCCTTCCCAGGGTAAGATTTGGATCTCCCAGCATGGTATCTCCGTTTTGAAAATGAGTATGAAATGAGGAATTAATCATACAGGGAAGGACAGATAGAAGGTGTTTGTGGGAATTATTTTTGGCCTAAAGAAGCCCCTAAAGATTAGCTACAAAGATCTCATTATACTGTTCTGTATGGAACCATAGCTGATAAGTGTAGATGTACAGGACCATTTTAATCCCAAATAAATCCGTGCATCCACACCAGCAGCACTAAATCTCCAGCCATCTTTGACACAGAGTAACCAAATTTAAAAATGAAAAATAGCCAAAGAGGTTTTCACCCTTGGGTTACATGACAGTGACCTGTCACTCACATTTGATCATATAACCCAACAAAGGAATGGGCCTTGTCCTAACCACATAACCTGATGAAGGTCCCAGGATTAGGATGCACCCCTTGCATTGACTTACACAGGACACAATCACTCATCTAAGATAACAAACTACATCAGAGCATAGAAGTCAGGGATGGAGCAGCTGTCCCCTCAGATTCAGTTTATCAACGTGGTTTTGCCAACTTGCCAGTGAAAAGGGGTGGAAAGTTTCATTGTTGGTCTACCCCCTCTCTTTCCTTTTCTTCCCCCATTAAATACATGGAAAAGCAAATGCGCTCATACACCCATCCCCATCAGACAGATGTGCCCTAACATATAAAAAGCACTGGCTTGTTGCAGGCTTATTTTCATTCAGTCCAGCTGAGTCTGGCCTGAGTGTGTTTTAATTGTGGGAACTCTTCATATATAGACAACGGTGCTGGTTCAGCTGCCAGGGCAGTGTAGCTCAGGCTCTGCTGCTCTGGAGGAGATACTGGGAGCTGCTTGAGAAAATCAGACTAGCTCAGAGAAAGAAAACTCAGGATGATTTCCCTGTCACTGATAATGTTCACTCCCTATGCAGATTTTTTCTATGGCATTCTGCACCACTGAGCCTTACAAAAATATCTTGCTTATGACAAGCACCATATTGCTTCTTGCATCAAGACTAAAAAATGCTCCACTGGGTAAGCAACATGTTACACTGTCAATGAAAGGAATACTTCTCAAATCCTTTCTGTTACACTGGGTGTCAGTGAGACTGTGAATATTGGTACAGTCTGCTTCTGTGAGAAAAAAGGGTTGCAAGATCATACCCAGAAACAATAAATGCCCCAGGTATGAAGTAAAAACAGCTCTAGCCAGTACAAGTTTGTTTGCCAAGTGATAGTATCTGCAGTGCTGGTTGTAGCAATTAAGTCGGCTGAAACATGAAAACAAACAGATCTCTCCACCACCTCCAGTTCTCCCCTCTGCAGCAGCATTTTCATAAGTTAAAGGGGAATGTTCTTTGGTTACTGCTTCTTGGAAGGCATATCAAACCTCACAATCTAGGCTTTAAAACACTTTTTAATAGAATGAGACCTAAAGTGGAGGGGGCAGATGGGACAGATTATTGCACTTCTGTTTTCCCATGAAGCTTCTGACACAGGCTACTGTTGGAAGTTAGATAGTAGATTAGTTTGACCTCAGGTCTCATTCAGTATGGTAGCTCTTACACTGTTAAACTCTATAAAGTACACTGCTATCAAGTTGCTTTTTACAGCTCTGTCTGGCCCCCTCCTCTTGATGATGTGTGTGGGAAGCCAAGCAAAACGTTCCATTAGTGTTTAGAAAGAGAATTTGAGATATATTTTTCAGTTGATGTTGTAGGATTTATGACTGGTATAGTGCAGAAATTACTGGACTGGAATCATGTTATGTATTAATGAATTACCAGTATATGAGTCAGCCTTGGAATAGTTTGAGCAGGAAGGTAGCATTCTTCCACAAACAATCATCTGTTGATAAATTGTGCTGAAAGCTGTAATTCAATAGGAATTGTTTTTAAAGAGAATCAGAGAAAGACTATATGTGTATGTCTACTCTGCACTATGGGACATTAGTGCCATGTTACAGTGCTCAAGCATTCAGTCACACTGATTATGGGCAGATAGCCTTTACCCTGAACGCTAAACAGAATTGCAATAACATGACAGCCCTATCCCAAATATGAAAGAGTTTCATTTTCCTATGCTTGCATCTACACTCGTGGGCCTTTCAAAATTGCCCTGGTTTGTTTATTTTCTTCTAATGAGAAATTTCTAACCTGTTGAAACAAAGGAATTGATTTTTCTAACATTAGCCATGTTAAGAAACACTTCTCTTTGTTTTGGTAGCTTGGACATGAGGCCTTAGCTAAGACAGGTGAAATAAAACCAAAAATCTAAGCTCAAATACTGAGTCAGTGGAATGGAGGAGTGTCTTCTGAGGGTTTGCTGGGTGGAGGATTTTTGAGGCATGTTTGCAAACCATGATATTGGTGTTTTCAGAGGGATACCTGCCGGGATTCTGTGGAGGCCAGCCTTTCTGGGCAGGGCTTCTAAGCAATCCTTTGAGACAGAGCCAGAGGACAGCAATTTTTGTGTATATATACACGGGTCCCTTGACTTCAGCAAGGGCTTGAAGCAAGCTGGGAGTGTACAGGTCCACGGGAAGTGAAGGGCTGCATTTGAGTTCTCAGCTGAAAACTGAAACTGTGTTGTTGTACTTGCTCTTTCAGCACCATCAAATAACACCAGGCATGTTTTCACCCAGACTAGTCCCTTGTTCCTTCAAGAAATCTCACTAGCAGCTTCTACTAAAGGGTGATAGAGACAACACCGTAGCAACCCGAACAGTTTTCTCTTTTCAAAAATATGGCTAAAAATCAAATGTATTGCAGGATAGAGTGAATATTCCTTCCTTGATACAGAAAGGGTAAAACCTTAATTATGTTCTACTCAGGCTGTTAAACTGCTCTTAAAGAGTTGCTGTGTAAATAGTGGCTTGAGCAGAGTGCAGACCAGTAAACATATTTATGTTTGTAGGAAAACAAACCTGCCTGAAGTTTCTTTTATTGCACTTCTCCTGATATATGGCTTCTCCTACCCCAAGCTCTTGGTGTAGCAGCACAGTTTATTCCTGTAATAGCAGTAGATAACTCAGCTTTCTTTAGCCTTGCGAAATGATTGATACTGGAAAATTATACATTTGCTTGTAAAATCCTGGCAATGTCTTGATAAAACTACTTCTTTTCTTAAAAAAAAAAAAACAAAACCATTGTATTGACTTTAATTGCATTTTAGATTGTCCTAGCAAAACAATGGTAAGAGGATAAACGTAATAGGAGGCAAAGCCAAGTGCCTCCTGCTGGGTTCCTGAGATTAACAGAGGAACCTGAGCACAACAAAACCCTCAAGTAATGGAGAGGGGTGGGGAATAGCTGGGACAGGTAAGTATAGACACAAGAGCAAGGGTAATGTCTGGGAAGTCTAAGCACTGGAACAACTTCCATCTCAAATTTTGAGATGCTCTTCACACAGAAAATTAGGCTTTTGCCTTTCTGGTCACAATTTGTCTTTCACTTGTCACAGCTGATTCAGCCCTCAAAGCCTGGAGGAGCTTGTGTTGCTGGGAAGTGGTTGTGTCCAACTGTCACATAGAGAAATACAAGTTGGCTCAAGAGGATCTCTATTTTCATGCCATAAATACCTATGTTTCAAAATCTTACATCAAAGACAATCTGTACCTAATGTGAGGAAGCTATAGAGACAGTAAATTCAGTGTCAGAGGTGTGTTGAGCATAGTGGTCCCTGCTTCTGTCAAATAATGCATTTGTAAGCACCAGTGCACCCTTCACAGAGCAGTGAAGATGTGGTTGCACAGATTGGTCCCTGAAATGCTCATACATTGGAAAGAGCTGATATCCAAGGGCTGCACATCCTTGATGCCCACAGGGCCACAACTTCATTGGTGCTAACTTACGTAACAGCTTTGACTTCATCAAAAATGCCACAGGCTATTGCTGCTTGTGGCATTATCCAGGCTAAGCATTCAGGGGGTACAGTTTTAAATCAGGCTCATTTATCACAGCTTTCTTGACCTTTCTCTGATTTGCCATTGCTGAAAAGTTGAAAATGTACTTGGACTTTCTTTGGCCTTCCACCAAACACTTCCATCCCTTCCAAATGCAATCATGGGAGGATTTTGTAGTTCCTGTGATCTGTCAAAATGCTTAGCTTAACTCATTTTCTATTTATTTTAAAAGTAATAGGTTATAAAAATGAATAATACTGTTAGGTGCACTTAGGCATTTTTTATGCTATTAGCTTTGGTTGTTAGATGATAATGGTGCTTTACACAGGTTCAGATCCCTATAGTACATTTTTATATGTTTTTAAAATCATTTGGAAACCTTCTTAAAAATTGTTATTCAGAAAGGTAGCAGTAAGGAGAAAAAAGCAGGGAGAGAGAGCTGCCATGAGCTTATGGTGAGGTTAAGTGTGATGTGCTCAACAGAGAAAATCAGTACCAATTTGAAATCTTCTCTTCCAAATGCCTTTATAGAACACCTCCCTAGGCTCACTTTGTGCCTGTGACCTTGGACAGACTTACTAAGTTTATACCACTCTGTCTAGTTATTAGTAGGTTTTTTCCATGTTCCATAAGAGACCAGGCAAACTTTTTTACCTGAAAAAAATATCCCTTTTTCTTTTTAATGTCTCTATTTGAAAGTATCTGCAGAGATGTCTCTGGTGACCAGCACTGGCTTTCTCATTCTTCTCTCTGCTAGGACAGCTGACCAAATTCAGAATTGAGCTCAGATGAAGAATCAGAGGAAGAAGGAAACTTGGCTTGGCATTTGAGGCCAGGCACCTTTTCCTTCTCATCAGTCATGTGGCAAAAAGTTGACACTGCTGTTCCCCAGCTCTGCTTGCAGGACTGAGATTTAGCAAGTAGTTTTTCTCAAACATGTTTAAAATATTAGAAGAAATTACTATCTGCCAAAATTTAATTTATCAGGTAATCCTCTACCATTATTCTGTTTTTAAGTTTGGTGTTGCCCCCAAAAATAGTAGATGACAGGGTCTCCCATGCTGCTGCAGGGAAACATATCAGAAATCTTTTTCTTATCCAACAGCAGAGAAATAATAATGTAATAATAATAATGGTGGTAATAATGATGGTGTATTTCATTATAGAAAAAGCCTTGGTCCAAATCCCACTACCTACAGTCAAAGCAACCCCCAGAGACCCCAAAGTTGGCTGCTAATTTTTGCCTGGCTGAAATTGCCAGATTCTGCAGTTTCCATCCAAAAGCATAAACCTTCCCACCCCTTGGGCAAAGCTCCTGGTGATCCAAGAGCAAGCAAATCCATGGCTGATGCACGAGGCAGAACAAAGCCATAGTGCCTGGGAGCAGACTTGGCTCTGCAGTGCTGACAGGAAGAGAAATGTGTGGTGGTCACTGGGCTTGGCACACGTGGTGAGGGGA
The DNA here is from genome assembly GCF_963662255.1 of Cinclus cinclus. NCBI lineage: Eukaryota > Metazoa > Chordata > Aves > Passeriformes > Cinclidae > Cinclus > Cinclus cinclus. Next base: position 24,939,193 of record NC_085049.1, read on the forward strand.
ACACACACATGTGTTAAGGGAATAGGCGTTTACTGCAGTGAGATGTTGTTCCACAGCCCCGTTTCTGCAGACTCAGAGGAAGTCCTGAGGGAAGCTTGTGGAAGAGAAGGAGCTTGTGGATTCTGTGTGGAAGAAAAACTAAATATGGAATTTTTGAAAGAAACTGAAAAGAGAAGGGGAAAATTAATTTGTTGCTACGTGAGATCACATAAAGCTCCCTTGGAAGAGTTCCTAAAGAAAAGATTGTGTTTACTGTGGAGAGGGAGCCTACCATTTTATTGCCAAATCTCGTTTTTTAACCTGCTTTCCTTTTGTTTTCAAACCCCAGAGATAGCACTGTAGTTCACAGAAAGTGCAGCTGTTCTCTTTTGATAAGGTCTGATAGCAGAGATAAAGGAAACAAGCTGCCATTTGCCTTTAAAGACCTTCCCAAATGTACTGTCTTGTTCTTCCTAAAAGCAGTTCCCTTTGCTTTAACGTCTAGGTAAACAGTGGGAAACCAGTTGCTGTGATGTTAATGAGGGTGGTGAGTTTGCTGGGTGAAGAGTGGTCCCCTTGGTGTTTAGCATCAAAGAAGGATCTGCCTGCTGCAGTTCCTCTAACACTGAAGGGGCCAATGAAAGATTGCTGTCTTTTGAACTGAGGTGAATTCACAGGAATTAGTAGAGGCAGGCAGCCAGCCAGCCCAAGGGAACTGCTTAGTTGGAATCATTCCTGCTTTCTTGTGTGTAACCTCAGGCCCAAGAAAATAATATGAGAAATCTAAAAGGATGTACCTGCTTATTCCTGAACGGATCAGGTATGCATTTCACTTTTTAAGATAAATTACTCAGCCTTTGCAGAATTTAGCAGTTAAAAAGGATCACACCAATTTGAACTCTGAAAGTTAAACTGATGGTAAAGATTAAGGGATCTGTTCTGGAAAGCACCTAGACAATCCCTTCTGGGACAGGGATGCTTTTAGAGTTTACAAAGCAAAATGCTAGAGGCTGCTTAAGTACAGGAGCTTGGACTAAATGAGTATGAGTATTTAATGCTGGCATTAAATATCCTCATTCTATCAAAATAAACACCCAGTTTCTGGATTGTGTCTTGGAAGACATTATTCAATTTCACACACGTAGCATAAGTGTGAGAACGCACAGTAAAAGGAGAAGTCAGTGATGCTAAGATATTCCTTAGAACAAAACAAGAGCATCTAAAAATGATCAGACCAAAAGTATAAACAACAGGGACACCTGTGGCTCCCTAAACTGCACTTGCACCAGAGCTGTATGGAGTGCTCATTCTGCATTTGGTACTGTATGAAGACAGAGAAGGACGTGGCTGTCCTAAGAGTGACAGCCCCAGGAGCAGAGATAGGGGGTTATTGAACTTACTATGGGTACAGATAAGCTGTGAGGAAGGGGAAAACAAACTGTTTCCAGGGTCTCAACATACTGAATAAAAGCATACAGACAGGATCCTCAGACTGTGAGGTGGAGTTAGGTAGATGATAACATTTGTCCTTAGTACAGCTATATACTCTGTGCCTGTCCCTGAAGCTGAGTAGCAGTCACTTCATTGTGTACTGCTAAATCCTTGAAATACCTTCTCAGTGGGATGCTTACATAATAAGTCACAAGTTTCTAATTATTTATTGCCTCTGTCTCAAACATGTATTGCAGGTTTCTTTTGTTGTTTATATACATTTATTTGCTTTACTACTTCTTTGCATTCTAACAAATCATCTCTAATAAAAAGCACATTTCCTTGCGAAAAGAATCGGTTTCCTTCTGAAGTCTTTCAGCCCCTGATTAGTGGGTTACATTTGGTCTTCACTAATCACATACTTAACTGTGAGCAATGAAGTTCTTAAATAAATAAATGATTTGGTCCAAGTCAACATTAGTCATAATGGAGAGTTTCCCACTCAAATTTCTGAAATACAAGATAAGACTGTGTTACCTGGACACTTAGCTTTCCATTAAAAGTACAGCAGTTAATGCCAGATCTGGTTTTTTCTTCAGGTCATTAGGTATGTTATTAACAATTAGGTTTCAGCAGCAAGATGACTTGATTGCAGCTCAGTAATGCAGTGGGAAGTCTTAAGTGGGTGTGGGTTTTCAATTACTTTTAAAGGCCTGGGGTTATGGCTATTTTTTTTCCCTCTTTATGTTAGCCAGCTCCAGAAGCACTCTGTGGGAAGGTAATGAAGTAGAAGATTTGTACATTACTTCATCTTTCCCTGCTTCCTTTTCATTGGTTTTATTATTGTAGGCTTTGAAACTTAAGGAGAAGTTAGCTGTAAGCCATTCCTCCTGATCAGGGTTGGCTGTGTATTAGAGAGCTACATTCTCACATGGAGGATGCTTTTTTACTGACTGTGAACAGGGCTAAGTCACTGTGGATCAAAAAACCTGAGATGTGGTGGAAACCCCATCACACGGCTGCTGTAGCAAAACAATGCCTTCCCAGCATTGAATTTAAACCACCATTTGTTGGGGCATATAGCTTGAATCATGACTCCCTGTGGTCCAGCAACCACTCAGATTAAGATATGTGGTTTCCCTAATGTCTGTCAAATATAGCTGGAAACCGGGCTGGCTGGGCTGTGAGGTGAACAACATTACATGGGTGGTATCAGCTCCCTGCAGAAATTGGAGGTGGGGGGAGGAGAAGACAGAATATAACTTTCAGCCAAAATACATACAAAAAAAAGCATTAGTGTTTATTTTAAAAACATCATGTAACACTTCTTTAGAGTTTCTATGTATGTGTGCTTAATGAATGAGAACAAGGAAAGGCTCTGTTTCTCAGAGGAGCCGATAACTTGGAGGCTGAGAAAGGTGAACACAAAACATTCTGACTAACCTTGAGTTTGGCTTGTGTGCATGGCCTGGGGTGCTCCACACTGACTCCACATTTGGCTTGAGGGTTAAAAATAAACCAGGGCTGTGTGAGATGGACAAAACAGAACTACATTTTGTGGGCCTTTGCATGAGGAGAATGTGCTTTGTTAGGAGATAACCCCAGTGCCCTGAGAGTGGCTTTGCTGTGCCCACTACACTGGGGCACCTGGGTCACCGCTCCCAGCCTGGGGCTCAACCCCCACCAACACCTCAGTCTGAAACCCACAGATTCCTTGCTGTGAATATTCTTCATAGCAGCCTGGGCAGCAGTTATGAGGTAGGTAAAAATCTATGCTGCCATAATCAAGGTATGCCTAAGCTTACTGGGAGAACTGGGACTCTATGGACTCACAGCTGTACTTTAAATTTTTGTTATAATATCAAAAAATGACCATTTTTGACTGATCTACCAGCATTCAAAGTGTCATCAGTCGCTTCTACTGATGAAGGAGTTGATAGTAGAGATAGATATTTCCTTTTATTTTTATTGTACACTCTATTTCTACATAGAAAAAATATTTCTTTTCTGTTTTACTTCTGTTTGAAATAGCATATTTCACTTTATTTTATCTATTTTGCAAATACGCAGTGATCTAGTGCATACCTCATGTCTGGCCTCACCAACACAGACAAGTCAAATATAAGATGGGTTCTTCACTTACAGTGTCCAGAATCTTTACAGTCTGCACTCTGTACCCCATGCCTGTTATAGCTTTTGTTGATTGTCTTTGAGCCACTCCTGTCTTGCTCTCTGTAGCACAAATAGCACCACCAAATAACCACCAAAAAACAATGATCTGTCCTTGCTGCTTTTATTTTCAGATCAGATGAAAAATACTCCAGGTTCAAGACTAAACTCTTATACAGTTATGAAGTATGAACTATGTTTTGGAAGGAGGTTCCCAGTTTCATAAATTGACCTAGATAATTAGTGTATGTCTCAGAGAAAAGCTGTTGAGATAACCATTGGTTTTCTCTAAACAATTTCTTCTTTTTGTTCTTAATATTAACAAAATTACATTAAGGAAAAGAGAGATGGGGCAATCCTCATTTTTGAAGCAGATTTTTAATGTGAAATTGGGAAGCTGGGCATTCAATTCTTCAGTTCTATAACCATAACCCTCAAATCACATCTCTATTCAAGTGAGTTTTGCACATGTGCATTCTGTCAGGGAGTCACAGCAGCTCCTGCATCAGTTTGCAGTTCTCAAACATCTCTAAATGCAGCAGGATTTACCGGTCTCACCTGTGTGTGTCTGGTGCTGAGCTACTTGTTTGTAATGCTAATGCTTTTTTGGAAATGTCCAAAATCAAATGTCAGTTTGATTTCCTTATTATTGGTTCCTTTTAATTACTCTGAAATTTATTTTAGAGTGATGACAACCAGGAGTAAGGGGTACTGTGTCTAAGGGCTGGAAACAGAGTACAGAAAGGAGCTTTTCACTTCAGAGCTGCTGGTTGGAACCCAGCTCATGTTCAGGTTTAGCAAAAATTAACCACTGTGTGATGGATCTGGGTGCTCTGCACACATCCACAAGTGAGTGAGTGTCCACATCACACAAACCACAGAACAATTGGTGCTACTGTAATTGGGAGTCTAGTAGCAGCACCAGTGGAAAGGGCAGAGACTTGAATGAGCATGGAAAATGAGCTGCTTTATTCCCTGCTCCCTCAGGTCACCTTTGAGACACATCTGTTTGAGGAAACTTAGAAGAAATTTGAGCTCTGGTAGCTCCCTTCTGGAGATAGAAGAATTTACTTTACAGTACTGACACTCTGACACCCACTAAAAAACTTTACATTCAAGAAAAATAAAGATCATTATGGGATCATTTAACATGGGAGAGTCTGAACTTAAAAAAAAAAAAAGCTACATATGATTGAAAAATCAACAATAAAATCCAAATGCTGACTTGAAATAATAGGAACCTGGCCAAACTAATATTATCAAGCATGGCCACCACTGCCAAAAATTGCTTCCCTCAAAACCCCAGGGAAATCCTGCTCTTTTATTAAACCATTGAACAATCTCTTCCAGTTGAATCCCTTCTAGGGAAAAATTAAGGAGTGTTCCTCAAACAGTCTCTTTGGAGGAGAGAACCTGGATTGCTAGAAGAGATACTGGGCTTTATTCAGCCTGAGATGATGCCTTGATGTCATGGGAACAGGGACTGGAAGGAGAGCTGTCAGCAGCACAAGACACCATAAAGAGAAGTCTGGCACTGCCAGTGTGCCCATAAATCCATGATGGAGCCTGGAAGGGACCTTTGGAGGTCACCTGCTCCACCCCCTGAACTTGGCACTTCACTGGGTCTGCTGTAAAGTAGGGAGCTCCTTTATTAGATTTTATATGTTGCATTAGTATTCCTAAGAAAAGCTGGCAGGAAACTAATCATGTGCTACCAGCAGTGAATTTGGCCCCGTAGTCCCTGCAAGCTTCAAACAGCTCAGCTGGGAAGACACCTCTTAATATGCTGAAATGACATAGTCACCTATGCTGATTGCAGTGGTGAATGTGGCATGAATTTTTGGCTAAGTGAAAGTAAAAAAAAATGTGTTTGATGTCAGATAAGCACGTTAGCAAATCTGAAATGTTCAGAGGCAGCTTGGATTACATGTGAATTTATGCCAAATGGAACCAAAAATAGAATCCAAACTTCAACCTTAAGTTGAAGTTTTCTACCCCAGTTCCTCAAAACTACAACATTTTGACTTTTCATCCTTAAACGGTTTAAAAGCTTAATTTAAATAACTTTAAATCATTTTAAGAGCACCTCAGACCCAGGAAGTTAATTTATCAGTATTTATTTTGGGGTGTTTAGGAGGGGAGAAATTCAGAGCAACAGAGTTCAAAAATGCTTGTGTGTTTGAGTGTGTACATGGGGGTGGCAGCGAGACTGTAACCTGCGACATCTCTGCTTTTGTATTTTTTTTACTTCTGCTCAGTAATGAGGGTACCAGATTTTGTGGTACAAAAGGGGAACAGGGTTTAGATGCCCACATTTGTTCCCTGTTGTGGTAAAGCAGGATTTGAAAACCGAGGCTGTGAAGGTCAAATTCCCAACTCTGTGGTCTCTTGTGAGATACACCTGTGTCATGGGGGGTGGTGGGAAATAAGCACATCATTTCAGGCTGAATATGGAGAGGTATTGTGAAGCACCACAGAGGTGTGAGGACTAGCTTCAAAGTTCCTGGGAGCCCAGGAATAACAGCATTCAGAGCACGGAGTTTAGGGGAGAAAAAAGAAAAAAGAGAGAGAGAGAGGATTTCAGCATCCTGTATCACACCACCAGTTTCTTGTAATGAAGAGTATGTGGTGCATATTTTTGCCTTTTCTGTGACAAGTGCTGAATTCCTCAGGGGGCTGGTGATTGTGCAGACAGGGCTCTGCAGAAAGCTGGGTCCCTCCCTGCCTTTCCCAGCCAGGAGCAGCCGGGGCTGAGGCTCAGCCAGGGGAACCTGCATGGGGGGCTTCCCTTGTTCCAGCGGTCAGAGCAGGATGCTGAATTCAGCAGACTGAATTCCTGAGAGCAGCAGCAGGAGGGGGTGATGAGGGGTTTAAAGGGTGAAAAAGCTGTGGAGTAGAAATGCGTTTGGCCATCCTGAATGCCTGTTACTTGGCAAGCAGTGGTCATGTCATCAGGCAGACTATTCTGGGAAGTGCATCCTCCTTAATGTGAAGAAAAATAAGCCACATAGGCAGCAACACAAAGTTCTGCATGTGAAAGCAGTGCATAAACACTGTGGATTAAACTAGTGCAGGATAAGATCACTGTTGAGGAATACTAAATTGGTTTTGAAAAAAAGACTCCCAAGGTAAGTCAGAGGCCAGAGAATGAACTGCTTTTGTAAATTTCCCACAATTCCACATAGCAAACGAGGTTACACATGAATGAAACCACAATGTATGGTTTGGCTTCTTAAGCATTAAAAATCCTTTAAACTATACCTGCAGTGTTTATTCCCAAATGATTTCCCTTTATGTATTTATTTAGAGAAAGCTGAAACAGTTTGCCATTTATGTGTATTCAGAAGCTGCACATTTCCAAGACTATAAAGGAAACCTTAAAAAGAAATTACTTTCAGAACTCAAATGATGATATTTTAAAATTGATTTTAAAATGCATTAAAAATGAAATAGATATAAGAAAGAGAAAAATCACAGTTATCATCTTTTTGTGACTCAGTCATAGAAGGTGATTGTGATGCATACATAAAACTGTATAGCACAGATTTCTGTTCATCATGTTTCTTTCATTCTAAGTTATGCATTTGCCTGAACAGTTGCTTCCCACATTGTGAATTATCTTCTGTATGAATGTTTTGAAACATTTAAAGTTGGAGGTCATATAAAATATAGCTGTTTGAGTCATTCTAAATTTCTGCGTAAACTCTCAGACAGATTTGGGTTCGTGTACACATACAGGAAGTCTTAATTTTATAGTTTTATAGGAAGGTAAATATTTGCATTTATAATAATCAAATGAGACCTAGAATGCTTCATTAAATGTCAAAACTATGTGAATAATACTTGGCTACAGAAATTGGGTAGAATACACCGAAGTATGGTGAGTTTTCAAGTTTTTTCAAACATCAACAGCTTTCCAAGCATGTAGAACACAAAAGTCTAAGTTACATTTTGTGATGGTATTGTTCAGGTTTTGTTCTTAAAAAGCAGTTTTAGAAAGCATGGGAACTGTCATAGGAATACTATTCCATTCATATATAACTCAGTAACACTGGAGGAATGAGATTTGTTGGAATGACCACTCTCAAATAATGTCATTGTAGTCAATTTTTCTGACCTATAAGCGGAAAAATAAATCACTGAAGAGAATTTACTTAAAAAAAAAAAGGCCAAAAAGCTCCACAATTAACTCAAAAGTGTTGTTTTGCACAGATTGCTATTTAAGGTGCCTTTAATATTTTCTGCAAGTCCATTCTCTCAGGACTGCTGTCAAATCAACTTCCACAGCACCTGCTCAGCAAAGCCTTTTTACTGTCCTGGAAGCAACATGCTCTTGGTTGCTTTTTTCATGGCCTGCTGGATGGAAGAGGCTGTGTAAGCCAGGGTTTCACATTGCTGAGCAGTGATAATTAGAGATGCCTGACTTTTTTTAAGGGGAAGAGGTCATATTTTCTTGAGTTGGGTAGAATGTGGGCTTTGGACTAATATTTTCTGTGCTAGGTGCAGCCTGTCCATTCCATATGCTGGCTTATTCTCCAGTGGTGTTTTGCTTACCCTCTGCAAGTCTGAATAGACTTTTAAGGCAGAGCAGAAGTCTGGGAGCAACTAACTCCCTGTCCTGGTGAGCAGCATTTCAGCATCCTGGTCAGTGAAAGAGGGAATTGCTTGATTCAACCTAAACCTTTTTTTCCATTGTGCCACTAACTTCCCCAAAAGTTCCATCCTTGCCCAGGCCTGCTGGGTCAGTATGATCAGAAGTTAAAGGTTGCCATCTAATGGGGAATGTACATAATACAATCTTCATCGGGTTTTACCAAATTATCTCTTCTTGTCCTTCTCCACGTACCTGAAAGTATTTTCTTTGCAAGGCACTAGAAGAATGAGAATGATATTTTGTTCAGATTTTACTTGGGATGGTAAATGATACTTTATCAGTAACAAGGCATTGCAACCCAGTGAGAAAATCCAATCATTTGGTGTAACCTGATTAAATGCAATTGCTTAATACTTCCTCTATTAATTCAGATATAGATGAGTGTTCCTTTGAAAGGACCTGTGACCACACCTGTATCAACTACCCTGGAAGCTTTGAGTGTCTCTGCCACAAAGGCTACACCTTGTACGGACTGACGCACTGTGGAGGTTTGGAAACTGAGCTTTGCTTACATGTGTGTTTGTTTGCTTTGTGTGCTGTTTACAGAGCCACACAGTCTTTTAGATTAAGGTTTTATAACTCAAGATGATAAAACCATGACGTTAAAATAAACTTAAAATATCATGAGTTGACCAAAATTTCAGTATCTCAAATTTGCTGAAACATTCCCGAGAGGAAAAACACCAGTGAAAACCAATGTCCCACCATTTTTTGATCAGAACTTCCAAAGGAGTGAGATTTCCCACAGCTGTAGGGAGGCTTCTTACGATGGGCAGCAAAGAGAATATGGGAATCTGTTGATTTTGCACAGTTTGTGTATTTTGGCTCTGTTGGCATTTGTCCTTACCAGTCTATGACATAAGCTGCCTGTGAAATGCATAACAGAAGGCTGTGGTGGATCTCCCTCCCATCTTCTGGGGACATGCTTTCAACCTTTTTGGTATGACTGGAAAGAATTAGTGATGTAATGTTTCATTATCTAGAAGAGGGATAATTTTGAAGCGCAGCATTACCACAATGACCAAATTAGAGTTTCAACTGATGTAGCAGCAACAGATACTGGCCCCTCACTTCTGAGGGCTGAGCTCACCTGATTTTGTAATGTCAGTGTGAGACCCAGTTAATGGTATCTCTGCATGGCTTCTTTTTTGGGAGAAAGGTGTAGGAGGTGTATGCTGGTCTCTCATGTATGGAGAAGTATCACATGAATTCATGGTAAGAGTAGAGACGGGCAGGAAAATAAATAGGAGTCCATCTAAGGAAGCAATCTGGGAACGGACCCCACTTGAAAGTAGTTGTGAAAGCAAATTCAGAGTCCAAAAGTTTTTGGGACTTGTGTTATATGAGGTGTGGAGAGACTGGTCTTCAGTTTCACTGTTAATGCCTTAATGACTTAACGTACTAATTTAGGGAAAGCCTCAAAGTTTGGGGTTCTGCCTCAGTCTTTAAATAACCTTCAGCCTGGGTTCAGCTTCAGTCTTTTCAGTAAGACTGAAGAAGGACTAAAACTCCAACTGAAAATACTCAGTGCTGAACTTTGACCAAAAACATAACCAGATCCAAACCTCCTGCTTTTTTCCATTATGAACAGATACAAAATCACAACTCTGAATCTAGACTTGTCCAGACCCCAAGTTTCACCACTTAGACCTGTCATTAGGTGTAGTCTTTGCATGCTTAATTTTGAGGTCTACCAGTGAGCCAGAGCATTAGCAATTTTGTGTGTCTCCTGTTGATTCAGTGTCATTTCAGCTCATTAAATAAATAAATGTCCTTTCTGGTGGTGGGAAGAGAGGAGATGAGAGATTGACCTTGTTGGCACAAGTATATGAATGCTGAATGATTGGAGTAAAATGGATACACTTCATACTGGCTAAATACCTTTCTAATACAAGAAAAGTTGTAAGAATATCACTGATAACATATACGATAATTTCTTCACCTTCTTGCAAGCTTTACCTTTTATTTTTATTCAAGGAGTAGAAGTCTAAACTACACTTCAGCTGCTTTGTTTCTTTCAAATGCATCATTTCCTCCTTCACCTGAACTTGCTAGAAGAAACTCTGGGAATCACTGTGGAGAATTTCTCTCTTTGTTCTGCAGAAGTTATGTAATCTCACAGAGATTTTTCTATATAATGCATTATTGTCCAGATGCTGCAGAGACTTTTGAGCATGTTTTGTATCTTGTGAGTGTTCCCAAGAATTTCAGTGTAACTGGTCCTGGCAAGTAAACTGTACCAAATGCATAAATCCTTGGGAGAGTAGGAGCTGTACAGTTTAAGGATAAATATATGCAATATGCACTGTTTGTCACTGTCTGTTTTTATCTATGTTTATACAGACTCAAATGTAAAAGATACAGTAAAAATAGGTTTCCTTATGCAAGTCATATCTTAATGCACAGTATACATGCGTACACACAATTAAGACTCTTCGCAATTTTAAATATGTTTTCAGATATTGATGAATGCAGCATCAGCAATGGTAGCTGTGACTTTGGGTGTCTTAATACCATGGGCAGCTATGAGTGTGTCTGCCCACCTGGAAAGAAGCTGCACTGGAATAAAAAGGACTGTGTTGGTAAGTGTGGAGGTGTGACTCAAAGGTGACTGGGATGGCTCCTGTTCTCTGAGGTTTTGTTTGGGAGAGGCTGCATGTTCACCATCTAGATCCCCAGATTCATTCTGTAAACTCAGATAAACACCTGAGTTTATCCTGTGGAGCTCCATGGGCTAGGATACGACATTAGGTCGATCAGGGAATGAGCAATGTGTTATATTTTATTGGTGTGGAATGTTTTGGGTTTTTTAAGTTTATGAGTCCATTGACAGAATTCTAAGTAGTATTAGTATCTTGGGTATTTTATACTTTTGTTCTAATTTGCCCTCTTCCCATCTCTGTAATGTCAGCTATAACTCTGTTTACTTCTTACACTAATTTAGAATATTCAAAATAATTATCTGTTTACAAGTAGGACATGATAGGACATAATACTTATATTTACAGGACCATACCCCAGTTTTTCAAGTTATCTCTAAAGGTGTCCTGCTTCATATAAAGTACTGATACTAGCTGTGTCAAAAGTGTTAATCACAATGAGCACAAATCCTGAGAGCAGAAAAATCTGGCACTTGGTGCTAGTGCCACTTTGTGGCAGACCTGAATTTCTGTATCCTTTAAAGAGATGACTTCTCTTTCTGGAGTCTTATTTGAAGCACAGCAAATCTTGGTCATGGGTACAGCCAAAGTATTTTCCGTGAGATTTTAATTCTGGTTTTTCATTTTTAATGAGAATGGCATACCTGGGGCTTTTCATGGCCAACTTTTTAACCATAAATAACTTCTCATAGGCACATTTGGGGATCATGCCTAATACCTAATTGGGAGCAAGACAGAACAAGAAGAAGGGAGGTCTCCCTTCAGGGAATCTCTGCACATACTGGGAGAAAGCACTGCTTAATCTGGAGCAGAGAGCACAGCACTGGCCTCGTGTGATCATGCAATCTTGGCATTTTTTAGATGGATACAGCAGTATGGAAAGCACTTTTATAACCAAGGTGGGGTGGGGGGGGGTGACAACCTCAAGCTGAATTCCAGCCTTTGCCTCTATGTTCTTCCTAATAAGTGCTTCACTTTCGTGATTACCTGTCTATTACCTTCCCTGCTGTGTAGAGAACTAAGCATTGTGACAGCAAGAAATAGCTCACTGTGGTTTTTAGCTCTCCACTAGGTCCCCCTTGCCATATACCAGTTATTCCTCTGGAAAGGATTTTGTAAGTTAACATCTGGGACTAAAAGTTTTGGAGGTCTGGTATGAAGTTAGACTACTTGTGCTATATTCCCTCTCAGCCTACTAAGAATGTTGTAAGAGGCTGTATTGAAAATATTTTCCTGGTTGTAAATTTCTCTTCATTATTTATAATGCTCAGCAAGAAGATGGAAATAGAACACCCTTGTCCATTGATAGTATTTGGTGACTTCAGTGGGGTTTAAAATGAGCATCATCACCCTGCTGATTCCCTGCCTTTATTGCCAACATTTTTGAGAGGAAACTACATTCTAAATTGTTACAAAAGCACAATAAAAAGTGGAAGAATTATATTTAGTGAATGACATGTGATTTGGAGACATTTGCAGTAACAAAACCCTCTTTTGCTCAGCAATGGCACTTTGCGCATTGTTGCCTCCTCACTCCAAGGAAACAGTTACTTTAAAGACATCACCAAAGCAACATAGAAGATTTAGGAAGGAGATAAGTGGAGGATTATTATTCCCATATCTCAGATGTGAACATCAGGCGTGTTTATGGGACTTGGATGCTTTCATATTTCATGACCAGTGAGGCCAGGAATACAAACCAGCTGGAGGCTGCTGGGACTCTTCTTCTGCACTCAAGCCAAGTCAGGCAACATTCATTCCAGCTACTGCTTTGGAACTCCTTGGTTTCATGATGGCTTTACTGGGCTTTTCCCATGCCCTGGTAGACCCAAACCTGTCTAGCTGCTACAGCTCTGGTGTCAGAAGAAACCCCTACCTCTCTATGGTCTGCTGGCAAGCTGACAGGTAAGAAAAATGGCATTTACAGTACCACAGTCAGCAGTGAGAGAAACAAATGTCAGCCAAACCTGTCTTGTAAAGTGAGCAGATTTGGAAGAAGTAGCAAGAAACACTTGAAGAAAAATCATGTACCTGAAATAGCATTTCTGTGGGGCTGGAGCAAGAATTGCCCTACAACCACCTGGCTGAGATTTAAGTAGCTGTTGCAGTGCTAAAAAGCTGCTTGAAGAGGTGCCCAGCTGCACTTGTTCAGCAGTCAGAGCAGAGGGGAACCCTCTGGGGAAAGGAAGGAAGCAGTGAGGCTTCTTCCCTGTAGGAAGCGATGGCATGGGCCAGCTGAAGCCAAGAATGAACCTTGCCATTTATGGGGGAAAAGTTGTACTTAAGTAATACTTCAATCCAAAAGGATGGCAAATTAAAATAAATGCCAGTTTATGGTTATGACTGTCATACCATCTTCTCAGCGTGAAGCACAGAGAACTACTCCCAACAATTAACAACAATTAACAACAACTTCACGTGTTTTCAGCTGACACACAAGCACTCCCTTGCCAAAGTATGAAGAGTCACTTGTGAGGCCTGCAGGGTGCTCTGTCTTCATCCTGCCATGAAGCCAAGAGGAGAAGCTGTATTTTTCCTTCACATGAGCTGCAGTGTGCTTCATGCTGTAGGCACTAAATAGAAATGGCTCTGTGATCTCTGTGTGTGTCACAGGGTCCCTTCAGCATCGTTTGGGGCATTTCAGCAGTGTCTGAAAGGGCCAGCAGGACTATCCGTCTCCATCCTAGCATCTCCTGCCTCACCTCTGCCTGACTGGGAAGTTTTCTAGCTCCAGAAGCTAGAGCATGGAGCTAAAGTTGAAAAGTCAGTGGGAGTTAGAGAATTTAAAAATACAATTTTAGTGGTCATCTAAATAAACAGACCACTGTGCACAGTATGTAGTTGATCTGTTAAATCAGAAAGCTGTGCTTTCAAATCCAAGAAAGGACATCTCAGGTGAGTAGTGTTACCTGTTGCTTCTGAGATCAAGATGTGCACACAGAATTGTGCTCATAGAGCACAAAGATCCCAAAGTGGGGGATAGGTGAGAAAGACTGATCTAGAGTTTAGGTCTAAAAATGCGAAGGAGTTTCATTTTCAAGTTCCAGCTCAACATCCCGGTCCAGATGCGCTCCCGTAATATGTTCTTATTTCAGAAATACTTGTATCTGTCATTATGCTTTTTGCCACTTCCTGCCTTTTCTCACCATTGCATCCAAGTTTGCATATGAGGTTCTGGGTTGGGCAGTGTCTGACTGTTTTACATTTCTTTATTTTTTTCTCCTCAGAGATGGTGAAATGTCTCCCAAATGCCAAACCAGCTCCCAAGGCTCAGCTAGTGTGCAGTAAGACAGGAGGCATAGAGAGCTGCTTTCTGTCATGCCCATCCAATACTCTTTTTGTTCCAGGTTTGTGCAAAGTATTTGTCCTCTTACATCTAGGATGTGACTTATTGACTTTTCTCTGTTAGTGTATTCATGATTCTTGCATTCATTTTTTCTTATGAATGGCAGTAAATGAGAAAAAACTCATTATAAATTAAATCAAGAAGACCTGATTGTCAACTACACATGATAAGTTTGGTCTTTCATTGTTTAATGTGAGATGTCAGTTGCAAAGGTGGGAACATTCTAACAAAAAGCTTGTATTGAAAAGTAACAGGAATTCACTGAAATCAATGGTTCATTTTTGACCTCCCTTTTGTAACAGCAATTCAATATATAACAATTTCTTTTCTGCACCATCCTGGTTAAGGTGGATGTGTCGCTCAGTCCAGCTGAGTATTATCTATAAAATATTGGGCATTTTATTCCCCTCCCTTTTTTTTCTTTTTTTTTTTTACCATTTGCTACTGGTAGTTTTCATCTTTGCAGTTTTTCAGGAAAGGGAGGGATTGCTACTGCTTTTTCATAGATGTTCTGGCACAGGATTATTTTTGGGTGTCTACTTTTCATGTTTAGTCTCGGCATTATATGCAGTCAAGCTAACATTTTATTCACATTTTATTTTCAGTTTAGCAGAGATTACTGGAACTGTGATCTCTAATTGTAAGCACCAGGACACAGATTTATCTCTGTAATATGTAAACATTTTTATGGTTCTAAGTACGCCATTTCTGTTTCTGACAATAAGTTCTGTTGGAGCCTGAAGCTCAAATTATTATGAAAGTACATGGTTTATTTTCTAAATTACAGGGATGTTCAAAGCAGAAGGACTTTGCCATGGACAAACACAAAATATGTTTTACTTGTGCGCAGCTAACCTTGTGCCAAATCAGTTATGAAATGTATCATTTCTGTGCTGGAAGAAACAAACCTTGTAGTCAACACCTTTGGCAAAGTATTTCAGCCGCTTAAAATCCAAGTTCAGCACTTAAAATGTCTCGTTGTTTAACAGCACTGGGAAGCTGAAGCCTCAGGCAGGTGCTTTGTGAGGCTGCTGCCCTTGTGCTGACTGTGTTCTGTCCCCCAGACTCGGAGAACAGCTACACGCTGAGCTGCGGTGTCCCCATGCAGCACGGCAAGGCGCAGCCCAGGCGCAACTCCACCCTGCCCAGCTGCTCAGGTGGGTGCTGCCCTGCTTGCTCCCCCTTTCCTGGGCCTGGAGGGAGGGCATGGACCTCGGGGGCTTGCAGGACACCAGGCTCCTTACTTAGGTAAGGCAAGGGTTAAGTTGTTGCCTGATAACAAAAGGAAAAACTTGCGATAGAGTTTAAGTGGTAAGATAAAGAAGTGATTCTTGCAATAAAGCCAAGGTAAAGGTAAAAAAGCAGTTTTTCAGTGAAGGCTTTCAGGTATGCCGAATATGGCTCCATGCACTTGTGGTACGGGATTTCTATAATTCTGTAAGGTTAATTATTTAGTATATCTGGGTGGGACATCCAATAGGAAATCAGTTACCCCAGTAACCCACCTGTGGGTCTGCCCCCTTGGGGTTTCTTTGCCCTATTCTCTTGTTGTGTCTCCTAAGTTCTGGTAGAAAACAAGATGTTCTTGTTGGGAATTCTTTTCTTAAGAATAAGGCTAAACAGAATTCCAAGTATGTATTAGTAGGGTTTGCTTATTATTCTAAAATCTAAGAGAAAGGGTAGGAAAAATACCAGGAGCTATATAAACATATATTAACAGTCTACAAAGCTACAAATATATTGAAAATGTATAAAAAGCAAAAATCTTTTGGCATAAAGGTAGCCAATGGTCCCTTATGCACACACTCTTCTGCAGCCTCTCCTTGAGGGTGGGGTGTGTGGAGCTGCAGTGTTGTGTTGGTAGGTCAGTTTGGGAGTGCTGCAGGTTTGAGATATGCTCAATAAGGACAAATATTTAGAATTACTTGTTTTCCCTAGTCTGGCAAGGCGATAGTGAGCAAATCAAAATGGGACTTTTTCCCAGTCTTGGGAGTGAGCCAGAGAGACCCAGCAGTAGCACAAGGGTGGGTCGCAGCCCTTACCTGCAAAGCCATTCCACAGGAGCACAGACTCTACTACTGCAAGGATAAAAGATTATCCTCCCATAAAAAAAGGTTATGAGACTTCTCTAAGGAAATATTGAATTTCATCCATCTTTTTCTTGAATATGACTGGGCTGTTTTTGCAAAGGCATTTCAAATGTTTACGAAAGCTGATAGCATAGGATAAAAAAACACCAAAAACTTGAAGCCTGACAAAATTAGAAACAACATCCAGCAGCAGGAAGATGTTGTAGCATCCAGCCCACCTTACACATATCTGCTGTACTTCTCTCCCATCTTCCAGTTTTCCAGCCATGTATTTCTTTTATATTTGGGACATGCTAGGAGGTACAGTGCTGTGGAGTGACATAGACCGGCAGCAGATGTGTCTGCTTGTGGCACAGGGTCAGGCTACCTTTAAAGTCCTGGTTCAGCAAAGCCCTACCAAGGAAAAGAGGGACCCAGGCTGTGGCATCACCTGGGACCACCCTCCACGTTCTACAGGGCCAGCAGGCAGCCCACAGCAGCTGGCAGGTGACAGCCAGGCCAGTCTTTTCCTCCAAGGAGTTTGTGAGGAAATCAGCCAGCAGCTCCATTTTCTACTCATTGCAAAACTGTGTAACAGCCTTTAAAATAAGACTGTGCGATCTGCCTTGGGTTAAAAGCTGAGGGATAAAGCTGGCAAGCCACAGACTGCAGTAAAGGCGGCTCCTTTGGATGTTTTACTCTTGCCAATAGCATAGCTCCACTAAATTAATCTTACTGTTACTAGCAGAAGCAGAACTGCAAGTAACATGGGAATTAACAGACAGAGTCCAGGGGGAAAGAAAACAAAAAAGGAAGAAAAAAAAAAGGTAGTAATTAATCTTTCTCATAGTAAAAGACAAATTCACCCAAAATCTGAGAAGATGTGAAGAGCAAGCATGGCACTAGCACATTCATTGTTCTGTGTGGGTCCAAGGGTAGGTACTCACCTTAAAAAAATGGACTTGTGGAAATGGACTCCCTTCTACAAGCTGTCATTCTTGGGCTGCCTCTTTCCTAAGTCACAAGGAAGTTTTTGAGTCTGTTTTTAAAATTAAGTTTCAGATCTCGTTTCATTTCCATCCCAGTGGTAGCTTTTTTACTTTACATCAACAGATTCCCTAGCCCCTCCGATCAAGCAGAAAGCTCGTTTTAAAATCAAAGATGCAAAATGCCATTTACGGCCTCGCAGCAAAGAAAAAACAAAAGATTCTGGGAAGCAGGCTATTTCAGGTAGGTGATTTCTTCCAGCATGTAAGCAGCACTTTAATTTTGTTTGTTTGTTTGTTTGTTTGCTTGCTTGTTCATTTTCATGCTTTGTTTTCATGCTGCAGACTGGAAAAAAATCAACAGTTTTCATAATTGGTCTGAATTTAAGTTTGGGCCAAGGTTCCCACTCTGGCTGAACAGTGCCTTAGTTTTAGATCTTGGGTGCTGAAAATCTCGCCAGTTGCTTTGAAAAATCTTTTTTTCAGAAGTACATGAGTTGGGAATCAAGCTGACCCTTTTTCTGGCCTTGATAATGGCAGAAATACCCTGAGATAAAAAGCTACGACTAATGCAAAGTTATGTGAAACAGTGTCGGTTTGGTTTGGTTTGGTTTGGTTTGGTTTGGTTTTCCTAAATGAGGTTTTTAAAAGGAAAGAAAAAGTTACTATTTGTTTGGCTTATGTTGGATTAGTAACCTATGTATCACCAAAGACAACCCTAAGAATGAAGGTTATTATGAAAATCTGATGTTGCACAGTCTTAGATCTTTTGTTATGAAAGAGTAAGTAAAAAGTATTAGTTAGCTAGAAAAAAATATTTATAAGGTTTAGGTGTAATTAACAAAAAAATGTGGTATTTAAGAAGCTATATTCCTGCTTAAAGCAACTTAGCATCTTGCACCAAACATCTACTGGTGATGCATTCTCTATTGTGAATTTGTCTTACCACCACTTTAACTAGTGAGTGACAAATCTTCTATGAGCCCTGAAAAGAGAAGAGTAAAAATAGCTGTTCTTTTAAAGGTGAATGGTTTAAAGATATTATTTTTAAAATTTAGACTTACATTTCATTTTTACCCTGCAATCTACACATTTTTATCTCTAATTTTACAAGTATTGACTTAAGTCTTAGTCATCAAGGTGCTTACCCTGTGAATAAGGTGTAATTATCAGACTCACTTTTAAAGTCATAGAAGCTGAATCTTTTGGTCCATACAATCACTGTGGGAATGTATTTCTTGGATGCATTTCCTTATCCCTTGCTTGCTTTGCTTTGTGTTTGTTATGTCATCTGAACGTCTGAGCCTAACAAGTAGGATTACATCATACATCCACACCCTCAGAATGAAATCCTTCTCGTGGTTTGAGTGTTACAAATTTCTCTCTTTCCCTGACCTGGAAGGTCCATCACCTGTGGCAAACTATGATTCCTGCTCAGATAAAAACCTTCCAATGCATTTTCATAACCTCACAATCAAAGCCTTTTAAAGCCTTTGCTATTTGATGATCATCACTTCTGAAAGAGATGGAACGCCCACTGATAGTTTTTAGAGGCCTGACATTCTCATAGATTTATGAAATTGACTCAGTTTTTAGAGGCCTGACATTCTCATAGATTTATGAAATTGACTTTTTTGCTTTGTTTAGCCATCAAATATGGTTTATAGTATTTGCTGATTTTAAATAATTTCTGTAAAGAGCTTTATAATCCTTATGCAGAAAAGGGGCAGGCAGTTTTAGGCATTGGAGGCACCACTGTGCAGCTGAGCATGGCCAAGCTGTGCTTTTCCCTTCTGCATTCACTAGCAAAACGAGTAAACCCAGCACTGCCCGGAGAAGGAGGTGTCTCAAACACACAGGAGGTGTTACGAAGCCCTCACTGCATTCTGAGATGTAACTTGTTAGCCTGTCACTTGCTACTTTGCTATTTGACTTCCTTCCTGTGTTGCTTCTCTCATGCAAAGGAGGTCAGTTCCCCTGTACAGACAACTGCCAGGTGACCTTTGTGAATCTCAAGTGCGATTCCTCCAAGAAAAAACGCCGAGGCCGCAAGTCGCCATCAAAAGAAGTGTCACATATCACTGCAGAGTTTGAAGTGGAGATGAAGTCTGAAGAAGTCTCAGGTTTGTGAAAGATTGCTCTGTGGAGAGAAACCAGAATTTAGTTACTCAGTGTGTTGTTAAAATCTCTTTGATGCTATTTCATCAAGCTGCCATGAGCACCTTTTAGCATAAGCCTCATTCAACAGCCTTTCCAAACTCAAAGTTTCAGAGATTTAATTCAAAAGAGCCAGAGATGCAATTGAGCCAAAGGAACAAAAATTGAACCTGCATCAAAATTCCTTCAAGCCCTTGAATTAAGTAATGTGCTTTAATCCAGTCTGATTTCTTCAAACAGCAGAAGTGCTAATCAATGTACAGGGAACATAGATAGAAGTTCTGCACAAACAATAACAAAAATATCCTCCAAAAATGTAAATTGCTGAATGTTTAGTCTGCAAATCAGACAGTTTTATCACACAGTTGAAAAAATCATGTTTCCTTACCAAACTTTGTAATAAAACTAATTGCTTCAAGTTATAAATGAGATGGACTATTATGTTATAATTCCACCCAAAGAAAATGTGGACTTAATCCTATAAAGATGTCATTTCTCAAAGGCAGATTTGAGGGGCACCTCATAAGCCGAGTGATTCAAACAGTAGTTGTGTCTGAAAGCACCTTTCTTTTTGTCACTGACACAAGGGTGTTTTGGTCAGGGAAGCAGCAGGAGCTCCTAATCAACTGAGAAAAGTGCGAGCAGAGAAAATTCAGGAGCATTAATGGTGGCAGACTGAACACACATCTGAAAGGAGAACACATTGGGATTTATGCTTTCTGTAGCACACAGCATGCACTTGCAGGCCACAGAACTGTTCCATGGACATCAGGAAACTGTCCTGTCCCTTTGATAGGCCTGATCTTGAATATAGTGAGCTGCTGCTTCAATTTATATGGACAATACAGTGAAACAAACAGAGGTGTCATAGTGCAATGCAGGCTAAGCTTTTTGTTAAGCACCTCTTTTAAACATGAATCTCAATTGCTTCTAGTTTTGTTATCATTTCCCATCTAGACACCTGTAACATTGACTGTGTTCGGAAAAGGATGGAGCAGAAGCTGCAAACTGCAATCAAAACATTGAGGAAATCTATTAATAAACAGCAATTTTACATTCAGTTTTCTGGGACAGAATATGAAGTGGCTCAGAAGCCAGCTAAAGCTACTGAAGGGCATGAAGCATGCAGTACAGGGCAAGTACTGCAGGATGGAAAATGTGGTAAGTCCAAACAGCTTGAATATTTAGTCATATCCCCCAAAACAAGCAGTCTATAATTACCTTTTCCATGGTGGACCAGGAAAGAAATCTCTGAGATAATGATTTAGTATTTAATGATCAGTATTATTCAGCATAAATGCACGGACTATGGATAGTTCATAAGAGTCTGAAGGGAATTCATTAGATGGTTGCAGGAAAACAAAAGTGTAAATACAGATACATTCCTATGCTGTCAGGTGGTTGGTGTCAAAACCTGCCACAAGACAATGTTGGCAATTAGTTCCCAGTTGCTCCCATCTTATCAAAACATATTTACAATTCAGTGAAACAATAATATGATGTTTACTTAGTTACTATATATTTACTTTTATATCACCAGTATCACTCTCCTCACCACCAAATAATCCGTGATCCATGGATATGTTACATTTAATGCTCAAGAGGTCCAGTTAAAAAGAAAAATCATATAAATCTATTTTATGTAAAATGCCTAATTTCTTTAAGCATTTTCCCATGTTATCTAGTGCTTTGCTGGGGACAGCGTGCTAGTGCAAATTTATTAATGGCAGTTCTGAGCACTGTAAGCTTTCTAATCACTTACAGACTTCTTTTCAAAATCAGCATACCTATTTTTCCAGCTTTTGAGATACCAAGTGATTTACAAGCCAAAAGAAGTCACATCTGATAGGTGCTTCCAGTGAGTGGGTTCAGAGGTAGCTGTCATCATATGGGAACAGTGATTTAGAAACTGTATTTGAAAGGTGGATGCTATCAGTATCTAGAAACTCAGACATTTTAATCACCCCTATCCAGCAGACAAAAATGTGTAATGCATTTACTTGCCTTGTTGAAGCAAGAAAAACATGTGTATTCATATCTGTATTTAAGATGCTGTACAGTTCAGATATTTGAGTGGCAAGAGACAGAAATTATTACAGGGGACACACTGCCCATGAAGAAATCTCTAGAACTGATCTCAGGGGACAGACTTTTTGTAGTCATCTGCCATAAAACCAACAAGTAACTGCAACTAGTATAACTAAAAGCTCACACTTCCCACATTTTATGCAGCACTGCTTTAATAAATTGCAAGATACTGTTTTAAGATTACATCTAGCTTTATTAACAACATATGTGATAAACACCTGAGTTCATTACAAAGCCATTTAATAGTTTAAACAATAGAAGCAGGTCCTCACCCTGATATAAACTGACCTAAACCACAGTGGAGATGGGTCTGTTTATACCAGGCAAGGATCCAGGACTAATATATGTAAAACAAATGCCATCATAATCCTGTGGCCAAAGACATCCACCTTCTCTAAATGTTTGATATGAGGGCAAACAAGGCAATCAAAGTGCACATCCTTACATAGGATCTCTTTTGTTTCCTCAGTTACCTGCAGCACAGGCACCTTTTATAGTGGAGAACAGAACCAGTGCATTCCATGCTCGCCAGGAACATTCCAGGACACTGAAGGCCAGCTCACCTGTGAGCCTTGCCCCAGCAACGATGGCCAGGGAGTAGCAGGCGCCCGGAACGTGTCAGAATGTGGAGGCAAGTCCAACTTGATCATAAAAGCTTTAGGTGTTGCCACACACACCCTCTGAGGCAAGGAGGCTGAAAGAGGAGAGAGCTTGCCACAGTTCTGTCTTGTAAAGGCAACAGAAGAAATGTCTGTGCACTTACAAGCAATGGATGGTTCAGCTCGGGCCATCCACTCACATTGCTGACAGGATGATGGGATCTGCTACAGCAATGTGAGTTATGGGATGGAAATGAGCAAGCCAAGCAAAGAACTTTGTGCTTCAGCTCAGGTATGGAAGTACCTTGACTTGTAAGGACTCATTATATTGTGAGCCAAAGGGATGGATTATTTTGGACTGGTATTGATGAGTCTAATAATGAACCTGCTCATTTAGTGTTTTGCATGAGATGCAGCTTACCTGCTCTAATTAGCAGCAACTATAAATTTGAGATAGTTGTGCTGCAGGGATCTGTAACCCAGACTCAGAACTAATGTTTGCAATTTTCAGCACTGCTTGAATGCACAGTAGCTTTAGGCAAGTGATGTAGCATCTCTGATTCAACTTCATTATTTATAAACTAAATTATAATGATGATGATACCTGGTGCTTCTACCATAACTTGATCAATCTAAGTTTTTAAGATACAACTGTGTAGTGGTTTTGGTTTGCAAATATGAGATTTTGTATCTGTTAATTATTTTCTTTACCTAATTTCATTATAGGCTATCAAAATCTAGTTTATAGCAGATACATTATCTGACTTTGAAATAAATCTGTCCTATCTGCTACACAAATTCTAACTTGAAAACTCACCTATGTAATTTACATTAATGCATTCTTCAAGGATATCTAAAGAGAACACATGGCAAATGTCACTTGAGAAACTTCTACTTTTTCCCATCTACTGAATAAAAAATAACTTGCAGTGTCTCCAGTCCAAACGTATGATAGATTTTGCTGATTTGCTATATGAAGGAAGTATCAGATAAAAAAATTTGGAACATCTGTTCATCTTTGCTATGTTGATTTGTATTTATTCATAAGACAAGAAAAGCTTATCAAAATACAGTCTGAGTTTATAAAGATTGACTATAGTATACTGACAAGCAGAATAAAAACTAGAAGAAAAATACTTTTGTTTCAAGGCTTACATTTGAATTATTGTACTGTACAACAGGAAAAACAGCCCCTTCTGATGATTTTTGCAGGGTTGATTTATTTCACAATGCTTATTGTCAGATCAAACCAGTCTTTTTTCTGCTCAGCTCTCCCTTTTTCCTCTGGAAGCGGCAAGAGAGAATATGCTTTGGACTTCATAAATTTCCCTGTCAAAGATTTTATCAATATTTGTGTCAGCACAGTGTATTTTTGATAACAAGACTTCGTTAGAAAGGCTGTACTTGTCTGTACTCACTGCCAATAATCAATATTGGTTTTCCGTCATATTTTCCAGAGCAGAAATGCCTGTGCAGTTACCAATAAACTTTTGCTGAAACCCTCACTTCTAAATGTGAGGAATGTACATTCCACAAGTATGTCAGAGTTTTTAAGTGCCTGTTGTGCAGAAATCACTTGTAGCTGTAAGTGAATTCCATGCTGCAGTGGATTGCCCCTTCCTGGATGCCAGGTACCCACCAAAGTTGATCTCTCACTGCCTTCCTCAGAGGAGAGGGGAGAGACAGGAGAACAAAGGTTCATTACTTAAGGGCAGGGAGAGACCACTCACCAAATCTCAAACAGACTCAAATTGGGAAAATGCAGTAAATTCATTACTAATCAAAATCAGAGCAGGATTAGGAGAAATAAAATATCACCTAAAACCACCTCTTCTATACCTCTCCCTCCTTCCTAGCTCTACCTCCTCCCACCCAGCAGCACAGGGAGATGGGAATGGGGGTTGTGGTCAGTTCATCACACTGATGTTGTTCCTGCTGCTGCTCCAGCATGGGGTCCCTCCCACAGGACACCTCTTTAACTTCTCCAATGTGGCTCTATCTCATGGGCAAGAGTTCTTCAATACAAGTCATTTTTTCCACAGGATCAGTCCTTCAGACACAGCCTTGCTCCAGCACGGGTTCTCCACAAAGGTCACAAATCCTACCAGGAAGCATATTCTGGTGTGGGTTCCAGTAATTAATTGGACCAGGCCGGGTAGATCAGTTTTTCTCCTAAAAACAAGAGCAAAATTGTCCTCAAATGAGTAACATCGTAACATTTCTCTGATGTCTGTGTCACAACAGCCAGTTTGTATGGTCATATTCCAGCCAGCTGGGATGGGAGCACAAGTAAATCCTGGAGATTCTGACCCCACAGGTGTCCATAGGAGTTTGGCTTTTGTGGGGACAGAGTTTGAACTTTGCTTTCATTCAGGAGCTCTAGTTCATCCTAAGTACCAAAGTTTCTCACTCATGCCAAACACCCAAGATACTGAATGCCCCAAATATTTTCCAGCAAGTATCAGGGTTCTAATGAGACTGCAACAATACTTAGAGCTCTCAAAACTTTCTTGTTTTCAAGCCTGTTGTTTCTGTCTGCTGCTCAGTTCTCAGGGAAACTAAATTACAAAGTACTGGGATTAGGCAACCTCAGGGAATATGTAGCACCTCACAGCACTGGTGTCGCAGTCTGGAGTAGTGTGAAGATACACATTCATGCTGTAATCTTGAAAAACCTGACATCCTGGTTCTCAGGTTCACACAGTAAAGTGCTCAAACTAGCAAGAACCAAGCCAAGCAAATGCCTATGAGAAGCTGCCTGGAGAGCAAGTTCGGAAACTTGTCAGTAGATTCATTCACAAAGCAATTTGCTTTACACAAATCACCATTTCCTGGCAGAGGAGTACCTGACAAGCACTAGTTTCCACTTTTACATGAAAAGCTGCTGGTGTTAGGTATTCTCATAGATGAGTCCAAGGTGCTGGACTGGCACCATCCCATCTGGTAAACTCCATGATCCACTGTCCACAGCTCTAAAATGGAAATACAAAAATTGTTTCATAGGCATGTTCCATTTCTTCATATAAAGTGCTTTGAAATGAAACTGGTTCTATTTACTGGTGTTGGTTTTAGGAAGAAGATACAGGAAGAATAAAAAATTTGCAGGTAAGATTAGAATTTGATCTGCACAAATTTGATTTGATGTCACATGTTTTAAGTGAAAGAAAGGCTTGGTAACTACTAGTGGGTTTTATACTTCGTCCAGAAAAGTCAACACACTAATACAGATGATGACTTTCAATTTCTAGGGCAGTGTTCTCCAGGACACTACTCTTCAGATGGTTTTAAACCATGTACAGTCTGTCCTCTTGGTACCTATCAGCCTGAACCAGGAAGGACCCTCTGCTTCCCCTGTGGCGGTGGGCTTGTGACCAAGTACGAAGGTGCTGTTTCCTTTCAAGACTGTGAAACCAAAGGTGAATTCAAAATTCTTCCACAATTCATCTTCCTACTTCTTGGCCTTTGGTTTATTATCATCAGTACCAAGGGGCTCTTGAAGGCTCCAAAACAAACATTGTCACTGCATGGGCATGCAATGGTTAAGAAATCTGTAAATGGGAATGGTCTCCTTAGGTTGTGCAGAATGAACAGGATTTGTGGCTTTCTTTGGAATTTACCACGGGAGAGTTTGGGGTCAGCTCTGCTACCAGTAAGGGAATCAGCCTCACTGTGTGGCAATAAATAACACAAACTTGGATTCAATAATGTTTTAGTTTTCATGTCCTGTATATTTTTATTTACTGTACTAAACAAACTAAACACTACAAAATTATACAAAGTTAAGGATTGATTACTCATGGGCTAGGCAGAAACTGTAAGTATGTAACGTAATCTGTATTCCATAATGTCAACTTCAAGTGCCAGTGCTGAAGAAGGAATCTGCCCAAATGCATTTTGGTTTACTTACTGGAATGACATGCTGGCCCAGACAAACAGACACCAATGGAAACCTCTCTCCTGCTACTGTGAAAGTAATTTTTCTTGTTGAGGTGGATTTACATCAGCTTCCATTTATTACAAATATATTAAATACAGTGAGAGATATGTATCACACATTTCTTGTTCATAAGGGTTTAGCTCTAGTCACGGGGTTTTAGTTGTAAGATCCTTTATATGGGGAATACAGGGAGCTGGTGTCTTTTCTGCCTTTAATAAGTATGTTGCAGACAAGGTAAGTCCAGGGCAGAGGAAAGCTCTCTGCACTGGAGGTTGCTACTTTTTGAAAATAACACACCTCATCCCTTGCAGTTCACTGTTCTCCTGGACATTACTACAACTCCACAACCCACAGATGTATTCGGTGCCCTGTGGGAACATACCAGCCTGAATTTGGTCAGAACTACTGCATCACCTGCCCTGGCAACACCAGTACAGATTTTGATGGCTCCACCAATGTCACACATTGCAAAAGTAAGTCACATTTATATCAGTGACACAAAGCGTGTCTTCAGATCTGAACTGCAGCTCGGAGGTTCCGTCTGCCAGGCTGGACTTCAGTTTTGTATTTCCTAGTTAGCAAATATCTACTGCCAGAGGGAATAGTAAAAGTTCAGTATTTTTATTGATGACATGGATGAGGGCATTGAGTCTTTCATTAGTAAATTTGCAGATGACACTAAGCTGGGAGCTTGTGTTGGTCTGTTGGAAGGGACAAGGCCTGTGCAGAGAGACCTGGAAAAGTTGGATGGATGGCCAGAGTACAATAGGATGAGGTTTAATAATTCCAAGTGCTGCATTTTGGCCACAATAATCCCCTGCAACATTACAGGCTGGGGACAGTGTGGCTGGACAGTGCCAGACTGTGCCCTGGTGGCCAAGAGGCCAATGGCCCCTGGCCTGCATCAGGAATGGTGTGGCCAGCAGGAGCAGGGAGGTCATTCTTCCCTGTGCTCAGCACTGGTGAGGTCACACCTCGAGTGCTGTGTCCAGTTCTGGGCCCTCAGTTTAGGAAGGACCTTGAGGACCTGGAGCGTGTCCAGAGGAGGCAACGAGGCCGTGAAGGGCTTGGAACACAAACCCTGTGAGAAATGGCTGAGGCAGCTGGGGCTGTTCATCCTGGAGAAAAGGAGACTCAGAGGGGACCTTATCACTCCCTACAGCTCCCTGAGAGGTGTTTGTAGTCAGGGGGTGTTGGTCTCTTTCTCCAGGCAGCACCCGACAGAACCAGAGGACACAGCCTTGAGCTGCACCAGGGTTAGTACAGGTTGGATATTAGGAAAAAGTTTTTTACTGCAAGAACGATCAGGTACTGGAATGATCTGTCCAGGGAGGTGGTGGAGTCACCATCCCTGGATGTGATTAAAAAAAGATTGTCTGTGGCACTCGGTGCCATGGTTTAGTTGAGGTGTAAGGGCATGGGTTGGACTCGATGATCTTGGAGGTCTCTCCCAACCTGGTTATTCTGTGATACTGTGAAGCTGGGAAAACAATGAGGAAGAAAAGTTGGGAAAGTAGCACTTGAGGCATATGAGTATTTTAGCTTTAATATGATTTCCCAGAGTGCCAGCTACAAGTTAAAACTACAGAGCCTTTAGTTTCCCAGATCTCGTAAGTTGTGTAACAGTGATGCCTATTTCTCTGTGTCTCTGTAGAGCAAAATATCTTCTATCAGAATAATTGCCATTTTAGAATAATTGTAAAATATTAGAAGATACGGTCATGCATGCTGCAATTGCCAGGTAATCACTTATGATAGCTTAGAGATAGAGATCTTCTTGGAGGTTTTTTGCAGTACTCAGTCTCATATCCTAATTACCATTTTAAATATCCCCAAGGATTTCAGTGCAGTTTTATTCAATCTTTTGGGAATGACTGATTATTTTAGGCAAACTGGTTTTTTTCACCTCTACCATGCTAATTTAAGAGAGTATTTCTATAATAATTAAGCAATGTCATCTAACTATTCATGTACAGATGTCCTGTAAGTTTTTTTGTCTGATTATGTGCCATGTGTCTTATAAGCCCTTCATAATTTCTAATTTCATTTAGAAATCATTTTCTCATCATTTAAGTAAAGTATATATTTGTATGGAATTTGAAGAAGTTTGATGACTTTCCTGTAAAATAAACCCATCCTTGTTACTCTGCTTTCCTAGATCCTCTCAGTTTTCAAGCCAGTTTCTGACCTTGCATAATATTTGGGGGTTGGATTAAACAAAATATATCTAATTTTATGTGGATGAGTAGGCCTTGGGAGATCAAGCTTAAGTAACTTGTGCCAAATTCAATAGGATTTTTGAAAACTCAGAAAGAAAAACTGATACATCAATGGAGGTCCTTCATTAACTGGTTTAATCTAAGTTGATGCAAGGTAGATCTGTAATCGAGTAAGGCTGACTATTGGGACCAGCACTTTCATTCAGCTAAACCCTGTTAAAAACCAAGTTAAAACAGAATGTCTTCTGCATGTCAGCACAGTATCCATGGTAACCACAATTGATTCATATTTATATACCTGTGTTTCTCAAGCAAAGTTTAAGCAGCCTGGATGAAGCATTGAAAATTAAGGTTTTGCAATCAGCTGGAGCAACCTTGTGGATCAAATATTCCTTTAAAGCTGGAGAATGTGTGCATTTCTAAAGTCACAAGGAGGAGTTTAGACTTGCTCATGACAGACCTAGAAAAACACCTCCAATTAATTTATCAAGTAACACATATGCTGATTTATCTTTCTCCCCAGACCAGCACTGTGGAGGAGAACTGGGGGACTACACTGGCTACATTGAATCACCCAACTATCCTGGAGACTACCCAGCTAATGTGGAATGCATTTGGAATATAAATCCACCTCCAAAGAGAAGAATACTCATCGTAGTACCTGAGATATTTCTCCCAATTGAAGATGAATGTGGTGATGTTTTAGTAATGAGAAAAAGTGGTAAGTTGCCAGACATGGGTTATATTTCCTGCAAACTGATGGAGTGAATAGTTCATATTGAAGGGATTACTGTTTTCAGTGTAGCCAGTGTTTCTAAAAGGTTTCTTGAACAAAGTGGCACAGCAAGTTCGAACACTACTAATAACAGTTAGCAGAGTGATATTAATTATTCAATTTATTGTCTGAATCACAAAGCTGTTAATGGGCTCCTGTCTGGCCCAGTTACCACATGGTATAAATCACTGCCATTCTGCAAGTCAACAGTGATAAATTATATTTGGAGAACTATCTTTGTAATCTGTACAAATTGCGCTCACACTTATCCTTCGTAAATATATATATGCTGCAGTTATTGCTAAATCTGGGCAGTCTGTTGGTACAACTGACAACATCAAGAAATCCAAAGTTATCCCACTTTTCTGTGGAATGGAGGGGGTGCATTGTATCTTCGGTTATGAAGTTAATTCAACAACTTCTGAAGTTAAGATCCCAATGAAATGCACTCCTCTTTTGCATGGAGAAGGTGGGTATCCTTCTGGTGATTTGCTGCTAAATCAAACCTGAAGACAATTGTTCATATGGAGTTTTTGCTCAAAACAGTGTATTTACTCACAAAAATGGTGTCTTTTATTTGCTAAAACAATGTTCACAACTTCTGTCCCTGAGGGCCTGTAGCAGCATCTCTGTATATCAGAAGGAAGACACCCAGTCACTAGAGATGGAAGGAAATTATACCTGTGCGATGAGCTTTTTTAAAAGCAAAACACTTACTATAACAGTTTACATCAGTTGTCCTTCTAACCCCAAACTGTGGTTCCAACAGTGACCAAAGCCAGTCACATCAGGGTAAAGTTACTCTTCAGGCATGATTTGCCCTTAGTGAAGCTGTGCTGGCTGTCACCAGCCACCTCCTCACATCCAGGTTAACTGTTTGGTGGGTCACTGACTCTGCAGGCCGTGACAGTCTTTTATTCAGAATTACCATACCAGACATTACATTCTGGTTTTATTGTGGTTTTATTTATAAGTGATTTATTGCTATCAGATGAACTCCCCAAAATGGCCACGTAGAGAGGCTGGCTACCATGTCTGCCTGGCATACAGCTCACTTGTTCTTACCTGCCTGGGACAAGCATATGGGTACTCTGGGATACAATGCTAGAATAGTAAAACTAATAATATTGATACTAGTTTTATAAACACCAAAGATTATACCTCCACATCTGCTTAAGCTTCTTGCTGAGGGACTCCCATTACCTTTGTAGGAAAAACTTACTTCTTTTTATAGGCAAACATCCATTCTATCACATAAAGCTTCTGCTCTCAGGAAGATGTCAGCTGAGAAGTATCTTGTCAGTTTGACATCTCTGACCCCTATATGAGGCAGGGTGCAAAAAATATTTTATAAAGAACATTGTTTAACTTTATTTCTAGCTTCTCCTACTTCAATTACTACATATGAAACGTGTCAGACATATGAGAGACCTATTGCATTTACCTCAAGATCGAGGAAACTCTGGATTCAGTTCAAGTCAAATGAAGGAAACAGTGGCAAAGGATTTCAGGTCCCCTATGTGACTTATGATGGTGAGAATGGAATTGGTTTCCATCTTTGTGTTGTATCTGAATTACGGAAAATTTTCGTTTAGACTCTGTCTTACACTGCTTGCAGGGACAGAAGAATGAGGAAAATCTGTATGTGCCTCATTTAATTTTAGTAGCAAAGACTTTGAAATAACATACATATAACATATATAATGTCTGAAAAGTCATTTTGTATCCCTGTTTCTTCATCTCTAGAGTGGAGATAATACAGCATTATTATGAGGAGGGAGTGTGAGTTTTTTGAGGATGCTATATTTATAGCAATAATTCAAAACCACTATTATAAAGAAATAGAGGATTTTAAGGTGATTAAATTAGACTACAGCAGTCTGAGAGACACTGAATAATTAACTGGATACTAAATTTCTCAGCTCTGTCTTCAAGAGGAGGTCTAGCTCATGTCTGACTTTTGCCCTCCCAAAGGATGTCGCAGTCACTCAACTGGTCTTTATTTTTCAGAGGATTATCAACAACTAATAGAAGACATTGTTCGAGATGGCCGATTATATGCATCAGAAAATCATCAAGAAATTCTAAAGGTAAGAAATTTCTGCTTTCTTTGACGCCAGCCAAGAATTCCTTTTCCTAAGCATTTTTCTAAAATAGTTCTCAATACCTTGAGAGAATCATTACATTTAAAGCTTAAGGGTGACCCCAAATTCACTTCTCTGTCTTCTGAGGTTTATGCTGGTATTTGAAGCAACCCAAAATCAAGTAACTGAGCTGTGCTCATGTCCTTTGTGGAAGTAGGAACTAAATAAAATGTATGCTAATAAGATTATATGTTTAAAAAAATTAGTCAGCCAAGAATGAAGGACCTATTGTTTGAAGAGCCTTCTTCAGCCTCAGTCTGGCATTTAAGTGTTTAAATTACTCATTAAATTTGCTGTGGATTAAAAAATGTATTTACCTAAATCACTATCTTGCCTCAGCAAGAAATGGTTTTCCAAAGATACAAGCAACACCTGCAACAACTAACTAATTAGAACTGAAGAAAAGGCTGGTCAGAGAGCAAAACTGAGCCATGGAAATGTATGGCTTGGAAGGACGGGAACTGAGGAAGAGTTGGCTCCCTTGGCCACCCCTGCCCAGCGCTGTTCTCTCCCTCCAAATTTTGGATTGCTCAGGTCCCAGCTGCAGTGCACAATGCCAGGCACAAGCTCAGCTGAGGCTCTGAATCAAGGCTCTCCCAAAGTACAGGAGAAGGTCCTTAGAAAGCTCAGCATCACTGAGGACCATCCTTGTCTCCCATCCATGGAGGGAAGGCTTGGACAGCAGCACAGAACAGGTAGGAAGCACAGTCAGAGGGAGCCTGCAGTTCTCATGCCCAACATCTGCAGTTCGTGTTTAATTCAGTACTGCCCTGCCAGGAGCACTGCAGAAAGCATCCAGCACAGCAGGTAGATCATCCCTCTAAAACTCCAAAGCAATGTGGGCCAGTTTCCTTACACTGCTTTACCCAGACTCAAGTTTTGCAAAACAGACCGGATTGTCCTTCAGTTTTGAAACCTATGTAGACATTAAATCCAAACCTCACTTTTATCTAACATATCTCTGTTGTCTTCTGTAGGACAAGAAGCTGATTAAAGCTCTCTTTGATGTACTGGCACACCCTCAAAACTATTTCAAATACACAGCACAAGAGTCAAAAGAAATGTTTCCAAGATCATTTATAAAGTTACTGCGATCAAAAGTTTCCAGGTTTCTACGACCATACAAATAGTCTAGTGGTATTCAATTTTTTGCATTCCTGTCAAATATTGTCTTTCCTCCATAGTAGAAACACTTGCTAATTTGAAAGCTCTTTTTTGCAGTCTTTGTTGTCAATTGTTGTTGAAGAACACCTATAATGTTTTATAATTGTTTAAAGTCAATTTTCTGAATGGGATTCTTACTACCAAAAAAAAAAATTATGCATCCCTGAGTACATCTAGTTGTAGATCCAAATTTGTGTCTGCACTAGTGTATCCTCACTTTCCATCTGAAATCTCACGATGTAAAAATATTCATTCTAGCTTTTTATTTTTCATCAACAGTAACTTTTGTCAAAGAAAGGAGGAATCTATTCAAATATGATTAAACTACCTGCAGATAAGTTCTGTTATAGGAAGAAGTATGTAGTATAAATAATACCTGGATTTTGAATTGCACTTGAAGTTTATATTTGAATCTTTAGAAGAAAACAAAACAATCTAAATTTTGTTATTTCTCATTTGTGGCTTGGTGGAACCTCTGTCCAAGTAGAAATCAAAAAAGAAAAAAAAAAGGAAAAAAAGTGTAATTTTGTTTTATGAATTACATGAGATTGAGTCCCATGCCCTAATGTCCTAATGTTTTTATCTGTCCTCTTCTAAACTTCTTCAGAGGTTTGCCACTGTCAATTACTTAACTGAAACAGATTTAGCTCTGGATTTCCATGTATCAGTTGGTCCCTATAAAGACATTTACAATAGGATATGTGAGAAATGAACAACAACACTAGTAGTCTTTCTTTCCAATGGTTTTCTTTCCATTAAGAGAGCATCTAATTAAGTACAATATATAAATATATAAATATATACTTCTATTTGTGGGTACATTAGAATGTTATCTAGTTACTGTAAATATTACTCATGCTTAAATCTTTACTCCCACACACCCTATTTACTCGTATCTATATGTAACTTTGTGTAGACAATTAAATTACTTCTCCAAGTGCTTGTCACTTCTGTGAACACCCAACTGAAGCCTTTTGAGGTTCATAACCTGGATAATGGTTTCTTCTGGGACAATCTCTTTCAATATGTATTATTCCAGGAAAAATAGCATCAGTGAAGATAGAACTGCTGCCCAGTAAAGGGTCAGCTGTTGCCTCTTCCTTGGGAACCCCCCCCATGCAGATCAACAGAGTCACCCTTGGGACAGCACACATGGCAGAAGCTCAGCAAGGAGGATCTGCTGCTGCACCTGCTGTCACTGAAACACTGGGAGCACAACTGTGTCCAAGCCCCACATTGTCAGGGGCTCAGGGGTGAACAGGACACGGTTTTGCAGAACAGTTGGAGGGTAGGTTCTGTGTTTGCAGAGACCTGGCTCTCCCTTTTATCCCAAATTTTTAGCCCATCAAGCACAGGGACTGCAAGAGAGCTTTAGCTTTGTGCTCAGGCCCTGCTCACAGAGTGACAGTGGGTTTGCCATGATGATAAATCCTGGGTTTCCTGCTGTTTCCTGGCACAGAAGCTAAATTCAATGAGTGAGGAGCTTTTTTTGTATTAGTATTTCAGCCTCTTTCATTTTCAGTCCCTTCCTCTTGTATATCATTTTCCCTTTTGATTCTACAAGTTTATTAAATGGAGAAATTAATTTTTCTGGCAGCATACTTTCAGAAAAACACTAATACACAGCTTTGCTTTGCTGCCTTTTTTTTGTTTTTCTTTTTGCCTGTCTACTCTGTAGTTTAACACATCCTTAGATGTTCTCAAACGCATATATTAGGGGTGGTTGTGGTTATCTTCTGACACTTTTTTTTGTCCTTGAGCAAGTACTGCTTAAATTTACACAGTTAGTTTCTGTTGACAAGTGGTTGAATATTCCATTTCTATGAGAACATTTAAGTATTCTGTTGAGTTTTTCTACTTAACCATCTTGTATTTTTGCTTGTCTTCTTTGCTTTTCCGTTGAAGAGCATAATTTTTCCTTTCTATACCTGAACAGCCTGACCATATAGTCTAACAATTCTTTTTTTTCCAATCATGGACCTCAAATCTTTGGAGAGCTTTCTTTTTAGTATATACATTAACCTTTGTTTTAAAATGTCACTTCTCCATAGAATTCCTTTGTTAAAGGCTGTTAAACCTAACTTTTTCTTGAGGATGTTAAAACTACTTTTATTTATTATTCACCAAGGGTCACTAAAAATAACAAATTTTCATTAATATTTTTGTTTAACAGTAGTCACTTGTACCAAAAAAACCCCAAAAAATGCAAAAATCTTTTCAGGTACTCAATTATATAGGAGTATATAGCTAAAAATCTACTTTAGTCAAACAGTAGTTCAAAGTCTGATAGGTTACTCATAGTTTTGTTCGGGTCCATTAGAATGAGTCAGGATTGCAGCCATTCAACTGAAAGATATGAGGGAAAAGATATGAAAAATTTGGCGAAAAATAACTTCCTCACTTGGCAAATTATTTACAGTGATCTTTAATATTTCAGACTTGAGTAAGCAAACTTCAGAACCTGGTGCTGTACACTGAGTTTAGTAAAATCCTTGCTAAAATTTTTGTTTAACAACTGACATGTTTGGATATAATACCATTGTATGACACTGATGCCAGACTCCAGAAACCACTGGCAGCACTATAACATTTTCGAGGTTCTTAGCTCCATGGGAAATCCAGTGCCAGAGAGAAACCATAAAAGGGACATATCCCAATTCTGGCCACTAGTAGTGGAACCTTGGTAAAGCTGTGAGAGGTGAATACAGGTGAGAGAAATCACATTTGGCTCTGGTATCGCTTGCCCTGACTTAAAACCACACCACAAAAAAAAAGCGGGGTTTTGTCCAGTTCATCCTGACAACAACCTGAGAATGAGGCTGATATTCCCCAGAGCCACATCAGGGCAGGGACTCCACAGTCAGGACAAAGCACTTGTCGACTTCTGTGGCAAACACAGGCTTTGTGTTGCTGAAGAAAGCCAGTGAAAGAAAGAGAATTTGACCCTCAAAAGTTGACACTTAAATGCTTGTGAAAATAGAGGGAGTTCATACCTGATATATTTAGAAAATGAGTCAGGTTTGAATGCTTGCCACTCTGCATAGAAGTGCTCTTGGATGTGCAAATTTCTAATGAAATAAGTAATGACAAGTGGTATATAGGGCAGTCTGAACTGGTTTCAGTTGACTCGAAGAACAGCATAGAGTTTTTATATCAGCTCTAGAAGTTAAAAATGCTTTGATTTTCATACTAAATTTACAGTTAGAGAAACTGTCAGTCACCAAGTAGAAGGTGACTTCAGCTCTTCATATGTTAGTATAGGATGCCTTTATTTTCAAAGTCTGAGAACCTGTTGCTACTACACAATAACAGCATAACAACAAAGATTGTTTTCTTCTACAGAGAAGACCTACACACACTTGGGAAACAGAAACCATACAAGGAGAAACACAACTGCCATTAAGCAATCCAGATTAATGAACATGGCAGAATATAACATTTCAGATTTCACCCTAAATACTGCATTTGAACATATCAATAAATACAGCCCTGTATCCGTTCTTACAGAATTACACATTGTCTGCAGGACAGGTGCAACAGCACATTTATGTGTTATTATAGGTAGACTGAAGAAGAGCCCATTTATGATTGCCCAATTCCATGGCACAAACAGAGCTCTTTATTTTCAATTTGCAAATGCCTGTATGCTTAAAAGCTGCACCTGCAGCACTTACCATTTTAAGCCTCTCTTTCTGCTTTAAATACTGCACTTATTTTTAGTGAGGTGGTGGTGAATCATCCCTAAACATTCTCACGGACCACCGCCTGCATACCTGCTGCAGTCCAGGACATTGCAGCAATCACAAGCAATCATCAAGCCCTGAGTTGTGCCTTGAAAGTGCAGAGGACACAAAGGTGCCTCTGTGAGTCATTTGAGTACAGGGAGCAGCAGGATACTGTGTTCAGTGCATTGCCACCTTTTCTGCCACATTGCATCTTGCCTTCAATAACAAGACTTACTCTTCCTGGAGATCTAGCTCACTGATATTTTATTTAAAAGTTCTGAAGTCTTTCTTTCAGCCCATTTTCTTGCCCTGTTTTCCTTCTTCCATCATACATTAGATTTCTACCTGAAGACCAACTTTTCAAAAGAAATCTATTTCATTGTGCCAGCAGCTTCATCCTAGAGTAAGCTTACTTAAAAGTAAGCTTGCTTAAGACTAGCTTACCTTGTAAACCATGTTTAGTTTAGTTTTAGACTAGCTTAAATAAATACAAGATTGGTCAGAGAGTTTTCAGAGGGTCCACATTCTGATTAGTCAGTGGGTTTTAAAGAGCACAGCTACCTGAAATCCTGTCTGTGAGCAGAATGCAAGGATGCTGCCGCATGAGTGAGAAACATCCTTTACATGTGTTCAGCATTCCAAAAGGACAGTCAATCCCCACCCTGTGCCTTTTAGAAGCCTGCCCAACAAATTCAAATTTCTCAGATCAGACTTACCTATAAAAAACCCAGTTTTAATCTTGCAGGTAGCAGGTTAGGAACTTCAGGAGCAAAAGTAGTGCTGTGATTCTTATGCAGGGTCTGCTGACAGGTGTTTGACAGCAAAACTCACCTGCTCTGTCACAGCTCCCAAGTCTGGACTCTAAATACCTTTGAATGCTCTTAAAAACTTAGCTGGAGTAAAATCTTCAACAGCTGGACCCAGTGGCAAATTTCTCAGCAACCTCAGGGGTCTGGATGATTTGTTAATGATGGGAATGAGTGACACACACCGTTACTTATATGTGTATCATGAATTCAAGGACTATTTTTTTCATAGTTTAAAACCACTGATAGACAGGAATGGGAGTAACTGGAGGAGGTGTTATAGAATTTCAGTACTTTGGGACTTTAATGAAATAGTTTTCTAGAATGAGAGACTGTTGTAAGCACTTGGGAAAAGGAATACTTTTGTCTTCCAGAAGAATTTATGGAAGAAGGGAAATTTCTGTAAGGTACTATGAGCTTACTCCTCAGCAAGAGACTTGGATTCAGAAACAAGTCTTGTGTTTTATCTCTCATCTGAATAGAAACAGAGATGGAAATAAACAATGTCAGAAAGCTATTATCTAAGGATCTGAATATATACAATTCCAGTTTGTTATTTCATTTATTTATTCTTTCATCATAAAGCTTTTAATCTATAAAATTAATATGTAATATACAAGAGTAAAATGTACAGAAGTACCTTTAGATCTTAATAATTTAAACCATCTGTATTCAGAGAGCGGAGATAACAAGTTTAAAGATATACAAACAATTGCAATTCAATTTTCTCAATATCTAGGGAAAAAAAAGTGGCTTTGATTAATTAAACTTTATTTTAATTATTGTGAAAATATCTTTTTTAGAATTTGTTTTTGTTACTTTTTTAATTAAAATTATTTTGTAAATATTGTTCTCTATGTTTTATAACTTAGAAAGGCCATTAATTTGCATTGAGAGCAGCAGGGACTCGACATGTTGATGATAAAGATACTTCAGGAGACCGGGGTGGATGTGAGGCAGTTGCCAGATTTATCCTTCCAGATTACAGATCCTGTTATTTCTTCAGTCTCACTGGCATGACAGGAAGAGTTTTCTGGAGCAATTTAACATCCTAATTTTAACAGAATTGACTATCAAGTGTCATTCTAAAGTGCTTCCCATTTTCATAACATAAGAAGAATATGTATTTTAAAGTTAGTGCTGGTTCTTCTTTCATTGTTAGAATTAGAAACAACACAGAACTCAAAAATAAAAGGGAATTTAATAGATAACACACATGGATAGGGGAAAGACAAGGAAAGCTAGTGGGATCTCTATGCTCGTAGGGAGCAGTGGAAGTGATAAAACCTCACATTGGATCAGATCACAGCCTTTTTTAGGCAAAACCACTGAGGCCACCTACCAAAAAGTTAATTATGATCATGTCCAGCACCAGTTTAAGCAGGAATTTCTGGCAGGCTGGATTTTAGGGGGAAGCACACGGGGTGTAATACTGGTTTCTGCATCAATTTGCTCCACATAAACCACTGTGCTGGAGTGAGATTTTAAACTGAACTGTTGCAGATGCTGCTGGAACTTCTAAGC
The DNA here is from genome assembly GCF_963662255.1 of Cinclus cinclus. Taxonomy (NCBI): domain Eukaryota; kingdom Metazoa; phylum Chordata; class Aves; order Passeriformes; family Cinclidae; genus Cinclus; species Cinclus cinclus. The sequence goes on from NC_085049.1 coordinate 24,977,625, forward strand.
TTTATTACCAATGTAAATTGTGTACAAACAGCTATTTCCATATGAAATGTACAATAATAGTCTAGAGCAAGGGTAGTGAATAACTGTACAAAATTTGATACTTAGAAAATAAGATGCAGTGCTAAGCTTTACCAATATTTTAACAATTCTGTCAGATTTATAGTAGAAAATGTTGTTGTAAATGTACCTTATAAGAAAATGCATTTCCTTTCGCCTCTGTATATTAATAGCTTTGATTTCTATGTCAAAGTTAAAAATGAAGCATGTAATAAAACTTTTGTTAAAATCACTTTCATAATAAACATAAAATGGAATGGATACCCCTGCCTGCCATTTATTTGCATATAGGACAAGGCTTCTTGCACAGGTGTGGACAAGAATCAGAAGAGAACTTCTCTTTTTTGATAGCATTTGCATATTTTGGTCTAATTTTCATCCTTTAGCAATAGAGAGCTTTTTCATCAAACCACTGGAGTTTGTGGGACACTGATATGTTTCTTCCAAACCAGACTTCAAGGAGAGCTGGCTACTCTGATGGATCACACCACCAATATCCTTCCAGGACTTTTCACTACTTGTTGAACTAACTCTGGTGTTGCCATGTATAGCTCATGCAGCTGCCCTTTGGAACAGCCCTCTATTGAGAAGCAGACTCAAAGAAAGAGGAAGGAAGCTCTTATGCTCCAGCATGGCATGTGCCATTCTGCTGCTATCCTCATGTAAGCAGCTCAGGTTGTTAAGAGAAAGCATTTATGATGTGACAGTATCAGCTTTGCTGATTTTTTATGTATTGTTCATTATATAAATACTGTCAGTATGACTGATGACTCTTGGTGTCTGACAGGTTTGAAAGGCATCAGGAAACTGGCTGCAAAATATCAGTTACTGCCTTTTTCAGCTGGTAGGAATTCACTCCGGTAATATGGCAGCTATCCTCACTGCATCCCAAGAAGACACAACATCACTTTTATGGGACTACAGACATGCCTTCTGAAATGGCATTCAACTGTCCTCGTCACTTCAGAGCTTTAAATGAGTAACAAGAGAAGTCAGCTCCTGTCAAAGACCCAAAAGCTGAACCTCAAAGTTCCTAAAAGTCACTGGAAATGAATCTGATTACTGGTAATGAAGTATCTGTGCACAAGGACAAAATCTGGAATTAACATCTGGTGAGGTCACGGATGACTGGAAGCTGGCAAACATTGTCTCAATTTTCAGGAAGGGCAAGGAAGGAGGCTTCCACAGGCTCCAGGCCTGTCAGTGTCACTTCAGTGCCTGGTAAAATCATGGAAAAGGTTATTCTAGGAGTTACTGAAAAACACCTGGAGGACAACATAGGCATGGGTCATAGCCAGCATAGCTTCATGAGAGAAGAGTCCTGCTTGTCAAACTAATTACTTTTTAAACAAGGGTAGAACAGGCAATTTTATAATAACCACTTAAGCTTCAGCAGTCATGACAGTCTTCATTTGAGTACAAGATTCTCATTTACTGAAAAAGGCATTGCCTGGTGTAAACTGCAGAGGGGTGGGTCCATTCTCAGTTCCAATCTTGCCATGACTTCCCAACAAGTGTACAAAATATAATGGCCTGAGGACCAGCAGAACTCCAGCAGAACCCAGCAGGTAAGCGAAGGCAGGCTGGGCATAGATTGTTTATTGTTTTTATCCAGGAGTCAACATCAGCTGACTCCTGGTGTCACAGAAAGGGCCTATCATCTACAACCACCAGAACTGGCTATTTTTGTCTCTTAAATACAACATCTAAATGGGCAGTCAGCACGGCATGAGGTATGCTACACTCCAAAAGCACTTCCTAATGTGTAGAATAACAGCACCTCCACCTCACCTGTGTGTGTACAACAGTATTCCTAAGTAATGGTCCAACTTTTATAGAAGTAATATATTAGACAGCACGCTATGTATGCCTGAAAACATGGGAAAGGGAAGAAGAGAGATCTGTCTTTCTGAAGGTGCCCAAGTAGCTGGTGAAAAACTGCAGCAGTGGCTGTGGAGGTGCACCAGGATGCCTTAGGACTGAGGGCAGCATGTTGGATTGCCTACAGGGACAAAAGATCCTTGGAGCTGCCTGGCAAAGTGTTTTTTCATTGAGCCTCCCTCTACCCCAGTACTTCATGAGCAGTGAGAGAGTATCTTTGAGAGTAAAACACCTGCACCTGTCAGTGTGTGTCATGTCAGCACATAAAGTGGGTGCAATAAATTTGTCTCTTTGGGGAAAACACTCAGTAGAATTATTGCTTGTGCCAGACAATTTGTTTGGTTTATTATCCTTCACACACTGATTTCTTGCCAGACTTTTAGAGAGGAGGCTGAGTCCAGCTTTCTAAGATCACTCATCCACCTGCAGGGTGTTCTCCAAGGCTCTTTCCAAACTCCAGGCTCACATTGGCACCCATTCCAAGGTCAAAACATGTGTGTCCCTCCTCACCCATGTCATCATCCAGCCACACAACAGGACAGCACAGCCCCTCTGTTACACGGTAGCCAAGGTACGGGATAGACCTCGTACAGACTCCGGCTGGCAGGTGGGTGTTGCAAAACCTTCCCAAAAGTTGTACATCTTCACAAAGCAAGCAGGCAAAAGTTACACACAATAACTGCTTTTTTTTTGATGCAGAAGAATACATTTTCCCTTACAACAGCCTTCTTAGAAATCTCTCTGAGGTTTTAAACTCACATATACAGCTATGATAAAATATTTACAGCAAATGATGTTCCTCTCATCTAAGTCCCTATCACAGCTTTCCATGCTCTGAAGTTCTAGTTTTACCACAACAGAAAGCTGTTGACTTGAAACCAAATGGTTTCTTTTGAAAAATACTACAGGCTTTATTTTAAGTGCACCAAAAATACGTCCTTTCATCTCCTTTTCACTGTGATGTTAAGGTTTCTTCCACCCTTTATATCCTTACCTCTCTTAAGGTTTCCAGGCCATGTTGACAAAGAGGAAGGTTCAAACATAAAACAACAGGAACATGAAGTGGGGAATGCACATCAGATCTATTTGGACAAGATAGTCATAAACACTTGGAATAAAGCCACAAACTTCTAGACTCACAAAAATTTGAAAAACTCTAGCTGTGTTTGTTGGGGGCAAATGCTACTTCACATATGCTAACTCATGATAAATTTCTGCTGCAGACTGCTGCAGGGTGGGAACTAAATATGGTGGTGGTGGATAAGTCATGGGACCTGCTGTGAGAGAGAGGCATGAGGGCTCCATGAGCTGGCTTCCTATGGTTAGTGCCAGAAGGCTAAATCCTCTTATTTTAGACTGGGGCAGTGCTAGTAAGCTCAGCTTTGCTGAGATGTTTTTGCATTCTCTGTGAATACCAATGTAAAGTATGTAATGTAAACCCATTAAATTTAACAAGTACATTGCTTGAGTAAGGGCTGCATTGTTCAGGCACTGTAAATCAGCCACTCTTCCTAAGGAAACAATCAGAATTAAATACTGTGGTGGTTTTTCTTTACAGAGATTATCTACAAACACCTGCTTTCATGAGAGGCTGGCAGTGGTACCTCAGGGCTATGACTCTGGCATCCATCAGAGTAGGAAGGACTGATCCTGAAAGCCTCACAGTACTTGAAGCAGTGGTAGGAGAATGGTGAGTGCTGGCCCTCACTCCCTGCTCCAGGAATGACTCCTGTAAAAAAAAAAAAAAAAAAAAAAAAAAAAAAAAAAAAGGTAAAGCTGCCAGGCACAGCAGCTGAGCAAGATCACATTTAGGTAAATGCTGGACAAAGTCAGGGAAGATCCCTGACTCTAAGTAGACTTAAAGTCTACTCTTAACATCAATGATTCTCCTGCATCTTATTTATTACTTGGAGTTTATCAGCAACAGCCCCCAGACCTGCAAACTCACCCAAACAGCCTAGAACTACAGCCAGTGGGCCAGCAGCCACAACTCCCATCCAAAGTGAGGTGGAAATGCAAACAAGCAGTCTTCATATTTTGCAGTACTAGGGCAAGATCAACACCACAGCCATCCTCTTTTCCTAAACCCACAATATTAGCAAAAAAAAAATGTGCTCAAACTCAGGGTAGAAGGGTGGGAACACAGTCAAGGAGCACTGGAAATCAAAAACTGTTTTTTGATCCTCTGCTGTTTAATCAGAGAGGTCTCCTTAGAGACATCCTAGTGGAGCCTTTATGCTGAGGAAATGTGGGAACACAGCACGTGGTAAGGCAGACACAGTCTCAGGCAAAGAGGAAAATTTGCCTGCATTTACTATTCAGATATCCAACCTGGAGTTTTGAGTTAGATCCTCAGCAGCTGAGTGGTGATGTATAGTTACAGCACGTAGGCACCATTTATTATCTCTTTCTCTCTGCCCAGCCAACCTACTGTAGCCTTTTAATTTATAGACCTTCCTCCTGAATAACTCTGTGATTATGTGGAGAAAGGGATTGTTGGTACTCTTGGGTACTTACAGAGGACACCAGTCCAGCAACACTAGACAGGGCAGAGAGTGAAGAGGTATTTCTTCAACATAACACGTTCTCCACTGGCTGTAGTCTATGAATGTGAAGCTTTCTTGACCTGCTACTAGATCCTAAAATCCTGTTTCTTGAACTTTACTATTTCTAGGGCTATAGGACAGTCCTGCCAGCACAGTGCTGTACTGCCAGCCCAAGCAGTGCTGAAGTAGAATCCTTGATTTGAGGATGGGGTGGCAGGAAAAGGAGTTTCCACAGTCTGTGGAGCAGGTAATTCATAGGGGGAGCGATGTGGGTGCTCCCAGCAGCGGGCACAGCAAAGCCTGACCTGTGCTCTGAGCAGTGTCAAGACACACGCCTTTGCTCTTGGAGCTTTAGAACAATACCTGAGGCAAGACAAAGCTGCCAGTAATGTTTTAAAAGCCTCGGATTAAACTGGTTTCAGCTATTCCCCACAAAATCTTAGAAAAAAGGTTTTTTCTTAGAAATCTCTTCTAAACAATCCAAGGAAAGCACTGGGAATACAGCACTCTGCTACAGGCACTCGCAAAAAGCATACCTCATTCTTGTATTGACAGATATTTAAGACAGGCCTACACGTTAAAATTCCCCCGTCAACGTTCAAAATAATAGTAGAAAAAAAAGCTTTAATTTAATAAATTACTGACACTGTGTTTTTCCTGAGCATCACAACTCAGAGAAAGCAATTCCCAGTGCTGTGGCTGCCATGCCTCACACCCCGCCCGTAGCCCACTTCAGGGTCTATCGCTGGGGCCTTCCAGAGAATCCCTAAAATACCGGGAAAATAAAAAACACCTTGTGGCCAGCACTGCGCCACGAATGCTGTGAATTTTATTAACGCTCAAGGGCAGGAGAAAAACAAAAGAGAAGCAGGAAGGACCCGCATCCGCCCAGCAGACTGAATCCCGCTCACGCCCGCTTCCCCCCAGAAATGTCCCGAACGAGCCCGGCGGTCGGAGGCTCCATACCCTCCTGCCGCACCTGGGCCGAGCTCCCTCGGGCTCCGGGAACGCCCCGAGCGCCGCTCCCGCCTCCCCGCCCGCCCTCGGCCCCGCCCGGCGCGTTCCGGCCCGGCCATGGCGGGAGACGGCGAGGAGGCTCTGGCGGCCTTCGTGGCCCTGCATGGGGCCGCGCTCCGCGCATCGCGGGTCCCCACGCAATACTGGGAGAGCCTGAGCCGCAAACTGCGCGGGGAGGTGGGTGAGCGGCGCCGCACGGGAGAGCGGCTCTGAGGGAGCAGCCCCGAGCCGGGGGAGAGCGGAGACCGTGGGACATGGCCGTGGAGAGCCGTGCTGAGGGCAGCCCCTCCACGCCTGGGTGAAGAAGAGAGTCACGGTGTTGCTAAGCAGGGAACAGTGGGAAAGGCACGGTGCGGGTTGTGTTACCGGGACTGCAGCTCGGGGACTGTAAAAGACGTCAGGTGTGTTGTGCTTATCTGGTCTTGTCTTTTTGTTGTCGGCGTGAAGTTTGGAAGCGTTTGGAAATTCTGGTGACTAGAGATACAGTACTGGAGAGGTGATGAATCTAAAAAAACCATAGCACTGTACCAGCTACTAAGAAAAAAATTAACTCTGTCCCAGCCAAATGAAGGACAGTGTCCTCAGCCCTTCAGCTTTTAATGCCAAAGAGAATTAAGAAAAAACAGCGACGGTAGTAGTGTTAGACTCAGAATGTTGTCATATCTTAATCCGTTGTGGTTTGGATTGGATTTTGTCTGATTTTAAATTTACTTTTTTTTCCCTAGTTCACTTCCACACAGGTCTGCCCTGTCCTCAGTCGTTTATAACTGCAGAGCTCATCTCATGTGTGCATGAGTTCCTGGTTTGGGCAGTTTTTCTCAGGTGAAGCTGACCCCTGGCCGTGAACTAAAGGAGGGACAGGCACACTCCAGGGTGGAGCATCCCTTTTCACATTTGTAGCAATCATCTGCTTGCTTCCTGGAGCTTTATGTTGGGAAAGGGAAGAGAAACAAAGAAAAGGAGTGATTTTAAACGGTTTGTAAAGACACGGGTTGTATTTAGAAATTTTTTTTTGGTTTGCACATCTGCAGCCCAGCCTCAGTGATGAGGAAAGCTGTCTTGGATTTGTGGGAGTAAAGGAGCAAGGAACTGAGGCAGCAAAGAGAAGCAACCCGAAACCATTTGGAAAGTTGAGAGTGCTTGAGGGAGTCTGGAGAAGTCGACCTGGAGAAGAAAATATGAATGAGGTGAACTTCTAGTCCTGGGGAAAGAATGAGATCTGATAAGGGGAGAAGGCAGCTAGTGGTGGTTTGCTGGGAGGCAGGATAAGCAGTGAAGAAACGAGTGAGAAGTTTGAACAGGTAGTATAAGATGGTAGGGAAGCTGAGGGAACTGCAGTTTAACACCCATGTACAGATAAAATAATTTATAATTACCTGAGTGCTTCTTTTCCCCATCTCAGCTTCAAAACAGGGACAGGAGGAAAGCGTTGCAAGTCATGATGTGAGTCTTTATAGTCCAGAAGGGTCTGAATATGTTCCTGCTGCTTTCAGTGTGTTGTGTGGTACTGTTAATAACAGGAATACATGTTTATTACAGAGAAGATAAATCTACATGATCCCAAGCATATGCCCAGTCACAAACTCCTTGTGGAATTTAACTCCCTCTCAGTAAGTATTCATGCAAGGGACTTGGAGCAGGAATATCTGCTGCTCTGCTTAGGTAGGAGGGTGTGAGAAAGGATGTCCTGGAAGAGGCTGGAACAGAAGGCAGTGTAAAGCTGCCAAGGAACCCCAAAGTTGAGAGCTGTTTTGTTTCCACGTGCCAGTATGAAGCTGGAGGTAGCAAACTGAATCTATGCTGTGACCTAATGCAGGCTTGAGATTTGTGACCTGTGGCTGAAATCCTAGCTTGTTACCAGCTTTGCTGGGAGGGTGTAACATTGAGAAGGTAAGACAGCAGAGTTAGAAGAGACTCCACAGTGTTGGGATGAAGAAAGGTGAGAGGAAGAAAGCACATGCACTAAGGCAGAAGGCTGCTCCTCCTGCTTCATTTTACTTGCAGTGGTGGCTGAGCAGGCTTTTCTGTACTAAATGTCCCAGTGTGTGTGGAAAAAGAGACTTAATTATTTCAATGGGCTTTGGAAGATAAAGCTGCTGAGAGTGCTTCTCTCTACTGCTGCAGCTTCTGATTTTTGTCCAGAAGAAGGGCAAAAGGATATTGAGAAGATTGGGATGTCCAGGCAAAGTTACTGTGAGGAGTGCTGTGGACTGGGATAACCTCTTGAGGAGGTAGAGACAGAGCTACAGGACCTTACTTAGAGCTGGACCTTGCAGAATGGCAAGAGGAGCAGCAATCAAGAAAAAAAAAAAAAAGGAGGTGGGGGGAAAGGGTGAAGTTGTTTTGGGAATCTAGGTAATAAAGTATTACTTGGGGAGCAAAAACCCAGTGCAACATCGAGCATAGGATGAGTTTCCTTGTGTAAAAAGGGGGGAATTTTTCATTTGTCCTAACCTGCTGCAAAGATTAAAACTTTCTAGCATAGAACTTGAAAAATGTCCATCCATAGTACAGATAAAAATATCTCTTGCATCAATACCTCTAGAACCCAGCCCAAGCAGCTATTTTCCAACACTCTCACACGTGTTTCAACATACAGAGTGCACCCTCCCTCCAATGTGTACACCAAAGCCTGTGAGAAGTGGAGGGTTTGGGTTGTTTTTTTAATTTACCTTGGGATCTGCTGGAGCAGGTTTCCTTCTGAGAGCATTATGTAATTGGATTGCTCATTCAAAACATAGTGTAGCTGCTAGATTGGTAAACCTGTCTTTAATCGTTTTGCGTTTAGTATTCAGCATCTGTTGGGAGGAATTTTTTTTTGTGTTTCTGGCAGAAACTTGAAAAATAAATTATATGCATGTGTAATCATTTACTATAAGTGCTAAAATTCTGTTTCTAGTGTAGTGGTTGTTTCTTATGCTATTAGATAAACTGTGTACAGTATGTTTATAAGCCTGGAAAATACAGTACCTGCATCTAATTTTATTTATAATCTTTTTTCTTTCTATTTGAGCCATAACACTAAGTTATTTTGCAGGCTTCTCTGTACTGCAGGAAGACTCTTGGAGCCCTCAGATGGTGCTGGCAAAAGACTGCTTAGAGTTTCATCCCAGTTAGAAATGGAGGCTTTTAATTAACTGCTCGAAGGAATGCAGCATGACAGTACTCCTACACTTTATTTTCCAGAGCAGTGGAGGGCAGCTTGTTTCTCAGAGGTTACCTGTGGTCTCCAAAGCAGTTTGCAGTGTGCCTTAAAAGATTTTGCTGGAGATGCCTGTGTGGCAATTGCCATGACGTGCCTGCTTTGGTATCAAGTTCTCTGGTTTGTTGGGGTAGCTTAGGTTGGAACAGCACCTGAGCATGAAGAGGGAGGGATTTTGCCCAAACATGTCTTGCTTGCGAGCAGTTGTGCCACTGGAATGTGTTGGTACCCTTTTGCTGTCTAGAGGTTATTGGTTGCTCTGGTGGAATACTTAATGTGAGCTCTCCCTGTTCTGCTTCAAGACAGAGATTACTTTTCAGATTGGTGGTATGATCTTATCCAGCTGGTTTTTGCTTAAGGAGCTTACTTAAGATTCCCTTGATGGAGCTGCTGTGTTACTAGGTTCAGTGTGACGGCCTGGCTCAAAGGGAGGGAGGGAGGAAAAGTGTAGACACAAAACTATTTGTGTATCCACACTTACAGTTGTGCTTCTGCCAGACCCATCAGTGAACTGTTGAACTTCTTGTATTATCAGTTATGAGTTTACAAACAACAAAACCCTCACAAAAAGCCACAGATTTTGGTGGTCTTGAGCTGCTGCTGCTGTAAGAAGTGTGATTTGCTTTGGGTGAGGAATACACATAATTCACTTTTCCAAGGTTATAAATTCTCTAGGAGAAATTTTTCATTAGGCGTGTGGAGATTTTTTTGCTAAATGCTACTGCTACAGCCTCATGCCATCTGATGATGTGTTGGAGGGAGAGAGCAAAACTTTGGATTAGGGCATTTGGAATCCCTTTGTTTTTTGAAGTCTTGAGATGATACTAAATTAAAAAAAAAAATATATATGTATATATATATAAACCAAACAGCTTCCCCTTAGTGTTGTGGAAGAGCTTGGTATTCATTGTGTGTGTTTGGTTAACGGGTGGAGCCTGTCCTGATGAAGGCTGAATCTGAGTGAGCTGCTGGCTCACCTCCTATCCCTCTCTCACAAACTCCTTAAGACCAAAGCTAAGTGTGGAAAACACACACAGTGCCACACTGCAGCACATGTCAAGTGGCTCCCCTGAGTCACACTTGCACTTTTCATTTCCTAATGACTCCCAGTCACTTGTCTGTCTTAATGAGGTTGTTGGGGTTGGCCCTTGACCCAGCAGCAGGAGCACTGAAGTGTCACTTCAGGGAAGAGTGGAACATTTTTCCTGGCACGCTGCTTTTGCTGGCTGCCATGGGCTGGGATTAGCATTTGTGCCCTGAACCAGACCAGGGACATCACTCAGCTGGGAGCCAACCTGACAAAAATTAGTTGTGAACACAGGGAAGGGCTCTTCCTTTTGCTGTGACCTGCCTGCAGCTACATGAATTTCAATAACTACAAATTTTCAACCTGTGCATAGACGTAAAAAAAGCATTGGAGGCTACTATTAGAACAGCAAGAGGTTATGATACTGCTTACTACTGAGTAATGTTATCCTCTTCTAGCAACTGGAAAACTAGAAATAAATTGGAACTGCTATTTTGATACCTGCTGAACTGAAAGAAACTAAGTTTCTGATTTTTATTTTTTTTAAATAGGTGTTTTTTTAATCTCCAGTAAATTTGTTTGCAAAGTAATTTTCTTTACCCTAAAAAATTCATATGTATGTATTAGCCAAGATACTGTTAGCATCTCAGCATTTAGCTAAGAAGCTGTGTGCTAAGAAGCTATTAGCTAATAACAGCTAATTGCTGCTAGCTATTGTTAGCATCTGGAAGGCATTCCTGCCCATGTCAGCAGGGATGGAACTGAGATGATCTTTTAAGGTCCCTTCTAACCCAAGACATTCTGTGATTTGTAATCTGCAGGCCCCTCCCCTTGCCTTCTACCATCCCAGAGGAAAATACCCTCATCCCCTGTTTCTCAGATGGGAATTTCAGATGCTTCTCCACTTGGATCTGCTCTATGAGCTGTGGCTTAAGATGGGAAGTAGCTGTTGCTCCCCTGCTGACTTCCTCCCTCTTTGAGCAGCTGTCTGCTTTTTTTAGATGGCCTTTCTTCACAAATGTGGAGTTGGTTTTCTCACCCTCCTGTTGAGGCTTAGCAAAAATAATTGTCCTATAGAAATGCTCACCTGAACAAATGAAATCTTGTTGCTGCCACTGGCATTTCACAGCTAAGAAGCTGTCAATATATAGAAGTAATGATTTTTAATGATGTGGCATTGCAGGCTGTGTGTTGAACCATTGCAGTTTTGGAGTGTTGAACCAGTAAATCCAGACCTCGCACTTTAGACCATTCTCCCTCCCTGCTACTTTTTAATCATTCTAGATTGAGGCAAAGGATTTGTCTGGTTTATTAGGTAGTGTGTGAGTGATTCTAGCAAAATAATGCTCTCTGAAAATTTTCAACAGTCTTTGGAGGCTTTGCCTATTTTTTGTCTTTTTAAAAGCATATGTTCATTTTGAAATGATGAAAGTTGTCAGCAGGTCTTGGTTCTGTCACATATGCAAGCCCTACTCTTTGGCAAGGGAACCTTGTGTGGTGACTGCCCTCATTTTTATATGTACTAGATTAAGTTGTTGCATCCAGAGTAGGCAAGAGTGTAAACAAACCAGTTTCAGCACCTTAGCAGAGATAACTGTATAATACTTAACTTTATATATAGCAGTGTAAGGAATCTCCCAATTTATCTGGAGATGAGTGAGCACTGATAGCTTGTCTTATAGGGAAAGAAGGGAGAGGGAAACAGGCTGAGGTTTCTTAACTGGTTCAGAACTCAATTGGGAAAAGCTCTTTTTCTTCAGGGACCTTAATGTACCTTAGTATGATTGTGGAGCCTGGGTAACACTTGGTTTTGCAGGTCTTAAATTACTGATTTTAGCAAAGGTTGAGCAAAGGTATTCTGTTTTCAGCCTTTAAAACTCTTAATGGGGCATGAAACTGATGGACAATCATTTGTAGACCTGCTGGTGTCAAAGAAACCGACAAAGCTTCCTACCAATATTAACTAAACTTCCTAAACAAACAGCTCCGTTAAAATGTGAAAGAATAAATACTGTAGTTCACTCATGTCTTAAGTTAAAAATGCCAGTTTCTATCAGATTACGGGGAAGAAATTTCTGCAGATGTTGCATTTTGCATATCAGGTTACTGCCTTATCCAGTTGCATGATGTTTTGTGCACTTTCCATCTCAGGTATTTGATGCTGGTGACTACTTTGGAATAATGCAAGTAGAAGAGGTGGATGAGGAGGAAGAAGTTGATGAAGAAATGGAAGAACAATTTAAAAAGAAACCAAATCCTGGAAACGGACCTTGTTTCAAAGTTATTGTAACAAATGAGAATGGACTTCAAGCCTCCAATCCCAATAGGTGAGTTGTGCTTTTGAAACTAGTGTTCAGTCTTTGAGTAGTGTGAAACACTGAAATTATAGTGACAGTTTGCTTTAAGACTTGTTTGATTCTATTCAGAAATCCTATTTTCCAACTCTGAGACATCGCTGCATGTTTATAAGAAGATGCATGCTATGAAACCCACCTTGCAAAGGGTACAGGGAGTGCAGATATCTTAATGTGATTCATTTCTAAATCATGCAGGAAGGTACTTAGCAATTGGTTTTAGTAAACTCAGGGAGGAAATAGGGAAAAGGCAACCTTGAAATGATTTCTACAGAAGTTGAGCAAACCTTGGTATCTGCAAGATTGTGTGCCTGTGGAAAAAAACCACGAAAGAAATACTTGTGGTCTCCACAAATCTCATGCCAAGAAGGTACTCAGGTAATATTTTGTGGGCTATTGCATTTCCTTCAGTTGGCTAAAGTATAAATTCAAAAGTGTGGTGGTCATGTGTATGCATGTAGAATTGAATGTATTAAATTACTGTTCTCTTGCTTACAAATCAGCTTATCTGTCATGAGTATAAGACTAGGAGGCATCAATAAAACTAGAATAAAGTTGTTTAAGAAACAACTTTATATTATAGTACTGCTTTTTGTGTTCTTACTGTTTCAAACATAGAACAGGGTATTTGTCATATGTTAATAAACGGTGAGATGAAGTCATCTCTGCTGGAAATCTAAATGCAGTTCTGCTCAGTTCTATAAAACTTCTGTGAGACCTTTCATGCTTTTTAGATCTTAGATAAACATGCAAAATCTAAAAACTTTAATTAGGCTTGATCAGGAAAACCAACAAAGAATCATAGGTATGTGCCTTTACATCCCTGCCTTAACCGAAGCAATCACCTTTCCAAATCTGAGAATGCACTTAAATTATCAGGTTCAAAACCAGCTCCTGTGATACTCTTGGGTTTCCTTGCAGCATTCAGGTATGTGAATATGGGAGCAGAACACCAACGCACCTGTTTGCTAACATTTTCAGAGCTTGACCTTAGCATTCTCTGGAGCCTTTTATTTTAAAATTAAGTGAGGTTTCCTGTCTGTGGAATCTGGGATACAATAATTGTTCAGCCATACTTCCCTTTGGAAAGCTGATGTATTTTTAGCTTTCTGAAATACGGGTGTAGTGGAGGGTTTTCTGTGTGGTTTGGGGATTTTGCTTTCAAGTAGAATTCAGATCTTTCTCTGTCTTGGTTCAGTCAAATGATATAATCAAAATATGAAGAACCCTTCTGTTTGAAGAACTGCTTTTTTCTAAAAGTCATACAGTTTAAACAAGGGTTAAATTTGTCAAGAGAAATTGTGCCAGATATGTATGGTTTTATTTTGGGTTAAACTGTAATTTTTTTCAACAATGCATTTTTTCCTAAAAATAACTTGGTGACACACCCCACCCCCACCCAAAGGAAAAAAAAAACATATAGAAATAATCAAAACTTATTTCTCATTTTCTTTTAGTAGCATATGCAGGCTTCTGATGATCCAAGACTTCTCCACCTGGCTTTGCAGATGACAATAGATGTCACAGACCTTGTGGCTAACAAGGTCCTCAAGTAATTTTTCAAAATAGTGTATTGTTTTTCTGCTTCAGGCAAGAATATCAGGTTGATGCAGCAGAGGTAATAGTGATTAAAAGGGAAGGCATTTGTGTTCTTGGCTTTTAAAGGGAATAAGCTCACAAACCGAGCGCCTGTTCTTTGTTTGCTCCTCATTTTCATGGAAATGCTTTCTGGAGCAAAACCAGAGCGTGAATTACTGCTGGGAAGTTGCTCCTGCTCTGCAATGCCACAGTGTGTGCTCTGGGAGTGACTTTGTGACTAACAGCAGATTAGCTGTCACGCCATCTCCAGGGAAACACAGCTTTTATTCCGATTGTGTGGCTTTGTGTGTGTGTGAGTGTGAGAAGCCCGGGCTGTAGCGCCACCCAAACTCTCCCGCAGCGTGTTCCTCGTCGACCACGCCTGGACGTACCGTGCAGAGCACGCCCGGCAGCAGCTGCGCCGTGTGCCGGGCCTGCTGCACAGGATGGCCAACCTCATGGGCATCCCCTTCCACGGAGAGGTCCCAGACGAGGGCAGCATCGAGCAGGTCCTGCAGGAAATGTGGAAATACAACCAGACCTACCAGCTCTCTCAAGGGGTAAGACTCTACAGGATGCTAAAAATTTTGGGGTGAAGATGTTCCAGTACATGAATATTATCAAAGATCCTAAGAGACATGAATCTATTTGGAAGGAGAGCAAATGCTACTTTTAGGGTGTGTGGGTGAGACCACACCAGATTTGGTCACCCTGCCCTATGTTGTCCTTCAGTACTGTTCCAGCATGTCTTGAACCTTCAAACACCATTCTTTCTATCCTATCTCTTTGTTTCTTGATTTGTCATAAATAGCTTGTGAGTCAAATGGAATTATCTATGTTACCACTTGAAAAGACAGTTAATTCAACCTGCAGTTAAAACTTGTCTTCTGATCCCTTTTCTGGGATTGGGGCTGCTTGAATATCTTAAGTCTATTCTCTCTGCTCTATTCCTGCCTTTGTAAAAAGACCACAGTAGTGCTACCAAGCAAGTTTATTCTTTCATTCGGGATTTTTTCATGGCAAGTATTGCAGGAAGGGGCACTTTGATGATGCAGCCTCAACACTGGTAGCCAGCTGTTGTTGCAGGCAGCAGTTTTGCTCTCCTTCACTGTGAAACTTCAAATGCTTTTTAGCTAATTGATTCTGAGAGAAACTGAAGGAAAATTAATCCTGTCAAGCAGCCTTCTGCTGGTTTAGCTCTCTTAAGCAGCTGGTTTGGTTCAGGGAAAGCGGGTCTGTTAGGCAATAGCAGTAGCACAAGAAAGAGGAGGCTAAAGCAGGAATATGAGAAGCAGTGTAAGAGTGCTGCCTGTGCCTCTGTCTCACAAAACTTTTCCTGCAGTCCATGTGTACGAGATGTCTCCCTCTGTTTATTCACACAGACTGCAGAGGAGAAGGTTCCTGTCTGGTACATCATGGATGAATTTGGATCACGCATTCAGCATTCAGACCAGCCGAGTTTTGCAGCAGCACCTCTGTTTTACATGCCTCAGCAAATTGCTTACACAGTTCTCTGGCCTTTGAGAGACCTTGAAACTGGTGGTAAGTGTGTGTCTGAGGAGCTGGAGTTTTCTGTGTGTCTGAGGAGCTGGAGTTTTCATTAATGCTTACAATTAATCAATGAGCATTTCACAGTAGAACACATGTTTCAAGACCAAAATGGCTGCCTTCTTGTAACACTGTCAAATATAAAAGTTCTCTCTGTCTGGTATTTCCATATTTTAGGATAGGGACCTTTTTCCAGTCCAGAAATGTTGCTATTGTTTTGTTGACAGAGAACTTAAATCTTGCATCACTGCCTTAGTGAAACTCCAAATTCAGTCATCTGAGGGGTTTAAAAACCTGTGTTTGTAGCTTTGAGTCAGAAAGTCAGGCTCTGAAAGTTGGCAAACACCAGGCCAATGATTTATTCCTGTAATCTTAGTAAAGGGCCACCCTGTGCCTCTATCATATGGAGAAGATAAGCATCCTAAATAATACTCTCTTTATCATGTTTCTTTAATTATCTCTAATTTTTCACTTAAATAATAACATTTGTGCTGGTATTGACTGTACAGCTGTCATTTGAAGATTTTCAGTGGGAAATGAAAGGCAGATCCTAATGGTTCTTCTGTTTTGCTGCAGATGAAGTCACTCGTGATTATGCTTATGGGGAGACGGATCGCCTGATCAGAAAGTGTGTTTTGTTGCCTTGGGTGCCTACTGAAGTGTTGGATGTCAGCTGTTTTACTCCAGAGCCACCAGATGAACATTACCAGGTATGATTTTAACAAGTTGATTCCATATCTTATCTGTGTTAAGAGGCAGTGTCTAAAAAAGCAGTGAAAGAATTCAGACTTTGCTGCTTTTTAAACTTAAAGACTTATTCAGAGGACAGCAATTGAACTAAAGAAAAATTCAAAGTGCAGTAAGACGAGAAATGTCTTACACTTATATGTGGTATCTAAGTGTTTAAATACTGAAGCAACATAAATGAGTTCTAATATTTTATTGCTGTATTGCATAGCTTTTTTTGTAAGCATATTACAAGGTACTTCATGTTGAGGTATCCATCTTCCAGTTAGATATTTGATGCATTATCTAATAGGTTTATTGATTGTATTTGTTTGTAGCATTGCTGTTCAGTCTTGAATTACAGAAAGATTTGTTTTGCTTTTTAAGGAAAAGTTATTTTTTTCAGACTGGATACTGGGTTATGTTGTGGTTTAGAACCATTAAATATTGGAGGAGGGACATTTTTTATTTGATGGCACCCTTATAAAGTACTCATCCAGTTTTTTTCCTTTCTAATAAAGGTTTGGAGTATTTTAAGGATGTGTTTGGAATCTCTTTTTCATGAACAATGTCTGCATGAGATTCACCTCATAGAAAAATGAGGAAACTGCTCCCTGTGAGGATGCTGTACTGACTATAAATGGCATTCCAAGTACAGCTTCTAAAGATGAATTTGTACCTCAGCTGTCTGTTTCTTTAGGATGGGTGAGAGGCAGAAAATGCTCTATCCATCTTGTTATTTACAATATCTAGTCAGAAATGAAGTTAACCTACTTCTGCTAAATAAAGTTGTACTTTCATAATAGCTAGGTTGTCTTGTAACCTAAGGCAGATTGGTTGGTTGGGATTTTGCCTTTTTGGAAGAGGTGTGCTTTGCATCAGCGCTTCTATCCTAGAGTTTATGGGAGCTGCTTCCTATGGCAGGGCATCAGCAATGATCCAAGAGTGTATTTCCCTTTATCAGTCAGAGGGGGGCTGTACAGGCTGGAGGGAGACGTTGAAGGCATGGTTACTGTTGATGACTGCAAAAAACGTTTTGCTCATCTTCACAGGAGCAGAACTGGCTTCCAACCTCCTATAATTTTTTTAGTTGTCTGTAACAAAGCATCACAACTAAATGATCACTCTTCCATTTTGTTGGAAATGCAGCATCTTTGTGTTTTATTGTATATGGTTGGCTGTGATTTGAGATGTTTTTTAATGTTTAGCAGGCAAGAATTTCTCAGGGTCTTTCAACAGTGTTGACGTGCCTTGGTCTCAAAGCGTTATTTCTTGTTCCTTTTTACTGGTAGGATTTCCTTCTGCCTCTGCCCTTGTACTGATCTTTTTTTTTTTCAGAACATCATATTACACAACATAATAGTATTGTCAAAGTGTAACTTTGCTGAAATTTACTTGCACCAAAGAGAATGGAGTAAGACATGCAATGGGCTCTTCCATTCTGCCTAGAATTAACTTATTGTGGTTTTCTGTTTTCTAGGCAATTTTAGCAGAAAACAAGGAAAAACTTCCTGTAGCAATAAATCCACCAGTTTATGCCAAAGACAAAGTTTTCAAGTACGTATCCACAAACAAAATGTTTTCTTTACAGGATTATGTGCAGTAATTGCAGTTTGTTCAGGCTGATGAGCCTTTTCCATCTCTGAACAGCAGAGGTAGGTTTGAGGTGGGTTTATATGAACCCATGTGCCTAAGATTCTGACTTACTTGTTGCTCCTTTTGAGTTTATTCTTCAGACTGAATGAATTGTCACAGAATTTCAAAAGGATAAATTTACCTTGGATTTTAGTGGTGTTTTTTTTTTTTTTTTAAATAAGTGCCACCTTCTGGGTGGAAGAAAAGTTGCATCACATTTTAACAGTAAGTTACAGTGTTGTTTTCACTAAGTATGACTAAGGTGCATAAGAAAAACCAAAGACTTGTCTTCAGCATTACAGTATGTATCTCCATAGGGGGTACCTGTGCTGCTCTGTGCTGTGTGAATATAGCAGACTATTCCCCTTGTTCAGATGGCGTTACCAAACAGGGACTCCTATAAAAACCTGGGGTGTTTTAAATTGGACATGTGTTTACTACAAAAATGGACTGTATGCTGTGAAACCATTTCAGAAGAAAGCTGGAAAAACATTACAAAGATAAGGGATTTTTTTGGAACAAAACCAGCGATGCTGCATGGCCAGGCTGCCTTGTTACTGGTCCAGAAAAACAAACCGTTGCTTAGCATGTGCTGTGAGTTGCACTCCAGGGTGTTTGTAGTCTGACACTGGGATCACAGATCTTGCTTGAAACATTTTTATTTAAATGGTGAAGCTGCACTAAAGTGTATTTGGTAGGTGTACTCACACAGTAGCTTCTTGTGTTAAGTTGCAACTCCCTAGATCAACTTTACTTAAGAAGAACTACTGGAAATCAAAGTCACTTCTTGTGGAGAGGTATTTGTTAACATGCCCAGTGACAGTCAAGATTCCATTTGTAGTTGAAATCTCTGGTTATGTGATTGTGAGGATAAGCAAAAGCTGATGTTTTTCATCTGATGTACTCAGATGCAGGATTCAAAGGCAGATGCATTTTAATAGAGGCAGAAAGCAATACTGAGGATGTTGGGAAACACTGATATATTTTTCACTGCTTACCTCTTTAGTTTGTGTCTCACATTTCAAATGAACGGCATTTGCATCAGGCAAGGAAGGAGGGACACACATCAAATTCTTCCTACTCTTCTTCTAAGGAATTTAATCCACACCAAAACAATGTACTTAAGAGTTTCCCTCTCTTTTCCTTTGTCCTGTTCATATCTGGACAGAAGGCTGTAAGATCCTTCTTGTGCTCTGAATTTTGTCTACTAAAGTTCCTCCACAAGTAGAGCAGCATCTCAGAGTCCAGATGACTGAGTGGGAGCTGCAGCCTTCCAGTGCTGTTGGCTTCCTTTGAAGGTTTAGGGCTGTCACCCTGGGCAGACAGATGGGAACACATGGAGCTAGGTAGATGGGTGTAGCCTGTTAATAACATTTGTGCTCTGCTTTGTGGATTGCTGCTGTTTTAGGGGATTCAGAAAAAAATTCCAAGGCACGAGGTTGCAAGGTTTAGAACCTGGAACAAATTCTTAGTTATCTTGTATCTCAGCACAGCTAAAACAGGAAGTGGAAGATGAAATAAATGTTTAACCTGAATCCTGAAAAACAGGGGAGTGAGTACAAGTAGTTTGATACAGCAAAACTATAGGTTTAATTAGATCTTGTAGCAGAGTAACTGATGCCCTAGGGAGATTATTCTATCCAGCTGTGCTGATTGCTGAATGGAAAAAAGAATCAAAGAACTAAATGTTTGACAGGTGGATTTATTAGGGAAAGTCTTTCCAGTTTGTGTTGGGCTTGATCATCTCTGTTTTGATCTTCTCTTTCATGTTTCTCTTCAGCTACATCAGTTACTGTTTTAAAACGTCCAAAGTGCTGTTATGAGACAGCCCTTTTTTTTTGGTTGGTCTTGTCAGCTCTGTGCTGTGGGAGTTGATTCTCATAACTGCTTCTTAGCCCTAAATATTTTGAGTAAATTAACATCTAAACATGTTTATCTTACTTGCATAATTTCACTGAATCTTTAATCCCAGACTTCATACCATGCCTACCAGGACTTCAGTGAGACAAGGGGGAAAAAACCCCATAATTTAGGAGGTATTATTATCTGGATTCATTAGTTCAGTGTGTCACTGATATTGTATTGAAAGGTCCAAAATACCTTGGCTGATACTACAGGATTGCAGTTTTGATGTTCTGCCCTCTGCCAAAACCAGAATGGGACTTGGTGCATTTCTTACCTGTCTTCTTTTGTGGTATTTTCAGCATATTATTAAAGTATTAGTACCTTAGAACAAATGAAATGGGCTTATTTCCTCTCTAATCTTAACCTCCTTCATCTTATTGCAGTGATGTTCCTGGACTTAATAAAGCTAGACTGAGCTCTCCTGTTTCTTTTGTGCTGCCTTTTAAGCAAGTCTTCAAATGCATAGTCCTGAGTGCTCCAGCACTGGGTCTTTGCAGGATGGTGATTTGTAGGGTGTGTTCGTAAGGAGCCAATTTGGGATTTTCTGAGCAACTTCAGTTTTGGTACTTCTTGTGCTACATGTGTTCTTTCTCTATTTGTGTGGAGATTTTGGATGCTTCAGGACTTTGTTACAGCATTATATAATTTGCCTTTTATCTTCAGGTCACCACTTTGATTTCTTTTTTCTCCAAGAAGGACTAACAGTTGCTCCAAACCAGTGGGTGTTAGGAGAGCTTGTGGGTTTGGCACAACTTGTAGTAGTGGGTCTGGTACATCAGATTTGGTATTACACTTTCCCCTACTGTACAGACTTAAAAGGAGAAACCATAAATTGCAGGAAGAAATGCTAGTGGCACTCTGTGGAAATGCTAATTTTGTTCTGTTGCAGAAGTGAGGAAAGACTGGTGGCTTCTTTCAGCAGGCTGATTCCCTTCATCCACAGTGAAGTCATCTGTTACAGACTTCAGCATAAATAGTATAACGATTGTAGTATCTCACACATGGAGCTATGCAAAGCATCTTACATACCTTGCTTTTTACAGAATTTATTTCCCCATGTGACTGAGCTGCTTCTGCAGTTCATCTTTTTAGAAAAGTGTCTCTCAGGGGAATATATTTTCCAGTTGGTTAGTAGTGGAGGAGGAGAGGAAAGTTCCGCAACTGAAAAGAATAGATCTGGAGAGGAGGAAGAATACAGTAGTTTGTCATGGAAAATTTAGTGGGTTTTTTATTCTGTTTAAATGTTCCCTTACCATGAGAATGTTGTAAAAAAATAGTCTTGCTTTTTGAGTCAACATGGTGAATTCTGAATTAAGTGGCCTCACTTTCAGCTGTAAAGTCATCACAATAACCATTATTTCTATCTGCTTATTTTCGCATCCAAGTCACTGATTTTATTTAGAGGGAGATTTCCTAAGATATGCAACAGCTTGTGTCATTCTAGGTTACATTCTGAAATGTCTGTCAGGTGTGAGTTGGGGTTTTTTGTGATTTTCAATGGGGTTGAGAGGGAATTTGTATCAAACTTCAAAGCTGTGTGTATTCCCAGCATATACCTAATGTACCTACTTTCATATGATTCGGTTATTTAAAGTTCTGAACAGACAAAAATAATCTTCTGAAGCTACAGAACTAAGCTGACAAGATTTCCTATGACTTCCTTTCATGTGGATGACAGCAGGTTGGTTTTTAGAGCTTTCAGGAGTGAAGGTATTCACAAGGCCGCTCTCACTTCAGGAGTTTTCATGTAGAACAGTGAATTCATGCTACTGCTTCTCTGTCAGGGGTTTAGTCATCATCTTCTGAACTGTTATTTTTATGAAGCTGTCAGAGCTAAATGTCTTTGAGATGTCTATCTCAAAATAGATAATTTTTAGGTAATCTCTCACAATTTTTTAATATATATCTCACTTCAGTTTGTTTCTGTGTATCAAGAAGAGATTGTCACAGAGAGTGTATACGGGAAAAATATAATTCTTGTAGAAAGTCAAACTTAAAAGTTTTTTTCTTTCTCTTCAGGCATGAGTTGATCAGTATCACAAACTAAACTGACATTTTTCTTCATGTGCTTCTTTCTTCTAGGGTTTTCACAGACATTCAGCAAGTCCTCAACAACCTGACACATCCCCGTTTTGTATTCACAGACAACGAGGGAGAAGCAGACATCCTCTACAACTTCTCACACTTCAAAGATTATAGGTTAATTAATTAAAGGATTAATTATTCCCCTGATACTACTTTTTTAAAAATTTCTTTGCTATAAAAACTGTGCTCCCAAAGGCCTCCCCAGCCTTCCCCCTTCACCAAGTACTCGTTTGCTTTGTAGGAAGCTAAGTGAGGAGAGGCCTGAGGTTATGGTGAATCAGTACCCATGTGAGAACCTCCTGACTGTCAAAGACTGCCTGGCATCCATTGCTAGACGAGCTGGAGGACCTGATGGGCCCAGGTGGCTGCCTCGGACTTTTAACCTCCAGACAGAATTGCCTCAGTTCATCAGCTACTTCCAGCAACGTGACAGAAGGTGACTTGTGTTTCTTCTTCTTAGGTTTTGTCCTGTCTTGATCCCACTTTCCTCAGAGACCAGGAGCCCACATTTTGGCCTTGGCAGCTGTTGCATCATCATGAGTTAGCTCTTGCTGCATTTATGTTCAAGTGAATTTTACCTGAAAGGTGGGGGCTTTTTAGGTTTTAATTTTAGGCAAGAGTAGATAAGTAATGCACTTTGAAACCCAGAAACTTTGCTGTGATTTAAATGCAGAGTTGAAGTCCATTGCTCTTTGCCTAGTCAGGATCTTGCCTCTTGTGTTTAACAGATAAACAAAGCCTCAAAATGTGTTTGCACCAAGTGTGGGATTTTTTTCCAGGAGACAGTAGCAGTTGTTCTTACACTTAAGCCAGAGTGGAAAATGTTTAAAGTTGAGTTCTGTAAGGTTATGAAAGTAAAATTTAGTTTTAGTGTTAGACTGAAACAGTTATGGAGCTTTAGGGTTTTAAATCCGCATTTCTGCTGCTGCAGCTGCCTTGAAGTGGGTGGAGACTACAGTTTTTCTTCTTGTAAGAGAGAAAGAGAGCATTAGCTACTTCTTTATAATCTCTTCTGTCTGGCATGGAGTATTCTGGTTGAAAAGTTGCTGCTTTGGTGACACTTGCTTATTATGGTGGCACCTGTCAGATATTTCATTTGGCCATTATTTGCTATGCATAGTCTGTTATGGACTGGCATTGACCAGGAGAGAGCAGACCTGCCACATGTCCCTAATGTGTGGTGGTTTTATTCTTCCTCAACATCAAGGACTGACAGTGAATGCAGTGTGTGTGTAGGGAATGAGAAGGAGGTGGTAGGAATTTTCAAACTAAACAGAAGGTAATGCTATCTTCAGCCCATTTCATGATGCTTTAATAGGTTGAGGAAAGGACACCAAGCATCACCCCGTCTTTACTTGACTTGGAAAGATAGATGGAAGGACCAGCATATTGCTGGATTTTCTCAAGGATATCTCAAAGAAGTTTGCCCCTGGAGGTGTCTGGGTGCTAGAAAGCAAGTTGATGGTGATGTGTTTTTAGTTTCCTGTAGTGTTAACTGTTGAGACACTGTGTGGTTTCTTCCCAAAGAAATGAGTTTTGGTGTCATTTAATATGAATGATTTGGAGGTGTCAGTAGGGAACCAACTTGGAAAATTGCACAATACCCCACCAGAAGGTTCTCAGGCTTCTGGCAGAACAATTCCCCACCATGACCTGTGCATGTTCATGGTGATGCTGTCGTGCTGATGGGTTGTTTTCCCCTTTTGATGGAGTCAGATGCAGAAGGAGATAAACAGTGAGATCATCCTAGGCCCTAACTGGAAAAAAAAAATGTATTTGTGAAAGGTACCATTGCCTTTTTTCTCCCTTATTCCGAAGACCTACTCCTCCCAGCTGTCAGCAAAAGTGTTAATTCTTGCACTATAGCCCACAGCTTTATAAAGTATTTTTTCAAGAGAAGACGTGGATCAAGCCAAGTAGATGTTTAGCCAGATGAATGAGGTGGATACTTACAGGTGTTGCTCTCTCTCTTTCTGTCCTAGAGGAGAAGACAATCACTGGATATGCAAACCATGGAACCTGGCAAGAAGCCTGGATACCCACATCACCAACAACCTGAACAGTATCATTAGACACAGGGAAAGCAGCCCAAAGGTGAGTGAGCATGGCTTTGAATGGGATTTAAAAGGCAGAGCTGAAAGAACTGCTTCATAGAAGGAGGTCTGAAAATACAAAGGAAATTTATTTTCTTCAAAATTCATATGCTGGCCATAAGCATACAGTTCAGAATAGATTCATTGCAAAATGGCCAACTCCATTGTTAGAAAATCCTGCGGTGCAGGTCACAGGTGTTTGGTTATTGGGTCAAAAGTATAAATAATACAGATGTTAGCTTTAAATTGGATAAGTAGCCTTTAAAAGACCTTGTAACTAGCTAGATCAACCAAAATTTTTCTCACTTTTAGCTTGTTAGCTGAATGTGCTGCACAACTCTCTGTGCTATAGATAAGAGTGAATAAACAGCTGAGTCCCAACACCAAAATCTGTGTCTCGTGCTTCAATCCTGACACTGAGTGAAGGCAGAAGACAAAAGAAGCTAGCCACGAGTGCGTGCAGCCACTAATCCACGTGCTGTGCTGTAGGTGGTGTGCAAGTACATCGAGGAGCCGGTGCTGTTTGAGCGTGAGGACGTGGGGCTGGTGAAGTTCGACGTGCGCTACGTGGTGCTGCTGCGCTCCGCCCGGCCCCTGCGGCTCTACAGCTACGACGTGTTCTGGCTGCGCTTCTCCAACAGGTGCTCGCCGCCCCTCGCAGTGTGCACCTGCTGGAATTGGGTACCTTGGAAACTGAGTTGTTGTTCTGTTCCTTAGGGCGTTTTCACTTGATGACTTGGATGACTATGAGAAGCATTTCACCGTCATGAATTATGCTCCTGGTGTGACATTGAAACAGGTAAGCAAACAGCCCAAAACACTTCCTCACCTTTCTGTTGGTAGAAAATCTTCTGGTGCCTGCTCTGTGGCTGTTAGCAATAGTCTATTTCACATCCATTTCAACAGGGTGTTCAAAGTACCTGAAGTCCTAAGCAAATACTTTTCTAGACTCTTTCCCCTTTCCCCCAGTCATCAGTGGTTATCTAAGGTAATACAAACCTGCATTCTAAATAGAGCCCACACTGGTAGAGGCAGTAAAAGAATTATAAAAAAATGACAGCTTGTTGTTGTCA
Organism: Cinclus cinclus; assembly: GCF_963662255.1. Classification (NCBI taxonomy): domain Eukaryota; kingdom Metazoa; phylum Chordata; class Aves; order Passeriformes; family Cinclidae; genus Cinclus; species Cinclus cinclus. The sequence goes on from NC_085049.1 coordinate 25,002,352, forward strand.
AAGCCTTAGGGTGATCTTTTGTAACAAGAAATCCTGGAACAAGGAAGGTATTCAGGAGCTGTCTTAATTCCCTAGTTCTCTACTTGCATTTGTATGAATGGCAAATATATTTGATGTCCCATTCTCTTGTCATTCCCAACTTTTAGGTGCACTGTGAAGACTTTATTCCTCTGTTTGAAAAACAATATCCTGAATATCCTTGGACAACAGTACAAGTAAGTCAGCAATTCATATTTCTCATGTAAATGTTCATTATCTGTTTGGGTTTTTTTTTTTTTTTTTACTCAGCATACCAGCTTTTCCAGAAGTGTCGGGTTGTTAGGATTTTTTTTTCTCAGAAGACATATTTCATGTATATCAGTTTCACAAAGGAGATCATATGTTAACCTTTACTTCAGAACTTGTTGTAATTTGCCCTCAAATACTTGCTTGTTAGAGAATTGTATTTTATAATTTAAGAATTTTATTTTGTGATCACACTATGATAATTCTTTATGTTGGACTTAGCAATACAGCCAGTCCAGACTCATCTCAAGTGCAGAGTTTCCTGCTGCTGCCCCAGCTTCTCTGTGTTAGCAGCCTTGCCAGAGCCCTGTCCCTGCGCCTTGCACAGATGACTTTTCACAAGAACACAGATGGTTCTCTGATTCCAGGGCATCTTTTGACTGTAAAAAGGAAGCTCCAAATACTACAGTTCCATAAAACATGAAGGAAAGCAGATGAGGACCCTCTCATTGGTTTTAATTTTTCCTGTGATTTGTGCTTGAAAGAAAAAGCTGAATGTGAAGAGCTGGTTCAGAAACATGCACAAAACAATTCTTTCAGTCTTCCATATTTATTAGGAGCTGAAAGAAATAGAGTGAATGATAGCTGAGCCTTTCTATGTGCATATTTATTCAAAAGTGCATAAATTATCCAACTGTGACTTGATTTCCATAAATTAATTCACATTTGTTTTAACTAGACCCTCGTATTCAATTAATGATACTCGGAATATGACAGGTTTTAAAATAGTCTGGAAGAGACTACACGGGGTGAAAAGAGAGATGTCAAAATACATCCTGTAGATTACCCAAAGTAGTACAGTGTAGAGAAAATAGAGGGAATGGTTCACCGCAGCATAAATTCAATGCTAAAACTCACATCTGTGTGTTGTTCTTCCTGATTTATTTCACTTTGATTGGATAGCTGTTTTTCAAAATTCCTATGTAGTACATTCTGAAAATTTCCACGTCTCCCCCACCCTTCTTAGGGGTATAAATGGGTAGAAGATTTTTCATGGCAGAACAGAACAAAACAAAGCTAGAATACAACTGAATAGGCAGGGGGAAAGCCAGAACTTCACAGTTGTACTGCTGGTCTTCACAGAACTCTCCTAGGGTTTTCTTTTTACCCTCCTCTACACATAAGTGCAATACTTGGCATAATGCCTCAGGAGGTTAATTCTGATGTTAAATGCACTATTTCCAGGATTACCATAGTATTCATTGGCTCCCCAGAAAAGTCCATGGATATTGCCAGGTGTGTTTTTTGTGTTGGCATTAGGTCTAAATGCACATTTGGAAGCCAATACTGTGCAGATTTTCTGTAGTGCAATTGATACAAACAGTTTAAAACACTGCATGAATGAAGTGATTAGAAACATGTGTGTTGCTTTTATGGAACCTCACTCCTCATTCAGACACCTTTTCCTGTTATTAGGCAAGTATTTTTAAGGCATTTGCTGAATTGTTCCAAGTTGCTTCGTCTAAACCTGCCCCTCTTGGTATCTGCGATTATCCATCATCAAGAGCAATATATGCCATTGACTTGATGCTTAAGTGGGACACCAGCAGAGATGGTGAGAAGCTGCTTTATTTGAATGTTGAATCGTTTATGTTTGTGGACCTTTTCAGAAGTCTATTTCTTCTAACTTGTACTGTTTCTCAAGCAATGTGAGCTGTGAGCTCTGTGCCTCCCATTGACACCTGAAGTTGCAAATCTGCGGGGATGGCGTCTGCTGTGCTTAACAGGAGTGATGGAGCAGCTGCCAACTGCTGGGCTGCATCATTGCTTCCCTGCTGCTGGTGTTCTCTGTTTGGAGGAAAACAGAGCAAAACAGCAGAGGGGAAGGGGGGAAACCAAAAGAATCCAATCAAACCACCACACACACACAAAAACGGTAAACAAATGTCTGAACTACCCAACTCTCTATGAAAACCTTGGAGACATCTAATTTCCTGTGGCTTCCAGGTTTGGTAATAATAATAATTATTATTGTTGTTATTATTACACAGTGCCTATTACAGCAGGGAAGCAGTAACAGCATTGCAGTGCTGTTGATGTTCTCAGGGCTGACATTCAGCTGTTACCAAGTCGCTGCAAGAACATGTGAGTGAGGCTGCTTCATGTTACTGCCACAGCATGGCTGACTACCTGAATCCTTTCTTTGAGGCAGCTGTGGAGGACTCTAGCAAAATCTGCCAGACAGACTGAATAATTTGTTATCTCACTAGGAGTGTCAGAAATGTTATGTAAATGTGCCTGACACAGACATGTTTCTTGTAGAGGAAAAAAGTAGCAGAGGCACCAACACAAAGAGAACTGCAAGGGATTGAACAGAGCTGAGCATACACTCTTTTTGTCATACTGGATTCTCTGGGACACAGGAGAAGTTGATTGCCCGTGCCCAGGTTTGCCTGCAGAGCAATTAGATGTTGTGTGTTGGGTGAGTGCCCCGTGGCTACTGCTGCAGGGACTGATTCTGTGACGATTGAGTTGCTTTCATGGAGGGAAATTATTGAAAATCAGGAGGTATAAAATGGAGCCTTTGCTGCTTAGGTGAGGTGGAAAAAGGGGTTGAATGTGGTTTGCTACATGCATACTGGTGATCCATTCTTTCACTTGTCCCAGAGGTGTCCTGAATGGGAGAAGCAAGGCAGCTCACAAACATTACTAGCTTGAGAAAATCTACTGTAGTAAAAGAACCAACCTCACATTACATGCCTGGCTGAACATGATCTGTACAGGTCCCTGACCTTTTGAAGGTGAGAGGTGGTGCCAGTGTCAGTGCTGTAAAGCTGTGGGCAGCCTGTGGTCAAAGAGATTCATTGCTCCTGTGCAAAGCAGAGTAGGATTTACTTATCCATCAGAAGGCTGTTCCCTCACTTAACAATCTCAGCATCAGAGGTGAAATAAAATCCTTTGGTTTTCTCTGCACAGAATGCATTTGATGCAGAACTGATGAAGTTTTAAGAGAAAATTAAATTTCCTGACTTCCTTTAGGAGTTGCATGAAGTGGCAGATGGGGGTGGCTGCAATTAAAGGAACAGGACTGCTAAATACCTAGGAGGTTTAAGAAAACAAGCTTTGTACTGAAATGTGAAAGGAGAAGCAAAGTTTCCTTGAAGATGTTGGAGACTGACAAGCAGAATAGCTGATTCAGGGAGATTTTGAATGTTTTGAATGGCTGCAAATTCTCATTCCAGAAGAGGCACTGAATAGTACAGTGGTTGCTGTTGTTGCAGAATCTGTTGGATAATTGTCCTCTGGATAATGATGGTAGAACATACTCCTGTTCCTCTAATAAAAACCAACTCACTGAAACAAAAACACTCTACTGGCTTGACATTTTGGGTCACAAAAGATGCTTTTCCCAGTCATTTTCTATAATTTCTGGATTAAAAACAAGTAGTGATTTGGGATCTCTCTAGAACTTGTATTAAGCAGCAATGTTTGTGTTTGCCTTGACAGGGAAAAGAATTATGCAGCCTCAGATCTTGGAGGTGAACTTCAATCCTGACTGTGACAGAGCCTGCCAATACCACCCTACCTTTTTTAATGATATCTTCAGCACCTTATTTCTGGATGAAACAGACAACTGCCATGTGACACGCATTGTCTAACAAGATACATGACTCCATCAATTTTCTTCTCAGATATGCTTAACAGCAAGATTTATATTTCAGTTCTGTGAGCTGCTGATGCAACTGTTTTTCTATACTGATCAACAGGAGAAAAAAATTGTATCAGAAGAATATGCATATACTGTATGGATAATCCCTTTGTCTGCATAGTCCTTGTCTTGCTTTGTTCTTTCTGTAAATCATCGGTGTGTGTTGACAAAGTGTCTTGTTTATTGAATATTGAAGACCTCAGAGTAGGACTTGTTTTTCAAGTAGTTTGATTGCTTGCTTGCTGGAAAACATTGCACAAGGTCCTTGTGTCAACATTAAAACTATAGTTTACTAAATCATATTGGGGTTTGTATGTCCCTTTCTTATCTACTTCTCCTAACAAAGGTCTAAAATGTTCTGGTGGGTGGGAAATAATACTATAGTATTAATAATAGGGTATTTCAATGCAATGAACTGTGGAGTTAATGAGACTAAAGATTTTATGGATCTTCCCATTTTTCTTATTTACCCACAAAAATATAGAATAAACCCCACAGCATTTAGGAACCTTGTACTGTTGGCTGTCATCCTTAGCCTGCCCCTTAAAGAAACCAGATTTTTGAGGAAGTGAGCAGGAGGCAATGTCTGGAGCAGCACAGGAAGGCAGAAGCCTAAAGGAATGAAAGGAATTTTGGAAACTCTGCTAGAAGCCCAAACAGTCTTTGGACTTCAAAGTTTAGGGTGTTTGGCAGCAGGGTGCCCATTTGAAATGAATAATTTCTAATTTTCCCCAAATCAGGGTCACTTGGAGATTTTATCATTCAGCGATTTTATGTGCAAGCTGCAAAAAATTCTGCTGTCTGTCATGAGATATATATTGTATGGGTAGTAATTATTTAAGGTGGTTTGCCGCAATTAGGATATGTTTGAGAAGAAAGTACAGTTATGAAATTGTGTAAATGTTCTAAACCTTGCTTCAAACTTTTCAAACATGCAGCACGTTATCCCTCATGATCAGGAATATAAAGGAGTATTTGAGGCTATTTCAGGCTGGTCTGCAGGAACCTGCTCTGTTCCACTGATTAGAGCATAGGCTGGAGAAATAAACTTGGGAAAATCCAATTGCTGTGCAGGTGGGGCAGAAGGGAGAGCATGGTTGCACAGCCAGAAGTGATGCTCACACCATGCTGGCCTCCTGCTCAGGGGCACCCAAACTGGTTTGGTTCCTTACTCACATTTTACTAATGAAATGTTGTGACTCTCACAGTTTCTTTACAAGTGCTCTGAATTTCCTGGTTTGTCTTGGCCATTGCAAAGGTGAGAAGAGATGAAGGGGCTGTCTTTGAGGCTGTAGCATCCTGCTGCCTTCAGTGTTTTTCTGCTCAAAACAATTTAAACAATACCAGCAAGGAACCAAGGTTATAAAGTTTACATGTAGTTTAATGCATTTAGCTGAATGCATGTACAGTTCTTCAAAGTGCGGAAGCACAAATTGTTAAAAAGAGCTTGTCTTAAATGTTTCCAGAGTACAACGGCCAGAAGACAAATACCTGATGGCTGTAGTGGGACACATCATAGCACAAAAGCATTGTGCCTAGTGGTAAATACGAAAGATTCAGACCACAGTCATGCCTGTCGCTCTTCAGAACACCTTTCTGGAAACTAAGTTAGTGTGAGGCTGGATTTCTTCCTTTGAACATAAGGAAGTTTGATTTCCTGCTTTCTTCTGGTAACAGTTAAAATGCTGTTGTCATGTAACATATAATACTGCAATATGGCACTTAACCACTTTTTAATCAAGACTTTTAGTTTACTAGGAAACCCAGTCATACACAATCCTTTGTGGCTTGCCTAATAAAGTTGTATTTGTTTTGTCAGCTTGTAATTACCAAAGTAATGGTAGCAGTAGTTCAGCTAGAATTAAGGCCATAACTTTTTATATAGTTATTGAGGGGGAAAAAAATGGTTTTGGCTGAAAACTGCTTATTCAGGTTTTTTCTTGTTGCAATTGTCTTTCCAGATCCGATAATTGAGTGCAGAAGCCAAGCTTAGCCAGGCTAAATAAGGAACCATCAAATAAGCTGCTGTTTTGTTGATGTTATACCAGGAAGCAGTGGTAGCTGCTGCTGTACCAGTTGTAAGCAGGAGAGTCACCAACCCCTGAAACAGAGAAGGTGGTTAGTGTTGTTTTTACTCATTATATTTCCTGTGTGTCACTCTTTCCACCTAGCTCTGGCACCTGTTCCATCCCTCTGCGAGTTAAATCCTTCTCAGAAAACAAGCCAGCAGAAAAAGATTATAGATTTCTGCTGAGTTACAAACCACTTCAAGTCATAACACAAGAAAGGGCATTACATTTGGGAGCAGAGAGGGAGAGTGAAGTCTCTGTCACCCATACCCTCTTTAGTGGGCAGTGAGACACTTCCCAGAGTGACTTGGAGCAAGCAAACCTGTCCAATTTGTTCATGTCACCTGAAGAAATGAGGTGTGAATAAATCTGTGGTGGATTGCAGTGTCTTTCCCTGTTACAGCATTGCATGTACAGCTAGAGAACCAGGCAAATATTTTCTATTTTTTATTACCAATTCTTATTTTTGAGGACAATTGAACTGTTTCTCTTCAGAGAGCTGCAGAAAATGAGTCTTTTCTAAAAGGGGTGTTAATCACCTGAATAATGTTATTACTGCTGTTTGCCAGAGAGACCTAGGAATTGCAATAAGGTATAAATGTTTATGTTTCCTAAAAACATGTCACACAAAGCTCTTACCAAAGGCTGTCAGAAACTGTTTGAAATCTATTAATTTAAGGATGGTCTAGATCTGTAAATTCTCTCAGGTGGCTGCTGGCATGCATTAAAGAGAATTTTAGAGAAGTTCTGCAAGCTGTATTTTGTATTCAGACGCATTTTCAGAGAGAAAAGATTATGACACAAACCTTTCATGCTAATATCTTGTAAATAAGAGTAGGAACCTTTGGTTTGAAAACTTAATATTTCACTTACCCATCCCATTTTGTGAGCTCCAAAAAATATGGGAGTCCATGCCCAGTTCAATGCCAGGTTCCCTGCATACAGACCCAGAGGAACCACTGACTTCTCATTGAAGCCCCCCAGTTCCTTCCACACCAGGTAGGAGCCATATCTGCAGAAAGCAAAGGGGAAGTGTCATTCACTACACTGTTCAAAGCTACTACACATTCTTGATCAATGAAATAACTTCAGTGCCAGGCTCTAGATTAATTGGAGAGATTTAGATATCAGGCCCTACTTGGCAAAGTAACTGACAGTAAAGGCTTGATCAGCTGCTCTGGATAACAACATGAAGAGTAAAAAATTCCAATCGTGCCAGAATTCTCACTTTTAAGTGCATAGAAGCAGATCTACTGCATTTCAGTCTTTAAAAAGAATGCCTTGTTGAAATGGAAACAAGTCTAGGATGCAAATAGTGAAGAAACTTTACTTTAGTACCGGGACATGGTATTTTAAAGATTTTTTTTTTTAAATAAATGAAAGCCCACTTCTGAAGTGGATTAAATGAATGGCATTGAGTGGGTTCCCAAAGCAGAGTTGAGTATGGGGAGCAGGAAGAGCCCTTTAGTCATTTTCATTACTTTCACAGGGACTGAACAATGCAGCTTTGCTCTTTCGGCAGTTTGATTGCAGAGAATAATGAAGACAAGGTTTGGGCAGGGTAAGCATCAGAAACTTCAGTTTCCTAAGTGATTTCCAGAGCACAGCATGGACTTACACTTGTTCATATGTCTAACTTCAACTTCAGACCAAGATCATGATGTACAAATCTAAGGAAGCTGTGTCAAGAAAGGAAGGTAAGCTTATTAAATCTTGCTTTTAGTTATTTGTTGCTTTCCATATATTTAAGCGATTCTGGAGGAATGAAGTATCTTGGTCATTCAAGGAATGTGTGTGCATGATGGATTAGAGAAGGCTGGCACTAAGAATGATCTTTTCACTGGGCTGGATGTATAATACATAAACAAGACCTTAGGATACACTGATTCTGCTATTACCAAAATGGATAAACTGTCACAATCTGGACCTTTTTAAGGTATTTAACTTGCATCACTATCCAGATTCGTGGTGAGGAATCCAGACACAGGGTTACAGATTGTGCAATCAACTTGAAGGAAGTTGGGAAAGCCACCCCCCAGCTCTTTTCTCCTTGATAAAAAGGCATGTTTTTATTCACAGGTCAGTAATGATCTCATTCAAATGTTAAATCTTCAAATACATAAGTATTCCACTTTAAGTTAAAAAGTACAGTCTGTATGAGGAGAAAGAAATGAGAATATTGGTGGGGAGGGACAAGGGCATGAGGCTATAAAACTTACAAAGCTTTTGTGGAAAGAAAATGAAATCAAAATAAGAGAATGTGGAAGTGCCAATCTAGCATTCAGTTTCATCCATTGCGTTATTGAGCTCTATTAGAACAGTTCTAATTTTCCCCACCCCTTTTTTAAAAAGTTTCTTAAAACTACTGAAGGACATGCTTAGAAGAAATAACAGTGCTGCCTTGCTTCACTGTTTCCAGCTTGGCAGGTCTTCCCCTCAGAATGAATGAGGAAAGCAAATTAATGGCAACTTTTTGAGCTCCTGCTTTTGATGTGGATGCTTGTGCATACAGAATGTCCTATCAAACCCACACACAACTCCCAAAACATGTTTTTACCTGTTAAAGAGGCAGCTTGACACAGTTTCTTACAAATATACAGCCACAGGAATACAGTCATAGTCCTCTGGTTCAGCATTATAACAAATGCAACTTTGAGATCAGGTCAGTGCCTTAATACAGTGTGAAAAACATACCCCATAGATGTATAGAGAGTTCCCCAAACAGGAGCAAACACCCAGTTAGGTGGACACCAGGATGGCTTCTGCAGAGTTTCATACCATGTTGGGATTTCCCTTTTGGTTATATTACTTCCTAAAAATCCTCCTGCATGTGGCAGGAGTGTGAAGCCTACTGCTGGGGCCCAGGCTGGTACCACTTCCATTGAGACAGTGAACCTGAAACAAAACCAAACACTGATTGGCAGAGAACTTTTAAAATGCATCTGCAGAAGTTTCCATTTTTAACAGGTTTTTAAAATAGCTATGTCAGATCTGATCCACAGCCTAGTGTTGTCACTGTGAGAGACTGCAGCTGAAATTAATGGATCTTATACCAATACACATGTAAAGGAATCTGTCCCTGGGAAGGGGGGAGCCAGTGGGAAGTGGGGCCTTTACTTCCCTCTCAGCTGAGTGCATGGAGATTACTGAATCTTACTATAGAACTATCCTCACCCATAAGTATGGCAGAGGAATAAAGCAGTTTGATGTTATATGAACAGCACTTGGAAAATAAATAAACGCATTAAGAAGTGTGTATTTCTGCATTCCCTCAATGAAGTGGCAGAGCCAAGGAAGAAAAGAGCATGTGCTTTCCTGGGAAAGCATTTCAAGCAAAATAATGTGAGTTGTTGTCTGCAGGATGCTCAGTGGGAGCCAGAGGGATGTGAATCAGTAGCAGACACTTGAGAAGCTGCCTTGGAAAACAAACACCAGGGAAGACAACGAGAAGGTAAGTACTTAAACGATGTTTTGCTAAACAAGGAAGGCGATCGGCATACATGGGGAGTACACGTTTGGCTCCTTCATGAAGCATTCAATCAGTTGCAGCAATTGTAGCTGCCAAGCCTATTAAATTTGCCTACAGAAGTAGGGATAAGTACTGCCTTGCTCTGCTAGACCATGCTGCTTTAGTTAGGGTACAGGCAGCAGGAAAACCAAGCAAGCAAGGAAAGAGGAAGAAGCTTCATTGCAGATTTTCTGGCCAAAAGCCAAATGCTGCAGAAGAGCTGTGCTTAGTTTACTGAAATGTAAACATTAGAGCTAGAATTAAAAAAAAAGGGCAGAACTGAAAGATATTTTCTCAAATATACAGTAGGTAAATACACCGAATTCCTGTTCATCTGTTATGCAGGAGATTATGAGAAAATGCAGCAGTAGGGAAAGAGCAACTGCAGAAGGCTCAGGAGAGAAAATGAAGTTTTAGATCAGTGAGCATTTCAGACGCTTGTCAGACAAAAGTGCCATATTGATACTATCTTGGCTGTTGACTTTCCCTGGACTTCAAAGCTTCTATTGCTATAGTCATGACTGCTGGGATGAGGAGGCAGGGAGTGGGGAAGAGGAAATCCTACTTGTGGCAGATGTGCTTTAACTGATAGGAAATGGCACAGATGAGGTTGCATTGTCACATCTCTGACCCAGTGAATTTCTGTTTGGACATCGGGGTAAGCTTGGGCCGCAAGGGAGTTCTTGCACTGTGGTTTTGTCCCTGCAGTCAGGGCTCTGCCCACACTAATTTAATGTGAGATTTCAGTGGCTGGGACCACAATGCAATTTGCATGGGATCAAGAGAAATCTTGGTGATAGAAGCAGAAGTGAGGCGAAGTGAGCATAGGAGGACTGGTAAGGCACACAGGATGAGAAAAGTTGAGAGGGGAAAACAAGAAAGGGCAGGTAGGCCAGGGCTGTGGACTTAGGGGAAGTTGGCAATGAATAGAAATATACACAAAAAAAAGGTAGCAGACAAAGCCATCAGAGATACAAGTCAAGGTCAAAAACAGAACAAAAGACTGAATAGGTGGGGGAAAAAAATAGGAAAGGATTCAGAACTGAGGCTGGGGAGAAGGATAATAGGGAAGACAATGTGGCACTCTGTGATAGGATCAATTAGGTCTTGGGTGGAGGATGGACAAGGGAGGGAGGAAAAATCTGCAGTGCTCATTGCTGCCATACTTCTGCCTAGTGGATTCCACTTATGAGGACGCATCTTAAGTGGAGTAGAGGAGTTCCCCTGTTCTCCTGCACTTAGATCTGTGCTGTTATTTCCCAAGGAAGCAGGCTGTCATCTACCTTGTGCACTACTTGTCATCCCCACTAACAGCATGAAAGGCTCTGCTTTTACTGGGATGTGAAGCAATTGCCACGTGCAGGAGCAACAAGATGTGATGGAACAAGAGCTCTGAGCACAAGCATTCTCTTTGGCCTTCAGATGAGTAATTCCCAAAGGTTAAGTTAGAAATTAAAAGTTAGTAAGATGTCACTAATTTTTAACCCTTTTGCTTTGCCTACAGGGAGGCCAGGCTTAGCTCTCTGTACATGCTGTGATACATCCAACTCCACTGTGGCTGCCAATACTATTTTTTCAAAAGTGATAAGCAAGAGCCCAAAGGGTTTTATGCTTTATTTGGATGCTAACAATATAAGGGTGGTTTCCTTGCAGCACAGAAACTCAAGTTTGTCAAGGGTTCTGTCAGCTTCCTCCCAGGGAAAGTCTGAAAGTGTTCTGCAAGCTGACAGTGCTAAATACTACAAAACTGAAACAATACTGCTCTGTGGCAGTCTTTAGTGAATAAATTATGTACCCATGCATGCTGGAGGAAGAACACTGAAATAATTCTTAAGAGAAAGAAATCCAGGCAGGCAAAAAGAAATAGGGAAGGCACAAAGCAAAGAAATAAGAGAAGTGAAGCCACTCATGCACAGCAAAGGGGAGGAAATAGAAATTAAGAGACTGAACATACTGGCTGGAATTGGATATTGCTGTCCCAGTCTTTTAACTACTATTACTACTAATTAATTATATGCTGTGTTTTCCAGTAGTGTCTCTCTGGATTTCCCAAGCATGGCAAAATTCTGTCTTGCAAAGAGAAGGAGGGACAAAACCATGCAGCAAGATGTGCTGGCAGCAGGACCACAGCTGTCCATCAGCAGTGGGAGTCCCTGTGTTTTCATTCACAAGAAATTAAATACTAGTATCAACTTTACATAAAAAGCAAAGGTAAGTCAGAAAACAGCATGGAAGAGGCCACATCTGTCTGTCTCTAGTAACCTGATGTAGGTCTTTAGCAAGACAATGAGTAAAAGTCAAGGAGGCACTGGAGAGTCAGTGCATTGGCCAGTGCTGCAGTCTTTGTTTACCTGTGCAGTACAAGAGCTGTGCAATGTTTACAGAACACCCTGTACATTTTCTAAAAGTAATGTAAGCACAGAGGTTCATTAGCCCTGCCTTCCTTTCAGTGTACAGCTGATGATCTGAAATGAATTGGTGAGAACTTACACACCACAAACTTGCTAACACAGCCCCACTGGCTGCAGCAGCATTACTCAACCTAGAAATAATAACTACTTTCCTAATCATATCCCAGCTCCAGGGTGAGTTGCACAATATTCTTGCACCCTCATTTCCATATTGAAGAATGCTGGATGTCTGTGAATGATATCTACAGCATGCCCAGCAGATGTCTGTCACCAAGAACCACCAAGGTTGGAAATATTTTCTTCTCACACACACTTAAAATGTTTACTTCTTTTCCACGTCTTATCTCTGCCCTGCAACATATTCTTCATCATGCTGCCCCTTTTCTGTTTAGCCCTAGTGTGACCTCAGGCAGTTTCAACAGTGCAGTGAGGGCTGCACTAGGCCACTTTACATACATATTAGAATAATTATTCTAGATAACGAAAACATCTGATTTACCCAAAGTTGGTTCCAGCTACATAAAGTAAAAGGAAAATAAAGGGAAAAAAACCACCCAAATAATTAACCTTGCTGCCCACTGGGCTTCTCTGTTGTTTTTCTATGGTGACATAACATGAAGAAAAAACTAACAGAAGCTTTCTGTGTCCTCTTCCTGGAAAAGGGGATGAGGAGCTCTGTAGGTGGGATTAGATATATCATGACAGAGCAGCTGGATTGCTTCAGCCTCATGAAAAATGAACTAAAACACTTCTTTGTCTTGAGGAGGTCTCTGAAAGAAGGTGCCTTTCCCTCCTTGGGGCACTCTGTCAGCAGGAAGGAGAAGGTAGGTAGGAAAGGAGAACTGCTTTCATCCCATTTTCTTATACCCCTGTGCTGATAAAACTTCTGATTAGTTCCCTTCTTGTGCAGCTTGGGGCTGGCTACCCAATCACATGGGGCTTAAAAATCACATTAAAAACACAAAGGAAAATCTCCCAGCAGGGCTAAATCACCCTGGCAGCCCTGGGGTTCCCAGTGCTCAGTGTTTGGAGATGGACTGACAAAGCTGGGACCATACCAGGCAAGGGGGTCCCCAAGACTCCTACTCCCCCTCTCATCCCCTACCATATGTTTTTTTTAAGGGCAAATAAGGCTCTTCCCAGGTGTGAGAGACAGCATGCAAATTTTCCCCAGGAAGAAAGCTTCTTCCCAAGATAGCTGTCTGAAAAATTAGATAACTTACTTAATTTATATTGATAAACTATTTATGTGTGTTGTGATTTTAATTCCTGGGAAGCTGCAACACTAAAATCAAATTTATATTTAGAATATACAGTATTTATTGAAGACTATAATGCAAGGTGTACAGATGGAAAATAAATTCTCACTGCCCAGGTTGCACTTCTTTCAAAGTGGCAGAGCACAAGCTGTGCAAATAAATCTGTCATTTATTCACATACAGGGAACTGAAATGCATACTGGAGCAAGATCTCTGCTGGGGGAATTTGCCATTTACTGCTCCATCTCTTCTCATGACACCTATGTTACATGTAGAGGCAGCCATGGGCTGGGATATGGTCACATGTATGTCATATATCTCCTCTGTATCCATATATTTCAGCTAACTTGAGCAGCTCCCTTCTGGGTATTTTACGTGGAGGCTGACACAAATGGAAGAAATCATCTTACAAAATAGCACAGAGAATAGAAAAGTGAGAAAAATGTCTCACCGTGATCCTTTGGAACGGGCCCAAATAAAAAGTCAACATAATTTCTTGCTATTGGTACACATTTTCCTTCTCCCAAGCTGCACTTAGAGCAGCTTGGTTTTTTTACAGTCTCTTTTGTTGAGCTGCTCTGACTCAATGCTTGATACTGTTTCATAACCTTACTTGATGCAAAGTCGTTACACAATTGCAACTCCCGCACGGCAACTTTCACTTTTTAAAAAATAATCTTGTCGTTGGACGTTCAAATTACACTACTGTGTATTTGGGGCTGATTTATAAGTATTACTCAAAAACTCAAAATTGAAACCCAACCCCTTTCTTTTCGGCGACTTGAGGAAGATACCTTTTGTTAGTTAAATAGCAGCGTGAAAACTTCTCCGGAGAGCGAATGTGCCTCGTGTGCGCGGCAGAGCCGCCGATCCCTGCGGGACCAGAGAACGGGCTCTGCCTTTCTGCTGTGCGCGCACAGCTGTGAACCACTGACAAGCTCGTGTGCCGGACAGAAATTACGAATAAGCTTTCCAGCTTGGTGTGTTATGATTTTGTGTTTGTGGGTTGGGGGTTTTTTTGTTTGTTTTTGGTTTGGTTTTGTTTGTTTGTTTGTGGTTTTTTTTTTGTTTTTTTGTCTTTTTGTTTTTTTTTCTGCAAAGCACTTCCTATGCTAAACTCCGGCACAGAAAGCCGTGTTTGCCCAAGTCGTCTCTGACCGCGAGCGGCGGCGCGGTGCCGCCCCGCCCATCTCTATCCGGCACCGCAGGTCCCGTCCTGCCCGGGGGAACCGGCACGGGGCTGTCGTGGGCAGCGGGGAGCGGGATCGCCCCCCTCAACCCTCTCCGCGACCCGCGGGAAGCCGAGGGCAGCGCTCCGGGAGCGCCGGGACCCGCGCGGGGGCTGGGGCGGGGTAGGGCGGCCCCTCCGGCGAGGCAGCCGGGCCCTGCTGAGGGGCTGCACCGCCCCTCGGGCTCCCCGTCCCGTCCCGTCCCGTCCCGTCCCATCCCGTCCCGTCCCGAGCCGAGCCGCGCCGCGGGCAGCACCGGCGTTACCTCCTCCCCTGCCGCGCTGCTGCTGCCGCCGGTCGCGCCTGCTCTGCCGGGGCAGCCAAGCACCGCCCCCGGGCCGCGCGGGTTCCCCCGCCCTGGGGCGGGCTGAGGCGCCTGGAGCGGGCCGGGCCCAGGGCGGAGCGCGGAGCTGAGGGCGGCGAGCGCCGGGGCGGCTCGACCGACCGCCCTCGTTCCCTCCTTCTCTCCCTCCCTCTCTCTCTTCCCGTCCCCTCTGCCCGGCCCGGCAGGGGCTGCCGGCGGGGGCCGCCCCGTTCCCGTGGCAACGCCCGTTCCCGGGCGGCGGCCATGGGCGGCTGGGCCGCGGCGCCATGGCGGCTTGGTGGCTGCAGCGGGCGCGGCGGCCTCCGCGGCGCTGCGCGGCGGTGGGGCAGCTCCCGCCCCGGCGCTGGGGACCGGGCGGCGAGCCTGAGCGACCTCCTGCAGAGCTCGGTGGAGGCCGAGGAGCCGGGCGCGGCGGCGGCGGCGGCGAGGCGGGAGCGGCGATGCCCCCGGGAGGGCACGGTGCTGCTCTTCCCCGGGCAGGGCAGCCAGTTCGTGGGGATGTGCCGCGGGCTGCAGCAGTACCCCGCCGTGCGGGACATGTACCGCCTGGCCGAGAAGGTGCTGGGCTACGACCTGCTCTCCCTCTGCCTGGAGGGGCCGCGGGACGCGCTGGACCGCACCCAGCACTGCCAGCCCGCCGTGTTCGTCGCCTCCCTGGCCGCCGTGGAGAAGCTCAACCACCTGCAGCCTGAAGTGAGCGGCCGCGTTGGGCGCGGGGGCCGGGCCGGGGTCGGGCGGCGGCGCCTCGGGCCTGCCCGCGCTGCGGCTGAGGCGCCGCTCGGCTCTGTGTCCCCGCAGGTCGTGGAGCGCTGCGTGGCGGCCGCCGGCTACAGCGTGGGGGAGTTCGCGGCGCTGGTCTTCGCCGGAGCCCTGGACTTCGCCGAAGGTGCCTGGGGGACGTGCGGAACTCCCTGCTAGGATCTCCCAGCCCGGGCCCGTGCTGTTTCCCAAGCGTTGCCTGTTCTCACTGTGTCCCTCCCGCTTTTTATTTTTAATTAGAGGACGAATTTTACTTTCTTACTCCCACTGTTCGCTTTAACGTGTGTAATCCGGCATTAAAAGCGTTGACGTTTCACGAGAGTGAAGAACTGCTCTTTCTTGCGCGCAGGTGCCCGCGCTCCCATTTACGCCGCATCTCTTGTTTCTCTCCGTAGCGCTGTACGCGGTGAAAGTGCGCGCCGAAGCCATGCAAAAGGCGTCGGAAGCTGTCCCCAGTGGAATGCTCTCGGTTGTCGGCCGGCGAGAGGCAAATTACAAATTTGCCTGCCTGGAAGCCCGTAAACACTGTGAATCGCTGGGTATAGAGAACCCCGTGTGCACAGTTTCAAACTATTTGTTTCCAGACAGCAGAGTCATTGCAGGACACTTACAGGTATTGCTTCAGAGTAACTATTCCTTCAGTTGAACTGAGCATTTCACTTTTTAAAAACTTTTACTTTGCACTTCCTTGTGGGTGTTGTGTACCACCTTAGTTTGTCCAAACAAAAGTTTGGACAAGTTTGGTGTGTGGGTTTGTTTTCCGGCATGTGTTCAGTTGTTGGGTAGGGAAAGGAATCCCCTTCTATCACAGTAAGTCTGATGAGGTGATTCTTGTGGGGTGACTGAGAAAACATTTGCTGTGCAAGACTCACTTCTTTCTCTCTTTTATAGGCTTTGGAGTTTTTGCAGGAGAATGCCCGAAAATACTATTTTAAACGTACAAAAATGCTTCCAGTCAGTGGGGCTTTTCATACCAGACTTATGGAACCAGCAGTAGAACCACTGGCTGAAGTCCTAAAATCGATTGAAATTCAGAAACCACTGTTCTGTGTGTATTCCAATGTTGATGGCAAAAAGTACATGCACTCAAAGCACATTGAGAAGCTGTTAGTGAAGCAGGTGGTGTCACCTGTTCTGTGGGAGCAGACCATGCACTCAGTGTATGAAAGAAAGCAAGGAACAGAATTTCCTTACACGTATGAAGTGGGGCCCGGGAATCAACTAGGAGCCATTCTCAAACAATGTAATTTAAAGGCCTGGAAACAATATAAACATGTAGATGCTCTGGAAGATGAGGAAGCAGTGGAGACTTAAATAAGCTTTTGAGAAAAATCCACACAACTTGGGTTTTTTTCTGATTTAAAACTTTGTGCTCCCAAAAGAAGAAGTCTTAAAAACATTCATGGCTTCTCACGATGTAAAGAGCACTACGTTTGTGATTGCAATGAACATTTTCTTTTAAGTTTCTCAGGTGTGGAAAGGGGAGAGCAAAGTTTGGCTCTTCCATCTGTGTCGGGACTGCAAAGCTGTCAACAAAGAGGCCAAGTGGTGTTGTTTGGCCTCAATCCTCAATCCTGCAAGCAACTTTCCCTCTTGAGGTTCTTTCTGGTTTTTTTTTTCTTTTGGTTGATTGGTTGTTTTCTGGGGGAGTTTTTTGGGTGTGGATTCAGGTTCTAGTTGGTAGCCTTGGCTGTCTGGTGCAGGGATCTTCAGGAATGCAGGGGTTGTTGGCTCCAAGTTGTGTCGGGTTCTGCTCTGGGCTGGAGGGTGCATTTAGAGGAGCCATTTGTTGGAACAGCTTTCAGTGTGTTGATGTTCCTCTTTTCTTATTCAATTGACTTGTGGGGTGTTCATCTATGTAAAGTTCTCTTACTTTGTGTTCACATTGCCAGGTAGCAGCTGAGTGAGGCCGATGATGTTACTAGAAAAATTATTTTCTCAAGGTTAAACTATAAATAAACTATGAAGCTTTTCTTGCTATTTTTAATGCTTTGGGGTGCATCATTATTGGCTCTGTCCACATGTGGATGAAGTAACTTTCCCTTCATTTGTCTAATGCCACATTGGTTGTGCTAAGTTACACAAGAAATGTTCACTGGGGGGAAAAAATGTTTAATAAAAATATTATGTTCATTTTCTGGCAGCAGAAATGATGAGCTGGAGAGCAGCAGGTTGTCCCAAACCCTCCTGTAAAAAGATTCCCATTTCCCAGTTTGTATTTTTTATTTTGGTATTTCATGCTGCATTTAACAGATATATAGAAAAAAAATCAGGATATGTTACTTAAATCAAATGACTGACAGCATCTTCAGTAAGGTATTTTGGAAATGCAGGAGAAGTTCCAATTACAAAACCAATCATTCTGTAATTTCACATTTATGACAGGGAGAGTGAATTAAAAACACCGGCCCTTATTATCATTGCTAAGTGGGCTGTATTATTAAACAGTTCTTTTGTGGACTGAAGCTGGCAGCTGTGCCTGCCCTTACAGTACAAATTCCACTTTTTAGCATGTGTAAACATTAACAGTTAATAAAATACTGAAGCATTTTTCAGCTTCACCATTCGACTGCTAGAGGCTGATGATTAAGGGTTGGAATAACTGTAAAAACTATTTCAGTGAAGACTCCTACATTACAGGTAAGGTGTTAATTATTCAGAAAAACATACCAAAGTCTTCAGTTAGAATTATTGGTTAGAATAATGCAACTAAATCCCATTCATAAGATTAAACACTGGATTGTCCTGTGTTAGAAGTTTCTGACCACACCTTGTAAAACCAAATGCAATGTTGATGACTTTCAAACCAGCTTTTATGGTAGTTGAAACTGAGCGTGGTATGTTGGTGGCACTCATTTTAGTGCTTTAAAATTTCTGGACTTTCTTTATTTAACCTTTCTGAGGAAATGTTGGAGACCTTTTTTCTATTTGTAGTGTTCTTGCTGTAATTTTGTTCCTCCCCCCCCATTTCACTTTGTTGTACACTTTGCTCGGAATTAAAGCTCTTTGGGAAATCCATGCTAGAAATCTCTTGTTTGCAAACCATTAGATAACCTTTGCACTTTTGTCAGCTGCAGAATGCTGAAGGGAAATCTGAATCCTAAGAGCATTCCTGAGAGTCTTGTGGGTTTTGTTTAATTAGTGGGAAGAAGGACCTGTCACCACTGTCAGGTATTTGCTTTTCTTTTGTGCAGTGGTTGAGCTGAGGCTGCTCCTCAGTGAACTTTGTGTCTCCAAAACCAGAAGCCAGAGGGAATCATTTTTTGTGCTGATGTTGCAATTTCTAGGAGCAGAGAAAGTGTAATGGAGGTCTTTATACCTCTGTATGGAGAGTGTTTAGGGCTTGGTTTTGTGTGTTGTCCATCAGCACAGCCTCACCTCACATGCACTGTAACACTGGCAGTGGCTGGGCAGAGAGTACCCAAGTAATTACAAATCCTGGATCTCTGTGTATTTCTTTAATGTGTTTGCTCATCAGTCCCCTCTGCTTCTGGAAACTGAATGTTTGAGAATGAGAAACCAGCGTGGCTCCTTCGCCTATGAACAAGCAGAAACAGGATGTGGAAGAAAATCAAGTGCCGTAAATGCTGTCACATATGAGGAAGTGTGCAGTGAAAAAAACCAGAATTAACATTGGCTCTCCTGAGTCACTGTGGGGCTGTGACTAGAGGACTAACTAACTGTGTTCCACAGGTGAAAGAGGACCCTGGCACTGACTGCTCCCTGGTACTCCAGCTAGTGCTGATTGCTGTGGCTTTGGATAGCATTTGCTTTGTGTTTCACTTGTTTCTTTGCTGGGATTGAATTTTGTATTCCTTGAGACTGTGTTTTGCCCCATACATGCTGGGTGATGACATTCCCCTCTCTTGTGATTCAAAGCCTTACATTATGGATTACAAGAGTGGGAAAAAGCAGAGTCACCCCACACAGCTCTTAGATGAAATAGGCAGCGAAGAGTCTCCTGTTCATCACTGCTCCCCTGTGCATGAAGGTTATTTATCTAGAAATAATTATTTGGTAGTATTAAATTGATTCAGCTGGGAAGAGTCAGTTTTTTCACAGCTGGTACTTTTATTACACATTAGTAGTTTGTTTATTAGACCCTCCTGATGTTAAACTTTACCCTTTACTAAATAATAACTTTACATATTTTCTTCTATCACACTGCTATTATGGAGCTAAACAGAGAAGTAAATTCACTTGTAAAACTTTGGTCTGTTTTTTGGCTATGTGGGACAACTTCTGGCCTGCGTGTGACTACAGTGCCAGGTGTGCTAACTGTGCTTTTCTAGAAAAAACCTGCCTGGCTGCTGCTGAAGGGCACATCAGCTTGAGAGCGTTTTGCAAAAACGTGACAGTGGAATATATGCTGCTGCTGCTGCTTGAATTTCTGGGGTATGCTGGAACCATCATCCTTTACATTCCTTCTTTGCCTGCTTTCCTTTGGCTCAGCATTTCAAGTCATTCATTCAAAGATATTTCAAAATCCTTTGCATGAAACAGTCAAATGAAATAGTCTTGTGGAGATTCATTTTTCTTTCTTCCAGAAACATTTTTTGAGAAGGGCAGTTAGGACCATAATTGGATTTAGGTGGCATTCCATTAAGAGAGGAAGCATGTTCCTCAATATGCTTAAATTTGACTTGATTTGGCATTTGTCTTCACTAAAGAGGCAAGAGACAAGACTTCACTTGTTTGATTTAAAGCAGAGATTTGAACTTGAAACTCCAACTTCTCTGATGAGTACTTAGTTCACAAATCCATTGAATATTGTAGTTTCCTGTTTGAAAAATATGCTAAGGGTAGGAGTTGCTTGTCTGGGCAAGAAACAGGTATCCCCTGTGCTGAGGGGAATGCCCAAACCACAGAGATGCACTTTCGTTTTCTCTCAGTGAGAGAGTCTGTAATGCTGGATACTGAAAACCAGCTTCAACAGCAAAGACAAGATGCACTCAGATAGATACATAGAAAGAATAACCAGGCACAAATGGGAGATGTTGAGAGAGGAAAAATTCAGCTGTGCCCTAATGGCCACTCATAGAGCCCAGGAGGGTGACACCTCGACCATCTCCATCCTGTAAGTTGTGCTCATGTTCCCCTCAGGCTTCTATTTCCCCCCAAGCACGTGCCTTGCAAAAAGACATGCATCCTCAGAGAAAAATCCCTTCTCAGAATACATCCAGTTCTTGGGGCTTTGTTGTGGGCAGCTCCTAGTTTTACTTTGAAAAGGGATAGAAGGTACTGCCATTAATGTGTGATAGCAAAGTCTTGGAAAATAAAGTAGACATCACTGCAGAAGGTTTGAAGCAACAATTTAATTTTAAAAAAGTATCATGGTTTTAGTCTTTGCTATTGCTTTTACAGTATTAAAATTTAAAGGATGGCCAGCATGCCTTCAGTTTCCACACATCCACAGTCTCTAACAAACTCATTTATAGGAAGTAGATGCTTGCATTAAAATAAACACAAAAAAGACAGAATTTCTAATCACCTGGAGTCACATTTCAAAACTAGCAAGTAAGGCAGTTATCCAGCAACAACCTCCTTATTTTACAAGTTTTTTCTTTAAAAAAGATATGAAACAGCAGTGACCCAGCACTAGCCTAGGTTTTAAATATTAAAGAGATTTTTAACAGTGTAAATTTGAAAAACAAACCAGCTGCCACCACTGGGGTGTTAGTGATGTCGGTCAGTGTCCAGCAATGACCTCCTGTTGTAATTCTACAGTCCATAATTCATGGCCCACCAAAAGGCAGCAACAAGCAAGGCTGCAGGCACCAGCTTCTGGCAGAGACACCTGACAGGAAGCCTGCAAGTCTGTGGGAAGAAAGGGGAAGGTAATTATAAATAACAAGCAGCAAAAAGAAGGTGCAAGGAAACTAAAAGAGTGCCCATGTGGGAGGTCAGCGTGGGCCTGAGAGCACGGTCCAGTTCTGCAGCACAAATGCAGAGAGGGGGTGAATTCTACTGGGGGCTCCAGCCACTAAAGAATCCTCCTCTCTTCTCTGGGTAAGTATTACAGGCAGCAGCTCTGCTCATCTCCCCAGAGAGACCCTTCCAGCATCTGGTAGTGGCAGGTGCTCCCCTCCGAACAGAACTCTGTGAGTTGTGTGGGATTTGGGCAGCATCCTCTGTCTTTACATGAGAAATTTCAGGCTAAAGAGAAAAAAACAGGGCACTGAGGAGCCACCAACAAACTAAGGGATAAACCCCAGCCTGAAGCCACATTATATACTTCACTCACTGACATTACAAGAGTCAGGTGTTGCCTACTTGCAACCAAGAAAGTGGGAGAAAAGGGAGAGAGCATACCCAGCCTCCGTAGCCAGTGATCCATTTTGTCCAGTTACTGCTCACATCTCCAAAGCTTCTTGTAACACTTTTAATAACATTCCATGTCTGGAAAACACTGATAGCAACCCTGATGATTTAAACAAAGCAAAGAAAGCATGAGAATAGAAAATTCATTCAAAGAAGTGGCAAATAAAATACCAACATTTAGGAAACAAAAAACAACCAAAACAAAACCCTAACAAAAACCTTAAATATATTCCTTCCTAAAAGTGTATCTATACATGTATATTTCTCTAAATATTTAGGAAGAAGATCTTTGAAATACAAAGATAATTTAGTTTCAGAATTAAGTGATCCAGTGACAGTCTTTGTGGTTGTTTCAAACTTAGAAGAGCATAACCCAGTGAGAGATGTTTATGTCTGATTAATCAGGACACCAATGCCACAGGCTCTCTCTGGAGTGTGAATCCAGCTTTGCTGAGGTATAAGGTGTAAAAACATGTTATATACAGATATATTTATACATTATGTTACACAGCTGTAACTGAATTGCATTCTGGTAGGTCTGCAATGAGTGACCATCGCCTCACAGAAGCAAGGAGAAAATAAGGTAGAGTATCTGGGGCTTCATACTTCAGCTGAGTATCTCATGTTAGGACACTTCTGCATGTTAGTTAATAACTATGCAGGACAACCCTTCAGCTCACAGCAGATAAAAGGCAGTTCAAACTAGTCCAGCTATGTTTTCTTGTATGTGCATGGGCAAATTATTGCACATGCAGTAACATGTTAACCCCACACTAGGCTGCAGGTCTCTCATCACTCAGTTGTGCTCAAAATTGTGTCTAAAGTTACTGTGCCTCTGAGGAATTTGAAACAGCAATACACTATTTAAGTATTTTCACTTTAAATGACTGTAGTCTGTGGAAACAGTTTACATTATTACAAAGCTTTTCCTTGTAAAACCAGCTGTTTTGCTTTTCTGTGTTCTGTATGAGGCAGTAGTAGCAGCAATATTTTTTTTTAATTTTGTGTACAGAAACATTCTTGTTTGTCTAACATGATTTTTAAAAGGATCTGCCAATAAGGTAACTTACACTCGTGTCAGGTGAAGCAGTGTTTCTTCTAATGTCCTGTGGTACCTCCTGTTAAATTCATCCCCGATCAGGGCCAGCTGATGGCCAACCTGAGTAGCTGAGCTGCAAGGCAGTCAGGATGTGCACATTAGAGGAGAACCCTGCAACAGCAACTCTTTAAAAGCACTCTGCAAATGTCGGGTATTGTTATTCCCCCAACAGCCGGGCTAAACTAGGCAAGTAAAAGTGAAATGTTACAGGTTTGTTTCCCATTATTTATTGGTTTATTGATTTAAGTATTTTATGCCCATACATGAGTGTTTTGATGTTTTCATAAGAAGCTGCATATTTGGCACTTTTGAAAAAATATGTTGATTTTTTTAGGTGTTTCATTTCTTTATAGGAGACAATGGGATTCAGGTTTGGGGTTTTTAATTTTCCCACTCCCTTCCCTTCCAAGTCAAAATATTGAAACTGCCTTCACTTCAAACCTTTCAAAATATTTCATCTTAAAAAAATGTTGGCTTTGTCATCCAACAGATTTACTCCAATGAGTTCCACTGTGCATTGTGGATCTCCAGCTACTGGGGGGTGCCCAGGTACAAACTGACCAAAACGTTAAGGCTTTTAGGGAGGTCCTGGGATATACAGAAACGGGAACAACATCCATGGCACATGTTGATGCTAAAAACTGGTTATGCTTTCTTGATGAAAATTTCCAATTGATTTAGTTTCTCTCATACACAGGTTTTTGTTCTGGTAAACAAATACAATGAATATACATTTTTATTTTAATTTGCATTTCTGCTGCTATTTGTTTACAAGATCTGCTGAATAGTAAGTAGGCTTAAGTGCTTAATTCTAGAGTCTGCTGAAAAAAAAACCCTTGGCCTTGGTTTGGTCAGTCCACCCACAAAAAAAAAAAAAATAGAAAAACCACGGAAAGGAATTTTCACAGATGGGGGAGAAAGGCAACCCCTGACTCTTGTACTGGAAAAAATGTATGTATGAGATTAAGAAAAACACAAGGCAGCACTACTAGTTTGTTGTAAGTGGCGCCTGGAGAATTATGTAAAAATGGCTTCTTCAGCTGCTTGCTGTAACAGGTGGGTCTCTAATAATGAGACATATCTGTGCCCCTGTGCAAGATAAAAACTTACAGACATTTAATGCAGCATAATCTTGCACAGTCAGTGTTAAGCACTACAGGTTATCTACACTTGCATCTATTCCATTTCCAGTACTATGCACTATGATTACTTGGCTTAGTGGTTTTCTGGAAAGTCTGGCACTTTGTATTTGGGGGAAAACAGAAGGAGTATTAATGTAGTGTGATACCTGATATCAAACTCCATTTGCTCTGTGGTGTCTGGAATTGTTTGGAGGTTACTGTAGGTTTCCTCTTCTGGTGCTCCATTGGGGTAGCTGGAGAGGACAAAGTGCCTGGGGGCTCTCGTGATATGAGACATTCTGCAACAAGTCATGAAAGACAACCCCAGGGTTTCATGTTATTCAAGGTCTTTTCAGTTTAGATGGAAATTGTTTAAAGTGCTCTTAAAGTTACTCTTTTTACTTCTCCAGTCAGAACACAAGTGTTTCTAAGATAACTATTTTAAGAGTAGTCATTCACAGGAAAGTTTCAGTGACCTAGCAGATGTCTAGCAATTCAAACCTGCAGCATTTAGATGGCTGCTACTTTTACTGGCTCAGAACAACCCAGAAATTGGAAAATCTTGATAAATATAACTAGTGTAGACAAGTATAGTTTCTCAGTAGTTTCACTTAGTGCAAGATGCCTTCCTACATTGTTTGCAATGACCTGCGTGGCATTAAATCACTCTAACCCATGGAGATCCCCAGGCAGCAAAGTACCTAAAACAAACTTGAACAGATTTTCCTAAGTCAAATTCAGATCCAAGTTTACACATCATCTTCAGCTGGAGGCAACCACCATGGAAATTACAAGCAACTCACCATAGAAATAGAATATAAGAAAGATTTAAACCCATTAGTAACTTTTGACATGGAGGAGCAGACAGTAGGAACCAGTAAAATCAGTGGAGCTGCCTGCTTGTACAGTGGGAAAACTATTCACAGCCAGTACCACAAAATCAATGGCAATATTTAACAAGTTTCAGCACATGTGGCTTATGTCTAATATTGCAAGCATTTGTGTAACACGGAGAGCAGTGTTTGGAGAGCAGAGCTGATGTTTTTGTACTCATTAGGATTGTTTAATTTGGTTTATCAAGGGAAAAAAACATCAGAGCTATGGATGGGGATTATTCCAAACTACACATGTCCTTGGACATTTGCTTCAGTGGAAGGCTCTGTCTGATGAGGAATGTAATTACAACCTTCTGGAGATACTCTGGTTTTATCTGGCATTGGTTTTGGCCAGCTTTTTAATGGTTTCTTTCTTCCTGGCTCCATCATTAAAAAACTGATCCCTTTTGTTGATGCAGTGATCCTTGAGTGCAACAAAGGGGAGTTCTGCTGGCTGGATTTCTTTCCCATTTAAAACACGCTCTCAGCAGGTCAAATGAATAAAACTCAAAATATTCTCAGAAATTAAGCTAAACCAAGAAAAGGAAATATCATAATGCTGCTTGGTAAGAATTTCCTTCGCTACATTGCTGCAGTCTTGTAAAAACTTCAAATTTTACACTTGGGATGAGGTTAGGGCCTTTGTGATCTTCTTTCAAGATTTAGATGAAGTTTACATTTTCCACAAAGCAAAATTATTCATAACTAATGTGTATACATTACTGCATAAGCAAACTCAAAAATATTATACTAAATAAATGAAAATATACTCAGTTTACAGAAGTGTAGGATCCTCTTAGTGGTGTTTAATGTGGCTGGAAAAAAGCATTTTACAGACTAGTGTCAGCTGGCAGATATTATGTGTTTTATACAGTTTGTAGTTTCATCTTCTGGATTTTTTTTCTTCTATTTTTAGCATTTCTGCTTTACTTATAAAGATGTTTAGAATATAGGATTTTAAATATATCCAGAGTCCTGAAAAGCTGTGTTGTTTAGCAGCAACAAAGACAAGCTGGGTTCAGGTCTTCTGAGTTTTATTGCACCAGCTTTGAAGAGAGTTGTGTGACCCAACCCTCCTTCTAAGGGGAAATACCACAGCCTTCCTTCCAAGGGAGCAGCTATCTGAATGTATGTTACAGGTGAGTGAAAAGGCTCTTCTTTTAATTCAGATTTTTTTTTTTTTAAAAAGAGACAGTAGTTTTAGGTGCCATATTTGCTTTGAAAGATGCCCTGTCCTGTTTTAAATGTTTCCTTTACGTGTGTCTCCCTATTCCATCCAAAAAAAAATCAGAAAAAGGTGATGTCTGTAGAGGAACTTTATGCATTCCAGCACCATACCTGATTTCCAGATACCCAGTCACCTCAAGGACTTTGTAGCTCTGAATCAGGTGCCAAGGCTTCATACACACACTGGAGTGAAGCTGTATCACATTAAATCAATCCATGTTCACTGGAGCAGATACTTGAATGCATCTTCCATTTCCCAGGTCAACATCTAGACCAGTGGGTTACTGGGTGCAGTGGTGGCCAGGGGCTGATCACACTCCCACAAGTGCATCCCTGTCCCTTTTTGGTGCATGGTCCAATGTGACACTACTGCAGTATGGACTGGGTGACCCAGGGCAGCTTCTGGTTTGAGAACTCCACCAGAGCTCGGGCAGGAGCTCCAAGGTGTCCTGTAGATCCATGAATGGAAAACTGGGAATGGCAGAGCAGGGTTTGGAGGATCCCAGCGATGCTAAAGTATTCCTTTGGACATTTAAAGTGTCAGTTCTCTGGATGCACTTAATCTTAGGAGGCTGCATAGAGAAACAGTCAAAGCACGCAGTGCTGGACTTTTGGAGGTTTAACAACCCAACTGTTTGGCTCATATGTACAAAGTAAACACCTAGGGATGTAGTGGTGTGCTCCTGTAGCCTGTGGGTACCAATGGAAATGTATTAATGGTGTTTGTTCACAGTTCACAAAGATGTTAAAAGTTATCTAGTAAAATAAGTGCTAAGGTGGATAAAATGCAGTAAGACCAAGCATAAAAGGTCAGCTGTCTCCTGCACATGTATTACTATTTTCAGCTTTCACAATGACATAGTGAGGGGAAAAATACTAAAAGAAGGTATTTTCTCTTTTTAGTTCTTCTTCATTTCTAGACTCGATGCTAGTTTCACATTCACATGGCCATACAACAGAAATGTCTATATCTGTGTGGATGAAAACTGTGTCCTGAAAAAGACCTATAATAAGTCAACACAGTGCAGAACTCAGACATGTAAACAAACCATACAATACCACAACAAAAGCTCACAGTGCAACATATGCTATCTCACACCTGTTACCATGATAATACCTTCCTCCCACAGGCTAAAAAAGAGTTGTTGGGTCATGCTCTCCACAGCTCAGTTGCAGCCTCATGTGTTGGCTTTGCCCACCAAGCTGTCTCAATGCAAGGCTCATCCACCAAGGAGGGCTGTTCAGATGTATTTTACAGGATGGGCAGTACTGAGGCAAAGGTAGTCTGGGAGGGTCACTGACACAAAGGTGTACAGGACAGGTCTAATTTAGTTTCAGAGCAAAGCTTAGCAATTACCTTCTTGAAAATTACCTGTCTTGAGGCCATTTACTGACTTCTGTCATAATTTTAAAAATCTGGGTGTACAGGTGTAATACAGAAATGCACACAAAAGCTACATTAATATGGACCTGTTATGTTCCTCAGGTTTGGATTTGTGCAGAGCTGATCAAGTGGAGCATGTATCACACTTCACAGCAGGATGTGTTAATCTTCTACCGCTCATCTCACCCTTCCCTTCTTTCTCTCATACAGGAAGAAAAGGCAAACTGATTTTGCTTTACAAAAACCAAAAAGAGATTGTACATGTTTGTGAGTAATTGCTTGTGATTCAAAGAGTAAGTGACCACCTCACAACACCTCTGAGGAGGTATTGGCATGACCCCATGCCAGCAACAGAGAGCATTTCCAAACAAGCAACGAGATCAAAAAAGCTCAAGCTTCCCTGTAAAGCTTTGACTGAGCATGCTTAAAGCTTAGTTTCAATTGTGAAATGCCTTCAGCAGAATAAATAATGTATTTCAAGTCAAATACATACTTAATGTGTCAATGAAGAGAGGCCTAGATCCAAATTTAAAAAAAAAAAAACCAGCTCTTCTAATGCCTAATTATATGATGGAAATTATGGCAATTTATGAACACAAGACTGATTGAATAATGAAGCATCTTCAGTAGAAATACTGTGATGACAATCTCTTTACTTTGCATAACCAGGTTGGTTTTATTTATGAGGATGTTTTTTAATCTAGCAAAAGAGAACAGAAAATCTTCTTGAAAAAGGAACATTGATAAACCAGGCAAGCCAGCAGATGAGTTGGGGAAACAAAAGCCTCTGAAATTTTCTTCTAGTCAGTTCAATTAGATTTGCTGTGTTAACAGATTTTAAGACAGGCACAATGATCCTTTAGTATAATGGACCAAATGCATTAATTATAGTTTATATATTATCCTTATCCATTTTACAACTTATCAATGCAGTTTATGTGCACTTTATGTCACACATACAACCTTACATATTTTATGCAGATGTGACACAGTAAAGCTATAAATCATAACAATATATTATTTACTATGTTTTAAAACTTGTTATGAAAACAGAAAAAAACTACTGATCATCTAATTCCACTGTTCAGGCTCAAAATTCCAAGCACCTGCCTACATAAATATGGATTGACAGACAGGACCCTCGTCCTTTACCCCCATGGTATCAAAGCCTATCTCAAACTGCTTCAGATTCTACCAGCTGCCCATGCAAACTAAATTTAAATGAAAAACAAATAGAGGCTTGGTTGTTTGCATATATATCTTCAATCCATAGCCACCTCTTTCAAAACATGACATCATCCTCACTGCTGCAAGCATAAATCTTTGTGCCATTTTACAAGGACAAGTCTTTGACACAGTGACCAAAGATTAAGAGCTAGTTAAGGTTTCAGAGAAACAGGAATATTTGGCATGCAGGAATATACACTTTAAAATCTTGGGCATTATTTTGTTTGGTTTTGTTTAGGCTCTCCTATGACCTCTGCAATGAGCAGCAGTTGCCTTTGGGCCCTCTTCCCTTGCAGGTCAGATGTTGCGAGCCATGGGCAGCACACAACCCCTGAGCACCAGGAGATCCCTTCCCTCACAGAGACACCTGCTTTTGGAACCACCACAGCTCATGGCAAAATGGTGCAGGGTAACCATCAGCAATCTGAGTTTTCCTTTGAAAGATGAGAGGTTAAGTCATCATTACTCATTTTGTGCAGGTTAGTTAACCCCGGGTGCTAGATGAACTCTTAAAGCAGTATCAGGTCAAGGAGCAAAGATAAATTAATTCTTTGTTCTCAGTCAGCTTAACATCAATGACCTTGGAGACTGTTTACAC